>NW_027067390.1:0-316085 GCF_032884065.1 Artemia franciscana | reverse complement strand
AAAATAAAAAGATAGACATAAAGATTAATCTCTTGACTCCACCATCATTAGTAATATTAGTGGAATAAATCAAAATTTCAAATCAAAAGGCTAAAAAATATAAATTAATTTTCCATTAAACAATTTCGGTTAGTACCAAGCTGAGAAGGTCCAAACTTTCCTTAGATGATATTTTTCTTTGGGAGCAAAGATTTAATGATTCACGGATCCCAAAATGGACCTGCACTGCTCTATTGGAAACCCATTTGGTGATGTTTTTTTTTTCTATGAAGTAATGCTACCTGGATTTTTGCTACGAAAAATCTGGGCGGATTTTTGCTACGACATTTCCTACCGAGTAATGATACCTGGATTTTAGCAATATCAATAGTTTAATCTTTGAGGAAAGGGGACAAAATTTTCATCTCTTCAATACACAAAAAAAAGCTAGCTCAATAGGTTTATCCGTAGGGTATTTGGTTTCTCAAATATTTGGAAGCTCCCCCTTTCCCTTAGATGATTCAACTCGTCTCTCTTTGCCAATAAAATTGATAAAAATTAAGCGTACACCCAGGGATGACCTACAGGGTTCAAACTGTGTTTATTAATTTTCGCTTGAAACCCGATTTCTAGAACCAAGAAATGAGGCGCCCAAATAGACACATAGAATATCCAAAATCAGTTTCTTTTTTACCTTTTTGAGCAAAAAGAACGGTCGGAAACTTCGACAAACTTGATAGTTTAAAGCAGGAGTTCAAAAACTGTGGTACGCGTGTCCCTTGAGGGTATGCAAATACTTTTAAGGAGTACGCGCTGGACAAACAAAGAAAACAAGAGCTTAGAGCTCATATGGCACTTGTGACGAGGCAAGAAGAGCTAAAAGCTAAGAGCTCATATGGTATGAGCTCTAACAAAATTCTAAGAATCAATAGATTGATTTAAAAGGAAAAGCAGAGGCTTAATGCCGGTCAGGATTGAAAATAAGAGCTCTGAGTCACGATGCTTCTAAATATCAAAATTCATTAAGATCCGATCACCCAATCGTAAGTTATAAATACCTCATTTTTTCTAATTTTTCCTCTCCCTTCAGCCCAACCCCAACCCAGATGGTCGAATCTGGAAAAACGACTTTATCAAGTCAATTTGTGCAACTCCCTGACACGCCTACCAATTTTCATCGTCCTAGCACGTCAAGAAGCACCAAACTCGCCAAGTCACGGATCCCCTTCCCCCAGCTCCCCCAAAGAGAGTGAATCCAGTACGGTTCCGTCAATCACTAGTCAAGGACATTTGCTTATTCTATCCACCAAGCTTCATCCCGGTTCCTCCACTCCAAGTGTTTTCTAAGATTTCCCCCTCCAACTCCCCCCCAACGTCAAAAGTTCTGGTCAGGATTTGAAATAAGAGCTCTGACACATGAATTCCTTCTAAATATCAAGTTTCATTAAGATCCGATCACCTATTCGTAAGATAAAAATACCCCAATTTTCACGTTTTCAGAGAATTCCAGTTTACCCCTCCAACTCCCCCAATGTCACAGGATATGGTCAAAATTTAAGATCAAAGCTTTAAAGCACAAGATCCTTTTACATATCAAATTTCATTAAGATCTGGTCACCCTTCCGTAAGTTACAAATATCTCATTTTTCCAAATTACCCCCCCCCCCCCCAACTTCACCAAAGAGAGCAGATCTGGTCCAGTTATGTCAGTCACGTATCTTAGACAGATTTTTATTCTTCCCATCCAGTTTCATCCTGATCTCTCCGCTTTAAGTATTTTCTAAGATCCGACCCCCCCCCCCCCCAATGACGCTGGATCCGGTTGAGATTTCAAATAATAGATCTGAGTTACGAGATCCTTCTAAATATAAATTTTCACGAAGATCCGATCACTCCTTCGTAAGTTAAAAATACGTCATTTTTTCTAATTTTTCAGAATTAGCCCCCCCCCCCAATAGAGCGGATCCGTTCCAATTATGTAAATCACGTATCTAAGACTTGTGCTTATTTTTCCCACCAAGTTTCATCCCGATCCCTCCAATCTAAGCGTTTTCCATGATTTTGGGTTTCCCCTAAATTCCCCCCAATGTCACCACATCCAGTCAGGATTTAAAAAAAAGAGCTTTGAGACAGGATATCTTTCTAAATATGAAATTTCATTGAGATCCGATTATCCGTTCGTAAATTAAAAATATCTCATTTTTTCTAATTTTTCAGAATTAACCCCCCCCCCCCAACTACCCCGAAGAGAGCGGTTCCGTCCCGGTTATGTCAATCATGTATCTAGGACTTGTGCTTATTTTTCCCACCAAGTTTCATCCCAATCCTTCCACTCTAAGTGTTTTCCAAGATTTTAGGTTTCCCCCTCCTAACTCCTCCCAATGGCACCAGCTCCGGTATGGGTTTAAAATAACAGCTCTGAGACACGATATCCCTCCAACATTCAAATTTCATTAAGATCTGATCAACCGTTCGTAAGTTAAAGATACTTCGTTTTTTCTTTTTTTTTGAATTAACCGGCCCTCCACTCCCCCCCCAGATGTTCAAATCGGAAAAACGACTATTTCTAATTTAGCCCGGTCCGGTGCCTAATACGCATGCCAAATTTCATCGTCCTAGCTTACCTGGAAGTGCCTAAAGTAGCAAAACCGGGACCGACAGACTGACAGAATTTGCGATTGATATATGTCACTTTGTTAATACCAAGTGCCATAAAAACAGCGCTTTAACTCTAGAACCGGTAATTTTATTTATATTTTAGCAATAGTTTATTTAGTACTGAGAAGGGGTACCTTAAAGTTTTTTGGGTAAAAAGGGGTACAGTGTTTAATTAAGTTTGAGAACCACAGCTTTAAAGAATCACCCTAGTTTGTTAATTATGAACTTTTTAGTTTGTCTGGCCCGACTACTCAAGATCGATTGGGTGGTGTTACCATAGCTTCTAGAGCTCGGATAAGAGTTCCTAATAAAGAGCACAAGACTAAAAGCCCAAATAAGTCTAAGAAAAACCCATTAACTTCTCCTCCTTTGTACAAGAGCTAGAGACATTTTGTTTTATTGAAACTTACTTATTAGCTGCAAGTGTGAATTTTGAATTTTATTATGAAACAGAAGAGATTCTCTTCTAAAGCTCAGGAAAGGGAAGTCCCTAAAAATGTCCTAGTATACCTACTAGGAAAATACTACAAATCAGCTCAAAGAAAATACTAATTAAGTAAATGGGCGGCTTTGGGAGTTCCCTGTTATGCTACCACCTTTGATTGAAAACCTTGTCGACAAAGGGGCTCTAAAATTTCATTGTATTTTCAATAAAATTTAATAGTAAAGCACAAGTTTTCAACAGTTCTCGCTGATGGCTAGTCCTCAGGGACACTTTACAAATGGGTCCTTTGTATTTGAGACGATTAGCCGACACTGAGGCTCGCATATTAACTATAAGGTATCGAATTCCTTCAATTCACGTTAGTTATCCCATTGATAACTAAATTTAAATACAAATGTCTAAAAAAAAGCTTAGAAAATATAAAATTAAAACAATGAAAAACTTAATATCAAAATGTGCCTTAATTCTTACTAGATTCTAGTTGAGCTTTGTGGTATTCTGTCATCACTTCAAAAAACGCTTTCGACAATGCTAAATGCAGCGTTTTACGAATCCTCAAATCAACATCTGGACTGTCCTTCTGTTCCTCCTGCCCAATACTTTGTTTGATATCTGAAAAAAAACTTTATATACAATATTACAAAACACAAAATCACAAAGAAAAGAAGAACGAGGACAATAAACAACTAGCAAAAAATTTAGGAATTATGCAGATAATTTAATCAAGACCTCTGCTTGACCGTCCTCGGTGCAGAGTAAACTAATAATAATAATAAAAAAAAACCAAAAAATAAACGCAGAACTAAAATATGAAGACCCTTTGCAGTAACGGTGAAAGGGTAACGGTCCTCGTTCTTCTTTTCTTTGAAATTTTATGTCTTGTCATGATTAGCCAGCGTGGTCCAGCGTGGCCAGCATGGATCTGTCAGAATCTTAGAATAAATACTAGGTATACCAACTCGTAAAAGTTGGAAACCCTCCATTGCAACTAGCAAAAGTTGCAAGCTCCTCATTGCAACTAGCAAAAGTTGCAAACCCCTCATTGCAACTAGCAAAAGTTGCAGACCCCTCATTGCAACTAGCAAAAGTTGCAAACCCCTCATTGCAACTAGCAAAAGTACAAACCCCTCATTGCAACTAGCAAAAGTACAAACCCCTCATTGCAACTAGCAAAATTTGCAAACCCCTTATTGCAACTAGAAAACTTGAAAGTATGCAACTAGTTGCAAAACCCTCATCGCTGAAGATGATTGTAGCCTGACAGCCGATTATTACTATCAACTCCCCTACATATCTTACCACTGGACCCAAATTGGTCTTAACATCAAATACATATGAAACAAATATTAGGTACGCCAACTAGCAAAAGTTGCATCTCCCTAATTGCCAAAGATGATTATGAGCTAACGACCGACTCACAATTGGTGATATATCTGACAATTGGTATCGGTCTATTTTTGTTTTCAGTGTGTACCTTACTATTGAAGTTGTCCACCCCTTTAATCTTTCAAACTGGTAAATCTCATGAAGGAATTTTTCTATCAAAAAATGGATGACATATACTTTGATCAGCTTATCAAGGGCTATCGACTGCTGTCAAAAACAAGAGCTAAGAGCTCATATGGCACTTGTGACGAGGCAAGAAGAGCTAAGAGTCAACAGCTCACATGGCATGAGCTCTAACAAAATTCTAAGAATCAATAGATTGATTTAAAAGGAAAATCAGAGGCTTAATGCCGGTCAGGATTTAAAACAAGAGTTCTGAGTCAAGATGTCCTTCTAAATATCAAAATTCATTAAGATCCGATCACCCACTCGTAAGTTATAAAAACCTCATTTTTTCTAATTTTTCCTCTCCCTTTAGCCCCCCAGATGGTCGAATCTGGGAAAAAGACTTTATCAAATCAATTTGTGCAGCTCCCTGACACGCCTACCAATTTTCATCATCCAAGCACGTCCAGTAGCAACAAACTCGCCAAATCACTGAACTCCCCCCCCCCCCAAACTCCCCCAAAGAGAGCGAGGCTAGTACGGTTACGTCAATCACTAGTCAAGGACATTTGCTTATTCTATCCACCAAGCTTCATCGCGATTCCTCTACTCCAAGTGTTATCCAAGATTTCCCCCTCCAACTCCCCCCAATGTCAAAAGATCTAGTTGGGATTTTAAATAAGAGCTCTGAAACATGAATTCCTTCTAAATATCAAATTTCACTAAGATCCGATCACCTATTCGTAAGATAAAAATACCCCAATTTTCACGTTTTCCAAGAATTCCAGTTTCCCCCTCCAACTCCCCCCAATGTCACAGGATCTGGTCGGAAATTAAAATTAGAGCTTTAAAGCACAAGATCCTTCTAAAATCAAATTTCATTAAGATTTTAGAACAAAATATAAACTGTGTAGTAAAATCTGATGATTAAAAAAGCATTAAGTAAAAATTTTTTAGTACGAATCCATTCGGACGGAGAACCATGTTTAATACAATAACTCTTTTGTTAAGTTAGGAAAAAGAAATTTTTATTGATGCTATTTTCTTTTTTTTTGTTTAGAGATAATTTGATTGGAAGTGGTGTTTGTGGAAATCTGGAGTTCATTTATTTAAATATTTTTAAATCTGTTGTTACTGTTAAAAAGGAAGATATCATGTTAAAACAAATGACTAGGGGAAGAGATTTTGCTGCAACGAAAGGCTACTTTTTGCCCCAAAATGACAATACTCAACAAGGGCCAAATTGAAATAAAATGCAAATTTTCTCAGGCTCGTAACTTTTGATGGGTTAGACTAAACTTATATTTATAATGCATAAATTCTTTTGATGTAACTATTGCTATTAAAATTCCTTTTTTTTGGAGTTTATATTACTATTGAGCCAGGTCGCTCCTTACTATAGTTACCACGAACTGTTTGATGAGATTTTAAAACAAAAAGAAAAGGGACATGGCCAATAAGGTGAAAGAGATAAAGAACACAAAATAAAGTAAAACAGTTCAAAATAGGGATGAAACCTTTTCATTGACAGTGAACAGATATAAAATTTAACTGGATATTTCGAACACATATACAGTGTTCATCATCAGCAGTAAAACTAAAAGACATGAATAAAACTAAACAAAATTTATACCTACTATACTAATTACATATAGTTTATTGCTCTTATTTTTTTCAATGCAACAGCGGAAGCCGATCTCTTTGACCTTTTCGGTTCCGGTTCGTTAGATTTATCTGACATATTACGTGGACAGAGGTCATAGCTTTTAGGTGAGGTGATATTTACTTTATTTGACCTCAGTAAATTATCATAAATTGAATTCAATCCAAATTCACCTGTATCTCTGTTTATAGAATTATTCTTGAATAAAATTTTTCTAATTTCGATTGTTTCCCTGAAAATTTGCTTTAAACCTTGGTCCCTAGAAATCAAAGAAACATTTTCAAACAAAATAAAATGATGTGAAAAATTATAGATATGTTCCGAGAGGGCCGACGTGAAATCTTCAGGTTTGGTATTTTGCTTTAAAGACGATGAAATAGAATTATGATGTTATAGCAATCACATTTTTAAATTCTGGTTAGTACATCCCACATAAGAGCTTCCACAAGTACATGGGATTTTATAGATCTCACTTTGTTGCTCTACGGAAGTTCGATCCTTTCCAGAATTTAAAAAACCAGCCAAAGTATTACTACCTCTTAAAGTTACCTTTAAGCCATTATTTTGTAAAATTATTTTACGTTTTTCACTCAACCCTGAAACATATGGTAGAGAACAAAAAATATCTTTCTTTTCTGGTGTTTCCAGAATATCGTCAGAAAATTCTAGAAATGTTTTCCTTCTTTTTGAAAAAGTCAGGTCAATTAACCAACCCAGATAATGGTCACTTATTAAAATCCCTTTTAACAACAATAATTCCTCCTCAATGAATTTTGGAGAGCAAATTCGAAAAATGCGGTCAGTTAAGGATATGATTAAACCAATTTTTACTTGGCGAGCATGACCAGAGAAAGTAAAAGTCAAATTTTGATAAAATTTTGAATCAAAGAAAATTTTGAGATAGCCACTTTTTTCAACGTAATTGAAAAGTCCAGAAATTATGTCTTTGGGGATGATAATCCCCCCACTGCCCTCAGGTCAAGGGTTATAAGTTATACACTGGAGAAAGATAAGGTATATATACAGAAAAGAGTGACTGTAAAAACTCTAGAATGAGTTCATTGGATTGGTTATCAGAAGTTCTAGTGCCCTTTTTAAGATTCAGAGTGATCGGAGGGTGGACACCCCCCCATAACTCGTATTATTCTGATATGCATCAGTTAGAAATTTGCATCAGCTAGAAGTTAGAAAAAGAGCGTGCGTAGCTGTGTTGGCCTCAGGCGGCTTGGTACTGCAGTGAGTTAGTAGTAGAAGTAGTAACACTACAGCTCAGAGGAAGGTGAATAATCTAAATTTCTTTGGCTCATCACACCCATTTCCCCAAAAGTGGTTGCTAGCCAAAGTTAATATCCTCCATTCCAGGAGAAACTTCCTCTCTGGAAACAATTTCTAACGATCCTTCGCTTAAAAGGGTTCCCCCACCATACTGTATTTATTCTAACTATGCAGAGACTGTTCGTTACATAAAATTTACTAGGCTTTAAGCATATTAGACCGAAAGTTTTAAGTTTGAACTTTACTTCCAATACAGAGATACACATTTATTAAGTCTTTCAAAAACCAGATTATTGAGTTTTCAACTTAGAAATTAGGGAGGGGGGATTATAAGAAAAAAATTCCTCAAGGATAAAGTCCTACACCCTAAATTACTAAAGCCTAAAAGCTCTGTGGTCATTTGAAGCTTAACTATTCGAACTAAAAACATGAAAGTTTTACCGACTAATTTTGGAACCAGGGGCGTAAATTGCTATGTGCCTTCCACACCCCAGTTCCCCCCCCCCTCAACTGATGTTTAGTTTGTACAAAAAAATTAGGCAAACCTAAGATAAGCCTGCATAATTCAAGCAACCAAAGAAATAGGTTAGTTTTCTATAGCATGTCTTTGCGGTAATATATAGCTCATTTTCAGTTTTCAAAGTAATTTCCACTTGATTTGGGAAAATTGGCTCCAAATTTGCCCCCCTCCAAAACTTTGAACGGAATTGCGCCACTGATTGGAACCAAGATAATAAAAGCTATATTATTAAAAAAAAGAAGACAGAATTGCCACATCATGATAAAAATCAAGTGAGAGCCGAAAGCCCGAGCTCTATCTGTAACGAACACAGCAAGCGGAGGGAAGCCACATCAGGCTATTTTTGCAGTGGTAGTTTTATATATACATACAAATATAGATGTGTATATATATATATATATATATATATATATATATATATATATATATATATATATATATATATATATATATATATATATATATATATCTTCTATATATATAAAAATAAGTTGTCTGTGGATCTGTGGATCTGTGGATCAGGTGACGATCCACAAAAAAGGTAAAAAACTAAAAACTAAAAAAAAAACTGAAAAAACTAAAAAAAGTCAAAAACTACAAAAAAAACTAAAAACTAATAAAAAAAAAATAAAAAAGCTAAAAAACTAAAAAAACTAAAAAAACTAAGTAACTAAAAAAACTAAAAACTAAAAAAAAAACTTAAAAAAAGGAAAAAACTGAAAAATAGAAGAGAAAAAGAAAACTAATAAAATAAAAAAAAAAAAAAAATAAAATAAAAAATATATAAAAATAAGCTGTCTGTCTGTCTGTGGATCTGTGGATCAGGTGACGATCCACAAAAAAGGTAAAAAACTAAAAACTAAAAAAAACTGAAAAAACTAAAAAAAGGCTAAAACTACAAAAAAAACTAAAAACTAATAAAAAAAATAAAAAAGCTAAAAAACTAAAAAAACTAAAAAAACTAAAAAACTAAAAAAACTAAAAACTAAAAAAAAAACTTAAAAAAAGGAAAAAACTGAAAAATAGAAGAGAAAAAGAAAACTAATAAAATTAGGAATAAAATAAAAAAAAATAAAAAAGATATAAACTAAAAAAAAAGTAAAAAGAAAAAACGAAAAAAACTAAAAAAGCTATAAAAAAGGTAAAAACCAATAAAAAACTAAAAAGAAAAAAAGGAAAAAAAAACTAAAAAAACTAAAAACTAAAAAAAAACTTAAAAAAAAGGAAAAAACTGAAAAATAGAAGAGAAAAAGAAAACTAATAAAATTAAGAATAAAAATAAAAAAAAATAAAAAAGATAAAAACTAAAAAAAAAAAGTAAAAAGAAAAAACGAAAAAAACTAAAAAAGCTAAAAAAAAGGTAAAAACCAATAAAAAACTAAAAAGAAAAAAAGAAAAAAAACTAAAAAAAATTTTCATCTAAAAACTAAAAAAAACTAGAAAAGGTAAAAACTAAAAGAACTAAAAAAGAAAAAAAACTAACAAAAGGAAAATAACTGAAAAATAAAGGAAAAACAATCTAAATAAATGACGACACTCAAAGAGAAAGCGACCGGGACAAAAGGAATGTTCGATTAGCAATCAACAAAGCACCGGGACACAGGGAGTATAAATGACGACGACCGGGACACAGGGACATAACTACAAAGGGGACGCCGGGGTGCACAGGGGGATATATAAATGACGATGGCGACTCAGGGAATGGTCGATTCACAGGTGGGACATAGGGACACAACTACAATGGCGCGTAACTAATATGGCGCGTAACGACTTACGCGCGCGGGGGGGCTTGGGGGGGGGCGCGAAGCGCCCCCACCAACTAGGCGTTGGGGTGGCGCGAAGCGCCACCCCAAAAGCTAGTATATATATACATATATATATATATATATATATATATATATATATATATATATATATATATATATATATATATATATATATATATATATATATATATATATATATATATATATATATATATATATATATATATATATATATATATATATATATATATATATATATATATATATATATATATATATATATATATATATATATATATATATATATATATATATATATATATATATATATATATATATATATATATATATATATATATATATATATATATATATATATATATATATATATATATATATATATATATATATATATATATATATATATATATATATATATATATATATATATATATATATATATATATATATATATATATATATATATATATATATCATGAAAAGAGAAATCACCAATGCAACAGCACAAACACAAAAAAAAGAGACAGAAGGAGAAAAGGATGACTATTTTCCTAAATTAGTGATTAATGTAGACCAGCACTTGAATTAGGCCTTAACCCTACTCATCCATACAATCACATAGGTCAAACAGCATAGCCAAACACAATCAACCATAAAGAATAATCCATGAACAGGCAGTAATGTCGTCAATAAGTATAAGTCGTCATTTACCAGACAATAGAAAAAATAATAAAGACAAATAATTCAGATGCAACAACCCAACACAAGGGCTCATCAGGAGAATACACTGGCCTGTAGGGTTTTGCCACTTTAAATTCTCTACCCAGCCAAGTGTTGTGGCTACCACAGAATATCCATGGCATCCCCGTGTCAGGTATCACCCCCAAAATACATGCCTATGAAAAAAAAACAGCAAATGTAAAACAACCAAGTAACACCAAAACAAGCTTATCCTGTTAATACATCCCTCTTCTTAGCAACAATAGGTAAACTAAATATGATAAAACTTGCCAAATCAAAAGTATTAACACATTGCAAAAAAAAAAAATTAATGAACTAAAAAATTATAGAATTCATCTTTACCATGTGGCTATTTTTTAAAAAAATCCGCTCTATTAGAAACACAATTCAAAATAAATCGCGCTGCATCATCATTTGTCGAACCTCCGAAATTATTTGAAAATTTTTTTCAGTATTTCCAGATAATTCTTTTGATATTTATTTAAAAGTTCGTTATAATGAAAACTAAATTTTTTAAATTGCCAAGTTAATTTATTTGCAGAAAAACCTCTTGATATCAATTTTTGTCTTAAGATTTTACATCTATTTTTAAAATCAATATAATTACTATAAATCCTTGCATAACGAAGTAATTGTGAGAAAAACGCAGAATATGTGATATTTGAGTTTATATTACTTTCAGGGAATAGGAAACTAATCACTTCAAAATCAAAATCATCCGTTTTATTATACAATTTAAAACTTAATTTATTATTATCACAAATATTAACATTTAAATCTAAGAAATGATCTTCATGACCAGCGCCATGACTAGGTTCAAGAGTAAGCTCTGAGAGATATATATTTTTAGAAATATCAATGAAATCCTTACAATTTAAGACCAAAATATCTTCTAAATATCTTTTATTATTTGACAAAACATGTTTTGAATTATTTGGATTTTTCTTATCCATCATATATTTATATTCTAGTTGACTTAAAAACAAGTCAGCTATAAATGGGCTGGCATTCCCCCCCATGGGAATTCCCAAGATTTGCTTGTACAAATCACCACCAAATCTTATATAAGTATTGTATAAAACAAATTCTAATAACTCAAAAATCATATCCAAGCTGTAACATCTCAAGTTAACTGTAGTATTAAATCAATTTGTCCATATAGCTTTTTTATTATAAGTGTCTATTTTTAAGAACTTTTTACTAGATAAGAGGAAAGATTTCTTGATAACAGTTTTTAAATTATCTAGCACTACATTAAGTGATAAATTAGTATAGATTGTCGTAAAATCGAAAGACTCAATTCGTTTAGCTGAAACCATTGTTAAAGACTCTATCACCTGCAGTGAATTATTAACACTCCAATATGGATTAAAATTCGAAAACTTTTTAATACCAGGACAATAGGTTTTAAGTTTATTTACAATTTCCATTAAAATTAAAGAGAGGTCAGTAGCAGCAATGCGGGTTGGACATTTAGCTGCTCCAGCAATAAACTTTGGTTTAGGGGGATTCTTATGAAATTTTACAGTCCAATATAGGAAAGGGAACTTTTTATCATTGTCATTTATTTTAATATTAAAATTTTTAAAAAGTATTTCTTCAGTCTTGTCAATTAAATTCTCATCCTCTAAATTTACCTTTTCGTAAACATTAGTGGTGCATAACTCCCTTTTTAAGATATCACAGTACAGCTTCTGAAAAATTATGGCAAAATTATTATTAGCTTTATCCACTGGCACAATTACAAATTCATTTTGTAGATTAGCAATTGCTTGTTTAATCTTGGCATTATAAAATAATGATTTAGTGTTACTATTTTTTAAAAATTAGAATATATTTTATTTCTTATTCTACTAATAATTAAATTCTTCTAACTTTGAAAACTCTCTTTACTTTTATTCTCTTTCTTACACCACTTATCAATAAATAAATCAAAATCATTTTCCAAGCCATCAAGAACACTCGATGGTTTCAGATGATGAGAAAGACGGAAATTAGCCCCTTTATTCATTATAATTTGAAGATCATCTTGCTTTATTATATATATATATATATATATATATATATATATATATATATATATATATATATATATATATATATATATATATATATATATATATATATATATATATATATATATATATATATAAATATATATATATATATATATATATATATATATATATATATATATATATATATATATATATATAAATATATATATATATATATATATATATATATATATATATATATATATATATATATATATATATATATATATATATATATATATATATATATATATATATATATATATATATATATATATATATATATATATATATATATATATATATATATATATATATATATATATATATATATATATATATATATATATATATATATATATATATATATACTAGCTGTTGGAAAGGCGCTTCGCGCCACCCCAACACCTAGTTGGTGGGGGCGCTTCGCCCCCTCCCCTCCCCTAGGTCCCCCCCCCCACGCGCGTAAGTCGTTACGCACCATATTAGTTACGCGCCATTGTAGTTGTGTCCCTGTGTCCCACCTATGAAATAAATATTTATATGTTTTTAATTACGTAAAATTTGCTAATATACAGCATTCTTCGCTGTCCCATTGTCTGTGCATATAAATAGATTGTCAGGTCTACCGACTCTTGAACGTGCAACATATAATTATCCATGGGAAAAACAATCCGTATTCAGATCTATACCTCATTATTCTAATGATTGCCCTTGAGCTTTGTTGATGATGATTGCTAATCGAACATTCCCTTTGTCCCCGTCGTCATTTATATATCCCCCCTGTGCACCCCGGCGTCTCCGTTGTAGTTGTGTCCCTGTGTCCCGGTCATCATTTATATTTCCTGTGTCCCGGTCGTCATTTGTGTCCCGGTGTCCCAGTCTGTGATTTCTCTTTGAGTGTCCCGGTCGTCATTTATATTCCCTGTGTCCCGGTGTCCCGCTTGTTATTTGTGTCCCGGCGTCCCGGTCTGTAATTTCTCTTTGAGTGTCACGGTCGTCATTATATTCCCTGTGTCCATTTATATTCCCTGTGTCCCGGTCGTCATTTGTGTCCCGATGTCCCGGTCTGTAATTTCTCTTTAAGTGTTCCGGTCTGTAGTGTCATCTTATAATGACGTCATATATAAAGCCTTATATACTTATATCTTGCGAATATACAACATTCTTTGCTGTTCCATTGTCTGTGCATATAAATAGATTGTCAGGTTTACCGACCCTTGAACATTCAACATATAATTGTGCATGGAAAAAAAAAATCCGTATTTGGATCTATACCTCATTATTCTAATGATTGCCCTAGAACATTCCCTGTGTCCCGGTCGTCATTTATATATCCCCCCTGTGCCCCCCGGCGTCCCCGTTTTAGTTGTGTCCCTGCGTCCCAGTCGTTATTTATATTCCCTGTGTCAGGTCGTTATTTTTGTCCCTGTGTCCCAGTCTGTAATTTCTCTTTGAGTGTCCCGGTCGTCATTTATATTCCCTGTGTCCAGGTGTACCGGTCGTCATTTGCGTAACGTTCGGTAATTTCGTCAGAGGACAAACATGACGTCAGTCGACAAACAACTTCATGACGGAATGATGCTCAATCCTCATAATGACGTCAGTCGACAAACATGACGTCAGTCGACAAACAAACTTGACGTCATTCGACAGACACGCAGACAAACAACTTATTTTTATATATAGATATACTAGCTGTTGGGGTGGCACTTCGCGCCACCCCAACACCTAGTTGGTGGGGGCGCTTCGTGCCCCCCAAGCCCCCCACGCACGATATATATATATATATATATATATATATATATATATATATATATATATATATATATATATATATATATATATATATATATATATATATATATATATATATATCCGCCTTACGCCTCTATATTTTCCCAGGCTTCACGAAAAAGTTGATGAGATAAGACAAGTCTAATTCTGTCTTATCTTAATAAAGGTTCTAAATAGAATATAATCTGATAATAATAGCTAAATAATCTTCTTTTTTACCCGCTAAGGGAACAAAAGCGGGGTATAAACAAAGGACCTTAGACCTCCCTTAGATCCTCCTGAGCCATCGGTGGCGCATAGGGCGTCGACAAGGTCTATCCATTTATCACGAAGCTGTGCGGCTGCAGTGATATCTTCCCATTGGGGAGTGAGGGAAATTTTTGCCTTTTTTAGGTCCTGATCATACTGCCTCCGCAGTGTGCGTTTTGGTCGGCCTCGTCTTCGTCTTCCTTCAGGCTGCCATTGATACATTCTTGAGGGCAGTCTGTCTTCGGGCATGCGTAGAACATGACCCAAATATGTCCATCTTGGTTTTTTCAAAACTTCGGTCACTATGGGCTGGTTTGTTTTCAGCTGGATTTCCCTATTGATACTTTTCTGATGCCAACTGATTTTGAGGATCCTTCGAAGGCAAATGTTTTCGAATCCAAGGATATGTTTCTCAAGTTGTTGGTTGAGTTTCCAACATTCGCTGGCGTACATCAATATAGACAACACATTGCTGTTGAACAAACGCAATTTTAAACGAAGTGAGTATTTGTTGCTTCTCCAAATTAGTGTTAGTCTGTTGAAGGCGCTTGATGCTTGTCCAATCTTCTCTTGATTTCAAATGTTACATCGCCAGTATTTTCGATCCAGCTTCCTAAGTATTTAAATTCTTGCACCTGTTCAACAGATTTATCGGAGCATTGAAGAGTTAGGGGGGAGCCAGATATGGACATACTCTTTGATTTATCGACGTTGATCGACAATCCAACCTCTCGGGCTTTTTCTGAGATTTCATCAAATAGCAGCTGTAATCAGTTCTACTATCTCGGGGGTTATTCCATAGTATTTAAGGATTTTCTATAAGATTTCTCGGTCAACCGAGTCAAAGGCCTTTTCTAGGTCAATGAAAAGAAGATATAGCTTTTTATTCCATTCCTTTGAGTCGTCAACCAGCATTCTCAGTGTGAAAATTAGGTCTGCACATGATCTTCCAGGTCAGAAGCAATGTTGTTCATCACGAAGATATTGGTGAGGCAAAGGAAAAGGGAAAATAGCATAGAAAATAAGTAAAAAGGCTTTTTTTATGCCCAGGGGAAGGATCTTGGCTCAAAATTTGGTTCACGGTATTAGTCTTTTTTCGCAAGTCGTCACTCTTCTCTAAGCGGTTGGCGGCATTTAAAAAACATAGTGTCTTACATCATCATCAAAATTCTACTTCAGATACATTAAAAAGGAGGAAAAATGCGGTTCCTATTCTATGATCTTCTTCATCTTCGCTTTTGGATTTGACTTCTTGACAAGGGGGTGGGGTGGCCACGTAGAGGCTCTCAGAATTGTGGAGCTTGATCCGATTGTCTGTAGGGTAATATTTGTAGCAAACTGTATCTTTTGTTTTTGTCGCGATTTCGTGACCAGCACGGCTTTAATATTTTCTTTCTTCAACCTATTCCGCTTTTTTGTCTTGACATCATTGATCCAAGAAAAAATTCTTTCTGAGTCTGCGTTTGAAGGCGATAGGGAGAACACCCTCTCGGCGAGTTCTGCCAGATCTGGAAAAACTCTTTCGTCGGTAAAGTTCATAATTTCAGTCGGTAAATTTCAGATAGCCATTCACTCAAAGTAACACAAGTTTGAAGAACTGGCTGACAGCCATCCATCGATTGCCAAAACGGGGATTTTTCCTTGGTGGTACTGAGAATGCTTTAAGCTAGCCTTTGTCTTTGGGGAAAGGCTTGCATTTCATGAAGTGTCTACCAAAAACTAGAATCCTTAACTGTAACTAGCCACAAGTGATAGATTTTGGTAGATTAGAAAACAATATCCGATCAGCATAAGCTTTTCACAAAATCTTTTGGAGTTTCGGCGATAGTTAGGTGTCTAGCTGGTGTCAGCTGGTGTATAGTAGCTATCAGCCAGTTTTTGAACCATGAACCATTGCTTATGGTTGAAAGGACTAGGCCTAATTGCAAAGCAAAATTCTCTCATCGTTCACCACCAACAACAAGAACATGAAACCCCTCTAAATCTCAAAATTTCATCAAACAATCATCCTCACCAATCCAATCCAAGTAATCACCACATGTCTTTAAATTCAAATATCTCGCGTGTGCTTTTCTTTGCCATAGACCATAGGCAATAGGATCAGAACAAAAAAATACCAGATGGTTCGTAGTCTGTCGCTGTGCCGAAAATTTTACTTTAGTTTGGTCGGAAAATTCGATAAGCCTTTGGTGTTCGTTTTATTGATGTGACGTTATGAGTTGCTCTACATCGTCTTAGATTATCCTAAAATTATGCTATTATAAGGAGGATTTTGCTTGGATGCTTTTGGTTCTTAGTTATGCTACGTCCCACATAATTATCCTACATTTGGCAACACTGTGTAAGGGTAAAAGGTTTTATTTGCAGTACTGCCAAGTTTTGGCTTACGGAAAATGTACCAATGCGACTTGCAAGGGAAACCATTTACTTGATAATAAGAGGCAATAATTTAAAAAAGCAAAATACTATTACTGCTGATAGAAAATGAGTCCAGCATCAAGCCAACTGGGGCTAATACAGCTATACAAACTTTTCCTCCATCTCAAATTTTCAACAAGTTCCGAAAATTGTAGGGAGGTATGTGGACTAACAACAAGTCCATACACTTCTTTGACATCTTCATCAGAAAAACTAGTCATTGGAGGTACTATTCTCCTCCAGTCAGCAAATAATGAATACATACAATTATGCACAGTAATACACTGTTATTGATTGTGGGAATTGCAAGTACTTGAGCTACCCGTCCCCAGCAATTTATGTCCTCTAGGCTGGTCGGTACCAATACGGCTCTTCTTACTCATTCCCGTTCTCTTCTGTACAATCGAAAACTATAGACAAATCATTTTTAAAATTAAATTTTAAAATTAACTTCTTCAGGCTTTAATTGTTACTAAACAATATTTCTCTTCTTTAAGATATAGTTGATGCTTTAAATATCTTACGATCAATATCCTAGGATATTTTAGAATCCAGGATAGCTGTATAAGTATCTGGAATCTTAGCTAAGGAGCAGAAACGCTATGGAGCAATAGTCTCCTCATCCTTAGCCTGGCAATCAAATAATACATGCTGGATTGTTTCATCTACTGAAAAGCAGACTCGGCATAAAGGGGAATGATGTAACTTCCAATTAAATAACAAGCTATTTAGAAGTAGGGCACCTGATTTCAGCCGGTAATATAGCACCGTATTTAATCTTGTATGAAATGAGATAAAATTAGTTTACTGTGATTAACATTGGATCTTTGCCTGGTAATAGCTTGTGAATAGTGGTCAGACTAGGAATTAACGCAGAAGCCTTCTAACGAAACCTCTCACGAAATGAGCCTTTCATGAAATGAGCCAAATTAAAAATTATAGATGATCATCCAAAATCACGCACAGTCCATTCTAGGAAAATAAAAAAAATACATTCAAAAATAACTTAATAACCACTGTCCTGACATCAGTTTTAGCCATTGAGGGTTTTTTAGAATACCCTAGACAATTGTTCTTAGAATTTTTTGGTATAGAATTTGATAAAGCATCAAAACTAACAATATAAGAACAAAAAGATCTGCTTAAATAACATGCATAAGAAAAGATAGAGAAATTGAAATACCGTGGCTAGGGTATACTGTTTATATTGTCTTTTTAGTTTATAAGGTATTTTCGGCAGCGTACTGTCGTACCACCAGTTTCATTGACTGGTCCGTCAATATTTAACTTTATATTTTTGAAGCAATTTTTTTCTTCATTTCGATGTGCTAAGTAGCAGGGCGATTGGAGCAATTACTTTTTCCTTGCTAGATAAAACTTGGAGTTTCTTATTTTCTGCGCAAATGATATTTTAAGTCAACTAAAAACTATGACTTCACTTCAAAAGTAAAGCCCCTCTGAAAGAGGGGCTTTACTCTGAAAATAGTGTACAAAATTCTCAACGGGAGTTAGGCAAAAACAAAATTGAAACTGAGTTTACGGGATTATTTGATTCTGTAATTTATAGTCTTTTTTTCTGAAGAGCCGTAACATTTTCTAAAAACTTCCCAAATCCCTTGCGCGCAAGTGGTATTTTAACTCAGTTGAATAAGACTGCTCTGACTGGCCGTTTAGAATTTATTGAGGTTCTAAGTTCCAAAAATTAGAAATTTGAAACCTCTTTTTATAAGTATGGAATGTTTCGAAAGGACATCAAACATGACACTCTTCAAACATTAGGTAAAATATTAACAAGCTTGAAACTTGAGTAGGGTGCTTATGGGCCATTCAAATACCAAGAAAATAGATATATTAAAGTAGACACCTCTAACACTCAATTAGAAACGTAAATTTTGTGAGAGAGTTTTCTTTCTTTTTCCAATAAGCTTAAAAGCGACTATAATTGTTCTCAAAGGGCTAAACTAACATCGAACAATAGAGATGAATCGCCTTCTCCTTTTCAACTTATATATTCAACTCAAAGCACCACACTCATTATTTGACATCGCAATCATCACTTGGAAGGATATTGACTTTCTTTGAAGATTCATTAATCCATGTGAAAGTATAGAATAAAAGAACTTTTGTATGGAATTGTTTAATGCCAGCAATAAATTTCCACGTGAATACTTTTAGTGTTCCTGTGCATTCAAATAGTAGTAGGTTTAACGAAAATTTGCTAGTGTATCATTATTTTATCATGATGATATCATGCGGGGGTGTCAACCTTAGAGGCTGTATTATTTTATCTTTGGACCATTTTGAGCAAAACCACTATCTCATCTTTCAATTAGATGCGTTTGGTGAAAAGAGGGGCTGGCTGGAGAGGGGGAAGCTAAATGCCCTCCATCACTTTTGACTCTCAAAAGGGAACTAGAACTTACAATTTTTAGCCAAATGAACCTCTTCTGAAGTTAAACAGCCACCCTTTCTATAAAAACCTTATATACAACCAGGGCATATCTTACAACCCTTGCCCTGAAAGTTGTGGAGGTGGAGGAATCTTCCTCTAAGACATAATTTCCGGACGCTTCAACTACAATGAGGCGAATTTCCTTCTCCAAATTTTGGTTAGATATACATTTTTTGAATACACTTTTGATAATACATTATCAAGGCTTTTGAAATACACATGCATACAAATGTAAAAAAAAATGTGACTATCAGGCTACTATTTTTTTTGTTCTTTATAGGTAGGGAGTATTCTTCAGATTTTTCTCAGCTTATTAATTCAGTTGCACGGAAATTACCTCTAATAACCCCGCCCCCCTGCAGAAATCTTCGGATTTTTAGGATTTTGTATTTTATGATCATGATTTCATGATCAAGTCATTAAATATAACCCTTTTAACAATAACCCCTTTTAAAGGCAAGTTTGGACACAAGTTTATAATATATTTTTGAAAAGAACAAGGATCAAAGTCAGCACTCTGTAGCTGTTCGGGTTGTAGCGGTAGCTAGCAACCTAGTAATATACAATCACGTCCCATATTTAAAAAAAATAGCCCAGCAAACAGTTCGTGGTAACGAATCCGGAGGTAACGGGGTAAAGGGTAAAGGGACTGTTTCCCTCTCTACAACGCCCTGATCTTTACGCTAAAGTTTGAATCTTCCTCTCAACTCTACTTTTTAAAACAGTAAAAACTTTTGCGTAAAGAGCAGGGCGATGAAGAATGTGATTAAATACAGGGTGGTAAAGAATGTGATTAAAGGCTCTTTTCCTATTTCAAAAGTTTTAGTTTTCGAGGGTAATAGCTATGTCTGTGGAAAAAATGAAGATATTAGACTATTTTATGATTGCGCATGGTAAAGAATGTGATTAAAGGCTCTTTTCCTATTTCAAAAGTTTTAGTTTTCGAGGGTAATAGCTATGTCTGTGGAAAAAATGAAGATATTAGACTATTTTATGATTGCGCATGGTAAAGAATGTGATTAAAGGCTCTTTTCCTATTTCAAAAGTCTTAGTTTTCGAGGGTAATAGCTACGTCCGTGGAAAAAAATGAAGATATTAGACTATTTTATGATTGCAATGTGATGTGTAGAGAATGTGATTAAAGGCTCTTTTCCTATTTCAAAAGTTTTAGTTTTCGGGGGTAATAGCTATGTCTGTTGAAAAAATGAAGATATTAGACTATTTTATGATTGCGCATGGTAAAGAATATTTTTAAACGCTCTTTTCCTATTTCAAAAGTTTTAGTTTTCGGGGGTAATAGCTACATCTGTGGAAAAAATGAAGATATTAGACTATTTTATGATTGCGCATTGTAAAGAATGTGATTAAACGCTCTTTTCCTATTTCAAAAGTTTTAGTTTTCGGGGGTAATAGTTAGTCTGTGGAAAAAATGAAGATATTAGACTATTTTATGATTGCACATGGTAAAAAATGTGATTAAAGGCTCTTTTCTTATTTCAAAAGTTTTAGTTTTCGGGGGTAATAGCTATGTCTGTTGAAAAAATGAAGATATTAGACTATTTTATGATTGCGCATGGTAAAGAATATTTTTAAACGCTCTTTTCCTATTTCAAAAGTTTTAGTTTTCGGGGGTAATAGCTACATCTGTGGAAAAAATGAAGATATTAGACTATTTTATGATTGCACATGGTAAAGAATGTGATTAAAGGCTCTTTTCCTATTTCAAAAGTTTTAGTTTTCGGGGGTAATAGCTACGTCTGTGGAAAAAATGAAGATATTAGACTATTTTATGATTGCACATGGTAAAGAATGTGATTAAAGGCTCTTTTCCTATTTCAAAAGTTTTAGTTTTCGGGGGTAATAGCTACGTCCGTGGAAAAAATGAAGATATTAGACTATTTTATGATTGCACATGGTAAAGAATTGATTAAAGGCTCTTTTCCTATTTCAAAAGTTTTAGTTTTCGAGGGTAATAGCTATGTCTGTGAAAAAATGAAGATATTAGACTATTTTATGATTGCGCATGGTAAAGAATTTGATTAAACGCTCTTTTCCTATTTCAAAAGTTTTAGTTTTCGGGGTAATAGCTATCGTCCGTGGAAAAAATGAAGATATTAGACTATTTTATGATTGCGCATGGTAAAGAATGTGATTAAAGGCTCTTTTCCTATTTCAAAAGTTTTAGTTTTCAAGGGTAATAGCTATGTCTGTGGAAAAAATGAAGATATTAGACTATTTTATGATTACACATGGTAAAGAATGTGATTAAAGGCTTTTCCTATTTCAAAAGTTTTAGTTTTGGGGGTAATAGCTACGTCTGTGGAAAAAATGAAGATATTAGACTATTTTATGATTTATGGTAAAGAATGTGATTAAATGCTCTTTTCCTATTTCAAAAGTTTTAGTTTTCCGGGTAATAGCTACTGTGGAAAAAATGAAGATATTGACTATTTTATGATTGCACATGGTAAAGAATGTGATTAAAGGCTCTTTTCCTATTTCAAAAGTTTTAGTTTTCGGGTTAATAGCTACGTCGTGGAAAAAATGAGATATTAGACTATTTTATGATTGAGCATGGTAAAGAATGTGATTAAATGCTCTTTTCCTATTTCAAAAGTTTTAGTTTTAGGGGGTAATAGCTACCGTCCGTGGAAAAAATGAAGATATTAGACTATTTTATGATTGCACATGGTAAAGAATGTGATTAAAGGCTCTTTTCCTATTTCAAAAGTTTTAGTTTTCGGGGGTAATAGCTACGTCTGTGGAAAAAATGTAGATATTAGACTATTTTATGATTGCGCATGGTAAAGAATGTGATTAAACGCTCTTTTCCTATTTCAAAAGTTTTAGTTTTCGTGGGTAATAGCTACGTCCTGTGGAAAAAAATGAAGATATTAGACTATTTTATGATTGCGCATGGTAAAGAATGTGATTAAACCCTCTTTTCCTATTTCAAAAGTTTTAGTTTTCGGGGGTAATAGCTACGTCTGTGGAAAAAAATGAAGATATTAGACTATTTTATGATTGCACATGGTAAAGAATGTGATTAAAGGCTCTTTTCCTATTTCAAAAGTTTTATTTTTCGGGGGTAATAGCTACGTCTGTGGAAAAAATGAAGATATTAGACTATTTTATGATTGCACATGGTAAAGAATGTGATTAAAGGCTCTTTTCCTATTTCAAAAGTTTTATTTTCGGGGGTAATAGCTACATCTGTGGAAAAAATGAAGATATTAGACTATTTTATGATTGCACATGGTAAAGAATGTGATTAAACGCTCTTTTCCTATTTCAAAAGTCTTAGTTTTCGAGGGTAATAGCTATGTCTGTGGAAAAAATGAAGATAGTAGACCATTTTATGATTTCGCATGGTAAATAATGTGATTAAACACTCTTTTCCTATTTCAAAAGTTTTAGTTTTCGAAGGTAATAGCTATGTCTGTGGAAAAAATGAAGATATTAGACTATTTTATGATTGCACATGGTAAAGAATGTGATTAAAGCTCTTTTCCTATTTCAAAAGTTTTAGTTTTCGGGGGTAATAGCTACATCTGTGGAAAAAATGAAGATATTAGACTATTTTATGATTGCACATGGTAAAGAATGTGATTAAACGCTCTTTTGCTATTTCAAAAGTCTTAGTTTTCGAGGGTAATAGCTATGTCTGTGGAAAAAATGAAGATATTACACTATTTTATGATTGCATATGGTAAAGAATGTGATTAAATGCTCTTTTCCTATTTCAAAAGTTTTAGTTTTCCGGGAAAATAGCTACGTCCGTGGAAAAAATGAAGATATTTGACTATTTTATGATTGCACATGGTAAAGAATGTGATTAAACACTCTTTTCCTATTACAAAAGTTTTAGTTTTCGGTGTTAATAGCTACGTCTGCGGAAAAAATGATGATATTAGACCATTTTATGATTTTGCATGGTAAAGAATGTGATTAAACACTCTTTTCCTATTTCAAAAGTTTTAGTTTTCGAAGGTAATAGCTATGTCTGTGGAAAAAATGAAGATATTAGACTATTTTATGATTGCACATTGTAAAGAATGTGATTAAAGGCTCTTTTCCTATTTCAAAAGTTTTAGTTTTCGGGTAATAGCTACGTCTGTGGAAAAAATGAAGATTAGACTATTTTATGATTGCGCATGGTAAAGAATGTGATTAAACGCTCTTTTCCTATTTCAAAAGTTTTAGTTTTCGGGGGTAATAGCTACTGTGGAAAAAATGAAGATATTAGACTATTTTATGATTGCACATGGTAAAGAATGTGATTAAAGGCTCTTTTCCTATTTCAAAAGTTTTAGTTTTCGAGGGTAATAGCTATGTCTGTGGAAAAAATGAATATAATAGACTATTTTAAGATTGCGCATGGTAAAGAATATTTTTAAACGCTCTTTTCCTATTTCAAAAGTTTTAGTTTTCGAGGGTAATAGCTATGTCTGTGGAAAAAATGAAGATATTAGACTATTTTATGATTGCGCATGTTAAAGAATGTGAGTAAAGGCTCTTTTCCTATTTCAAAAGTTTTAGTTTTCGAGGGTAATAGCTATGTCTGTGGAAAAAATGAAGATATTAGACTATATTATGATTGCGCATGGTAAAGAATGTGATTAAAAGCTTTTTTCTTATTTTAAAAGTCTTAGTTTTCGAGGGTAATAGCTACGTCCGTGGAAAAAAATGAAGATATTAGACTATTTTATGATTTTTATGAGTCTTAGTTTTCGAGGGTAATAGCTATATCTGTGGAAAAAATGAAGATATTAGACTATTTTATGATTGCGCATGGTAAAGAATGTGATTAAACGCTCTTTTCCTATTTCAAAAGTATTATTTTTCGGGGGTAATAGCTACGTTCGTGGAAAAAATGAAGATATTAGACTATTTTATGATTGCGCATGGTAAAAAATTTGATTAAAGGCTCTTTTCCTATTTCAAAAGTTTTAGTTTTCGGGGGTAATAGCTGCGTCTGTGGAAAAAATGAAGATATTAGACTATTTTATGATTGCGCATGGCAAAGAATGTGATTAAAGGCTCTTTTCCTATTTCAAAAGTTTTAGTTTTCGAGAGTAATAGCTATGTCTGTGGAAAAAATGAAGATATTGGACTATTTTATGATTGCGCATGGTAAAGAATGTGATTAAAGGCTCTTTTCCTATTTCAAAAGTTTTAGTTTTCGAGGGTAATAGCTATGTCTGTGGCAAAAATGAAGATATTAGACTATTTTATGATTGCACATGGTAAAGAATGTGATTAAAGGCTCTTTTCCTATTTCAAAAGTTTTAGTTTTCGGGGGTAATAGCTAAATCTGTGGAAAAAATGAAGATATTAGACTATTTTATGATTGCACATGGTAAAGAATGTGATTAAAGGTTCTTTTCCTATTTCAAAAGTTTTAGTTTTCGAGGGTAATATCTATGTCTGTGGCAAAAATGAAGATATTAGA
This sequence comes from Artemia franciscana, assembly GCF_032884065.1. NCBI lineage: Eukaryota > Metazoa > Arthropoda > Branchiopoda > Anostraca > Artemiidae > Artemia > Artemia franciscana. The sequence goes on along the minus strand of NW_027067390.1, from coordinate 291,101 downwards.
CTATTTTATGATTGCACATGGTAAAGAATGTGATTAAAGGCTCTTTTCCTATTTCAAAAGTTTTAGTTTTCGAGGGTAATAGCTATGTCTGTGGAAAAAATGAAGATACTAGACTATTTTATGATTGCGCATGGTAAAGAATGTGATTAAAGGCTCTTTTCCTATTTCAAAAGTTTTAGTTTTCGAGGGTAATAGCTATGTCTGTGGAAAAAATGAAGATATTAGACTATTTTATGATTGCGCATGGTAAAGAATGTGATTAAAGGCTCTTTTCCTATTTCAAAAGTCTTAGTTTTCGAGGGTAATAGCTACGTCCGTGGAAAAAAATGAAGATATTAGACTATTTTATGATTGCACATGGCAAAGAATGTGACAGAAGGCTCTTTTCCTATTTCAAAAGTCTTAGTTTTCAAGGGTAATAGCTATATCTGTGGAAAAAATGAAGATATTAGACTATTTTATGATTGCGCATGGTAAAGAATTTGATTAAAGGCTCTTTTCCTATTTCAAAAGTTTTAGTTTTCGGGGGTAATAGCTACGTCTGTGGAAAAAATGAAGATATTAGACTATTTTATGATTGAGCATGGTAAAGAATGTGATTAAACGCTCTTTTCCTATTTCAAAAGTTTTAGTTTTCGGGGGTAATAGCTACGTCCGTGGAAAAAATGAAGATATTAGACTATTTTATGACTGCACATGGTAAAGAATGTGATTAAACGCTCTTTTCCTATTTCAAAAGTCTTTCGAGGGTAATAGCTATGTCTGTGGAAAAAATGAAGATATTAGACCATTTTATGATTTCGCATGGTAAAGAATGTGATTAAACATTCTTTTCCTATTTCAAAAGTTTTAGTTTTCGAGGGTAATAGCTAAATCTGTGGAAAAAATGAAGATATTAGACTATTTTATGATTGCACATGGTAAAGAATGTGATTAAAGGCTCTTTTCCTATTTCAAATAGCTACGTCTATTTGACGGGTAATAGCTACGTCTGTGGAAAAAATGAAGATAGTAGACCATTTTATGATTTCGCATGGTAAAGAATGTGATTAAACGTTCTTTTCCTATTTCAAAAGTTTTAGTTTTCGAGGGTAATAGCTAAATCTGTGGAAAAAATGAAGATATTAGACTATTTTATGATTGCACATGGTAAAGAATGTGATTAAAGGCTCTTTTCCTATTTCAAAAGTCTTAGTTTTCGAGAGTAATAGCTACGTCTGTGGAAAAAATGAAGAAATTTGACTATTTTATGATTGCACATGGTAAAGAATGTGATTAAACGCTCTTTTCCTATTTCAAAAGTTTTATTTTTCGGGGGTAATAGTTACGTCCGTTGAAAAAATGAAGATATTAGACTATTTTATGATTGCGCATGGTAAAGAATGTGATTAAAGGCTCTTTTCCCATTTCAAAAGTTTTAGTTTTCGAGGGTAATAGCTATGTCTGTGGAAAAAATGAAGATATTAGACTATTTTATGATTGCGATTAAATGTGATTAAAAGAATGTGATTAAAGGCTCTTTTCCTATTTCAAAAGTTTTAGTTTTCGAGGGTAATAGCTACGTCTGTGGAAAAAATGAAGATATTAGACTATTTTATGATTGCGCATGGCAAAGAATGTGATTAAACGCTCTTTTCCTATTTCAAAAGTCTTAGTTTTCGAGGGTAATAGCTACGTCCGTGGAAAAAATGAAGATATTAGACTATTTTATGATTGCGCATGGTAAAGAATGTGATTAAACGCTCTTTTCCTATTTCAAAAGTTTTATTTTTTGGGAGTAATAGCTACGTCTGTGGAAAAAATGAAGATATTAGACTATTTTATGATTGCACATGGTAAAGAATGTGATTAAAGGCTCTTTTCCTATTTCAAAAGTTTTAGTTTTCGGGGGTAATAGCTACGTTTGTGGAAAAAATGAAGATATTAGACTATTTTATGATTGCGATTAAATGTGATTAAAAGAATGTGATTAAAGGCTCTTTTCCTATTTCAAAAGTTTTAGTTTTCGAGGGTAATAGCTATGTCTGTGGAAAAAATGAAGATATTAGACCATTTTATGATTTCGCATGGTAAAGAATGTGATTAAACGCTCTTTTCCTATTTCAACAGTTTTAGTTTTCGGGGGTAATTTCTGCTCGTTTTAAGTTTTAATGTCCCTCCTTACTTTCAGTTAAAAAAAACTTGTTTTTTATTTAATAGCTCCTAAAACTAGAGTCAGATCAAAACAAGGAAGTGCAGTATTAAAACCACCCTGTTCATTACCTCTACATAGGAAACTAACAATTTCTTGGCTGGAATAACAAGGAAAGTATATTGATTTGAAAATCAAGAAAAGTGGCTGCAAACCACGGTATTCTGAATCGAGGCCATTTTTCTTCTTTTGTTTCTTTTTTCTCAGATAGCGGGACAATGGTTCGTTTTGAAGGAATTTCATGGGCTGAAAAACTTTTGTAGTTAAAACAACCAATTTCCAAATTATAAATAATTTTCTCTGAAAAACTGCATTTTTCTAAGCACTTTTTTCTAAAAAAAATGCATTTTTTCTAAAGCACTGTTGTAGTTTTTGTTATTAAAACATCATGAAATTGTCACCTCTGAATGCTTTTGTAAGTAATCAAACAGTTCGTGGTAACGAACTGTAGTAAGGAGCGACCCGGCTCAATAGTAAACGAAACTCTAAAAAACGGAATTTTGATGCTAAAAGATACATCAAAAGAATCAAATTTTTATGCTGATTTTAATAGATAAGTTTCATCAAATTTAATCTATGTCATCAAAAGTTACGAGCCTGAGAAAATTTGCCTTATTTGGGAAAATAGGGGGAAACACCCCCTAAAAGTCAAACAATCTTAATGAAAATCACTCAATCGCATTCAGGGTATCAGAGAACCCTATAGCGAAAATTTTAAGCTCCTATCTACAAAAATGTGGAATTTCGTATTTTTTGCAAGAAGACGGTCACGGTTGCGTGTTTATTTTTTTTTTTTTTCCAGGGGTCATCGTATCGACCAAATGGTCCTAGAATCTCGCAAGAGGGCTAATTCTAACGGAAATGAAAAGTTCCAGTGCCCTTTTTAAGAGACCAAAAAATTGGAGGGCACCTATGCCCCTTCCCACGCTCATTGTTTCCCAAAGTCAACGGATAAAAATTTTGAGATAACCATTTTGTTCCACAGAGTCGAAAACCATAATAACTATGTCTTTGGAATGACTCACTCCCCAAAAGATCTTGGGGGAGGGGCCGCAAATTACAAACTTTGTCCAGTGTTTACATACAGTAATGGTTATTGGAAAGTGTACAGACGTTTTCAGGGGGATTTTTTTGGTTTGGTGGTGGGGTTAAGGAGAGGAGGCTATGTGGTAGGATCTTACCTTGGAGGAATATGTCATGGGAGAAGAGAAATTCAATGGAAAGGGCGCGGGATTTTCTAGCATTAATATAAAAAAACAATGAAAAAATAAACTTGAAAAAGTTTTTTCAACTGAAAGTCCGGAGTAGCATTAAAACTTAAAACGAACAGAGACTATTACACATATGAGGGGTTCTAAAAATACTTTAGCATAAAGAGCGAGGTATTTAGGAGGAGATAAATACCTTGCTCTTTCAGCTAAAGTATTTTTAGTAATTTCAACTATTTATTCTGCGGCCTTTCTGATTGGGGTCATTCTTAGAGAATTGGGACAAAACTTAAGATTTAGTGTAAAGAGCGAGGTATTAACGAGGGGACAAACCCCCTCATATACATAATATAAAATATAAGAATATAAAAGTTTGTTGCTTAAGTTAATTCTTAAGTTACGTATATTTTTTACTAATAAAAACGTTCGTTAAAAATTAAAAGGTCTAGTTGCCTTTTTAAGTAACCAAAAAATTGGAGGGCAACTAGGGCTCCTTCCCCTCCCCTTATTTCTCAAAATCGTCTGATCAAAACTAAGAGAAAGCCATTTAGCCAAAAAAGAATTAATATGAAAATTTCATTTTAATAATTTATGTTCGCTCAGCCAAAATCAAAAATGCATTAATTCAAAAACGTTCAGAAATTAAATAAAAAAACTAGTTTTTTAAACTGAAAGTAAGGAGCGACATTAAAAACTAAAACAAACAGAAATTACTCCGTATATGAAATGGGTTGTCCCCTCCGCAACCCCTCACTCTTTACGCTAAAGTTTGAACCTTTGCCACAATTCTGCTTTTTAAAACAATTAAAAGCTTTAGCGTAAAGAGCGAGGGATTGCGGAGGGGACAACCCATTTCATATACGGAGTAATTTCTGTTCGTTTTAAGTTTTAATGTCACTCCTTACTTTCAGTTTAAAAAACTAGTTTTTTTTAATTAGTTTTATTAAAGAGCTATTGGCCTTCTAGTATTTTGTTTTTCACCGACTGCTCATGTGGAATTGGTGTTCAAACAAAGTTGGAAGGGGAATTATTCTATTGAAACTTAAAAATTCTAGTGTCCTTTTTAGGGTTAAAAATTATTGGAGGATACGGAATCTCCCTCCCATATGTTCTTTTGTTATCGGTTTCCCTGCGACCCTCTTTTATATTGGATAAGGATTTTAGGGTTGCCATTTTGTCAAAGGTCCAGCAAACATGACCCAGGAAACATCATTCCACACCCACTGGCTCAAGGACCAATAACTATGCAAATTGCTAAATGTTTCAGATGGGTTTTACAGTCAAAAAAAGGGCCTCGTTTGGTGCTAGGTGTCTGACTGGCAGGAAACTTTCTATACTCTTGAATCCTGACCTAGATAATAAAAAAATTTGTTAGTGGAATCGGTTTGGGGGTTCGAGATGGACCAAAAACCTTTTTCCCAATGAGTTTTAATGTTACAAGTAGAAGTCATCTGGCCAAGAGAAATATAATGAAAAAAATACTTGGGGACACGGGCTCCCATTTAATGGGCACGAAAAAAAGCAATTTTTTCCAATCGCCCCAAAACTTATATCTTCATGTGAATAGGCCAAGGGGGCTCCCATGCAAAAGGACACATAGGAAGTCAATGGTTTCCCCGAAAACATACCCAAACAATGGACAAAAACATTTTTCTGATTGACATGATACTTAAAACCGCAAGTCCCTAGGACAAGGACACCCTAATATAAAAAGTAAAATTAGTTCAGCAGTTTAGAATCCCCCAAAAATGAGGGTCACAATTGATATGTTTTTTTTTCGAGTGGCTTGAAACTTATATACGAATGTGTAAGTATTTTGGACGCGTGGTTCCTGTAGACAAGAGAAAACTGAACAAAAAATTTGTCTCCCAATATTGGGGTCTCTAAGGTGGTCAAAATCTTTTCGTAGTTGGGGAACGGATCTTCTAAATTTGGGGCTGGATGTGGCTCTAAAATATTTTTTTCTGACTGTCTTCAAATTTCCAAGGACCGTTCTCTGGGCTAAGGAGACTAAACATTTTGCTGAGAGGGAGAAAAGTGTTAAAGTGTCTTGGAAATAACCGAAAATCTTGCTGTTTCCAAGTTCTTAGAAACACAGAGCCGTAAGCTCCTTTCCCAGCAGGGGAAATTATTTGGGGCACGATCCCTTAAAAATGATGTACTATTATATGTTATACTGCACATAAATAACTAAAGTATGAAACGAATTTCTCATTCAAATGAAGCTTTCAACACATTGCCTGCAATAATTGCTCATATTATTTGCAAATTTTACACGTTTAGGGACAAAATCTGCCCCCCTTCCTCCACCTTTTGTGTGTATTCAGAAGCTGTAAGATTTTATACAACGACTACAGATAAATTCACAATTATTATCTCTCTGAAAAATTTTACTGCTTGGCAAATCGACCATTTTGCAAAGATATGTCGTCAGTCGGATATCAAAAGTCACCATAGGTCTATATTTTCACAAGAGGAAAAAAAACCTCACAACTGTTCTATTTTCTCCTCCAATAACCGTAAAACAAAAACCGATTGATTTTTGAAATTAGTACACATCAATCCGTTTTGTTTTACGGTTGCTAGAGGGAGAAAAAAGTTGTAAGTTGTTTTTGCTCTTCTGAAAATATATATAATGGAAATAAGACCTTTTGATACCCGACTAACGATGCGCAACTTTATGATCTTACTAAGCTTAGCTACTTGGCAAGTGCGCATTAATTTGTTGAGAGCTCACCTTATGGGGCGTGGACAAATAAAAAAAGACACTAGAACAAGCAATTTATATACAAAGCCTGGAAAAAATATTGGAGCACCTAAGATTCTAAGGCTTTGGAAGCCGAGGCTCCCTTCTTGTGACTGACTTTAAGTATTTTTGACTGTAAGGAAATTAATTAGATATTCCAAATAATATATGTACATACGCAATTAAATACAGCACATGTCTTTTGGATTCAGATAAAAAGTGTACTGAAATTTTTATATCAAAAGGAAGCTTTTATAAAAAAAAATGAAAAGAATGATTAAAACAAGTGTTCTATCGCATGGTTAAATCCCGGTAACTGTCCCTATTTTCTGTATTGCTCTCTAAGAAAGAGCACATCAGTTTTCTCATTTAGGCTGTGGCACATATATTATTATTTGGGACAAATGCAACTGCAATGAGCCAAATCGCCATCTTCAAGTGTTGATTGGATGTATTTGGGGAAATGATAAGTTTGGGCAGGACAGATTGCCCTCAAATCACATTTGAATTTTAGAAAGGATATTATAACTTCCAATTTCAAATCAAATGAGCCCAATCTAAAATATATATGACCACTCATTCCAGAAAAGCTTTATATACCCCAGGGCATGACTTACAATCCTATGTCAACCCCTCTTTTCACAAAGATTTTGATTAAATTATGAGATAGCGATAACGTTCAAAATAGTCCAAAAAACATAAAATAATGCCTCTAGGGATGACACAACCCCCCCCCCCCCCAGCACCCTGGGAATATGGCTTTAAGTTATCCCCCTGGGGCATGTAATGGTTTTAATGGAATGAGTGGACATTTAAACTTTAGACAGGGCTCATTTGATTCGAAATTGGAAGTTATGGTGGCCTTTCTAAGAGTCAAAATTGATTCCAGGGCAACCAACCCCTCCCCCCAGCCTCCTCATTTCCCTACAGATATATAATCAAAATTTGGAGATGGCAATTTGCCCCATTGTAGTTGGAGAGTCCGGAAATTATTTCCTTGAGGAAGACACCCCCACAACTCTCAGGGCAAGGGTTGTAAGTTATGCCCTGGGTGCATATAAGGTTCTTATAGAAAAGGTGGCTGTTTAACTTTAGAAAAAGTTCATTTGGCTAAAAATTGTAAGTTCTAGTTCATTTTTAAGAGTCAAAAGTGATGGAGGGTTTTTACCCCCGCCCCCTCCCAGCCAGCCTCTTTTTTCACCAATCGCATCTTATTGAAAGATGAGAAAGTGGTTTTTTTTAAAAAAGGGCCCAAAGAATAAATAATAATACCTCTAAGGCTGACACCCCCACGCTCTGGGGGTAAAGTTGTAAATTATGTCATGAGAGCATGTATGGTTTTTATGGAATTGGCGGTCTTGTAAATTTCATAATGGGCTCATTTGATTTGAAATCGGAAGTTGTAGTTTTCTTTTTAAGAGTCAAAGTTATTGGAGAACAACTAGCCCCCCCCCACCTCTTCCATGCTTATCATCACGGTTAACACCTCCAATCAAATTTGGATGATAACAATTTTGTTCATCATAGTCGAATAGTCCAGAAATTATTTATGAGAGGAAGACACCCTCACAGTTAAGCCAAGACTGAACTTTTCTTGGCTGACATTTCTGTTAAGAGGTAATGATGCCTAGGCTACTTAAAGAAAATGGATTTTTTAACCGAGAACTTTTATTGTAAGTGTGTTATTGTCTATTATTTTCTTTACTGAAGACGGCCCTTAGATATAGGGCCAAAATATTCAAATAGATTTTGTTCGTTCACTGTTTCGGAAAAAACCCTCATTATTCTCTTTTCCGTATTTATATTATGTAAAGGCAGTGTGGTCTTCGTCATTATTTATTTCACGCCTTGGTATTTTCTTGGTATTTGAATGGTCCATAAACACCCTACTCAAGTTTCAAGTTTGTCAATATTATACCTAATGTTTGGAGGGTGTCATATTTGATGTCCTTTCGAAAAAATTCCATACGTATAAAAAGAGGTTTTAAATTTCTAGTTGTTGGGACTTGGAACACCCATAAAGTTTAAACAGCTAGTCAGCGTAGTACAGTTTTCGACCAAGTTAAAATATTATTTGCACGCGAGGAATTCTAATGAGTTAAACTCACCAGAATTTAGAGAAACGCTTAGAACAGCATAAGGATGATATCAACATTCTAAATTCTAAATTCTAATTTTGCTTCTGTTTCTTTTAATTCTACTTTAAGAAGACATGTGTTTGAAAGTCCTTGCCACAAAATACTCTTTGAAGAAACTGCCCTTATTAGCAATGAACAAGGCATAGGGCAAGTAGTTCAAGAAGCAATTGAAATCAGAATTAAGATTAATAATAATATTTCCTTAAATAGGGGCTTAGGAGAATATTCAGAAGATGCTCAACGCACAAATTTAATTAAAAACGATCTTACAGAATATTATAAGAAACCAATAGATATTAACCAAGAACCTGTCCCAAATACACCTATGAGATCAGCTGCCAAAAATCACAAAAGAACAAAATCTCGAACGGTGGTTGTGAACTTCCTTTTTGCTTCACATTCTTTGTGAAGCTTGTTTCTTTTTGCGTACTTTTTTGGATGCTTCACCCTTTGAAAATAAAATTACTTTTTCAAGTGAGTTGAAATATCACTTCGGCAAGAGGAACTTGGAACTCGTCAGAAATAGTTTTTTTTCGTTTAAATAAGCTCTGACAAAAATCGTATTTTATGACGCTGGTTGTAATTTTTTCATTGTTTCTGGAGTTTCGCTCCTTTTATATAGTTTTTTAAAAGGGTTTCACCCTTGGGAGTGAAGTAATGGGGATTTTTTGTTTGGTTAGTCCTGACTACTTAGGATGGAAAATTTTCTATCGACAATTTAATTCTGCATTTTATGTTATTTTACATAAATTCATTTTACGTAAATGTGTTTTAGTTTTTAGTGCATACATGGATGAACGGTAGGAACAAATCAGAAGTAATTAAAGCAATGTATTTCTTAACTCAAATGGGAACTTCATTGGTGCAAGCCTTGTTTCAGAAATGATACTCTTTAGAAGTGTTTTTTTTTCAGTTTTTTTTTAAGTTTGTATTGTTGTTAGTTCTTTGGTCCATAAAAGTTGTATCTTAAGTAGCTGTGCCATATGGTTACTACCCAGCTAAAATTTAAAAATTTCCCTCACCAAGTGTTAATGTAGGGCCTTCGTTACCATCTCATCCTCGCTTTGCCCATTTTCGTTCATTTGTGTATGTTTTTTTAAGTTTTATATACATGCGTTATCGCTTTTGGAACCTCAATAAACTTACGGAATATACTAATTAAATATCATATTATTTGTGTAAGGGTGTAAGCTTATAGCTAATTATATAGCGTAATTTGTAGTTATTCATAATTGATTGCTTCAACTTATTAAGAATGACCCTTGAATCACAAAGGCTGTAAAATAACTAGGTGAACTTACTAAAAATACATTCGCGGAAAGAGCGAGGTATTACGAAGAGGTAAACCCCTCATATGCGCAATAATTTCTCCTAGTTTTAAGTTTTAATGCTGCTCCTCACTTTCAGTAGAAAAAACTTCTCATATTTATTTTTTCATTGTTTTTTTAAATAATGCAAGAAAATCCTGGTCCCCCTTAATTGAAAGTCTCTTCCCAATGAGAAGTTTTACAAGGGAAAGATCCTCCTGCGTAGCCAATCTCCCCCACCTCAACTCTCCCTCCCAAACCAAAAAATTCCCCTGCAAACGTCCGTACACTTCCCAGTAACCATTACTATATGTAAACACATGCCAAAGTTTGTAACTTACAACCCCTCCCAGGGAGACTGTGAGGTAGTGAGTCGTCCCCAAAGACATAGTTATTAGGTTTTTTGACTATGGTGAATAAAATAGCTATCTCAGAATTTTGATCCGGTGACTTTTGGGAAAAAATGAGCGTGGGAGGGGGCCTAGGCGCCCTCCAATTTTTTAGTCACTTAAAATGGGCACTAGAACTTTTAATTTCCGTTAGAATGAGCCCTCCCGCGACATTCTAGGACTACTGGGTCGATACGATCACCCCTGGGGAAAAAAAAAAAACAAATAAACACGCATCCATGATTTGTCTTCTGGCAAAACATGTGAAATTCTACATTTTTGTAGATAGGAGCTTGATACTTCTACAATTAGGTTCTCTAATACGCTGAATCTGATGGTGTGATTTTCGTTAAGATTGTATGACTCTTAGGGGGTGTTTCCCCCTATTTTCTAAAATGAGGCAAATTTTCTCAGGCTCTTAACTTTTGATAAGTCAGACTAATCTTGATTAAAGTTATATATTTAAAATCAGCATTGAAATGAGATTTTTTTGATGTAGCTATTGGTATCAAAATTCCATTTTTTTAGAGTTGTGGTTACTATTGAGCCGGGTCGCTCCTTACGTTAATATGATTATGTATGTAAATACTAAAAAATATCCCGTGTTTAAGTGTTTAAGACAGTTTTTATTAAATCTGTCTTTAAAAATTAACCATTATTTATAGATACCTGAGCATGAATAATATTTAGAGGGGGTCAAAAGCAACCACGTTGATCGGAAGTGGGTGTACCGTTTAGAGTTCTCCCCCCTATATATTGGAGAATACCTTTTTTGGTGTATTTTCACTGAGAAAACTAGAAAAACGACGAATTTGCCTCCCAGAGATATTGAAAAATACATTCCCCTTCCTCCTCTAAGTTTCACAAATTGATGCCACCGGTAATAACGTAAAAAAAAACGCAGAAAATGGGTAAGTATCGGGTTAACACAGGAGAATATGGGATAATAAGACGCTCAAGATTCCTGGGGGAAGGAACCAGAGTCGGGCCAGAGGAACCAAAAATAATATTGCTAACAGATTACGTTTGTTGTAAGGATGTGTAATTACATCACACAGAATAAATAACAGAACAAGACGACGAAAAGAAATTGAGGGAATTACGTAAGAGTGCAAACTAAATCTAAACATAATGTATCTTGACTTAAACCATTTGATACCAAGCTGGAGTCCCCACTTGTGGTGTAAATTGGAAGGGAATATCCCCCCTAATTTTGGAAATTTCTTTGAAGAATGGCTTTATGTGTTTTCACTGAAAAAATTGAAAAAGCAACAAATTACTCCAGCCCCCTGCTTGACAATTCTTTTGCTGTCTCCCCTCCCTACATCTATGCCAATTGACGCCAGTGATACTAAACATGCAGATGAAGGAAGCAAAATTTTGTATTAACATGTATTAACGCTTGTATTAACATGTGAGCCAAGACCAATATTTTCAACTAGTACCTAATTTTCTAAAATATTTTGTTTCACATAAATTGCCGTAAAACTAATCAAAATCATACTTTCCAGAAGAAAAGCAAGATTTTAATTTCAATTTACCAGCATTGAGATGACAGGTCAAAGCTAATTGGCGCTAAAACATGAATATTTTTCAACAGAAAATATGAGTGACAAAGCCTACACAGTAAGAGCGGACATGCAAAAACCAAAAACACATTCTTCCCATTTCCTTCTCTCATCATTCTGGTTCGCAAAAGAAGAAAAAATACGGTAAATACTACAAATATTTCTTGTTCTTTTCAGTTTGTTTAATGTTGGGACATAAAAAATAAATATGGTTGGAGAAGCTTGAAAACACTGATGAGGTTAAAATTGAAGAAAATATACTGGTGAAGTAAACAGTTGAATTAAAAATAAACGTGAAGTAGGTGAAGTTAAAGCTACAGTAAAAATACAGATAAAGCAGGTGAACTTGAAGTTGAAATAAAAATAATGGTGAAGTAAATGAAGTTAAACTCGAAGCAACAATACTCATGAAGCAGGTGAAGGTAAAGCTGAAGTAAAAATAATGATGGAGCAGGTGAAGTTAAAGTTGAAAAAATACATGTGAAGTTAAAGCTGAAGTAAAAGGTGAAGTAGGAGTAGATAAAGTTGAAGTAAAAATATTGATAAAAAAAAGCGAATTTAAAGTTGAAGCTGACGTAAAATTCTAGTTAAGTAAGCGAAGCTAAAGTTAATGCTGAACTAAAAATACTGGTGAAGTATGTGAAGCCAAAATTGAAGCTGAGGTAAAATACTGAAGAATTAGAGGAAATTAAAGCTAAAGTAAAATACCGGGGAAGTAAGTGAAAGTTGAAACTGAAGTAAAAATAGCAGATGAGGTTAAAAACGCCCAATCTCATGTTATCAATTACTCAAATTAGAACATAAACGGATGGCATAATATTCGACCAATCTTAAAATCTTCAAATCAGCTATATTCTCAAAATATAATTTTTAAAAGAAGAATAGGCAACTGCTAAAAATTCCAGATTTGAAGTGAAGCCTTTAAGATATGAAACTCTTCTATTTTCATCTCTGCTTTACTCTGTTTTTCTTCTCGTGACTGGGGTTTAATTTCATTTCATTCTCAATTTCCGAATCCTTAGTGCCCGTCTTACAATAAATTATGGCAATAAACAGATAAACCTTATTAACGTATATAAAAATTATAAAAAATAGCAGATGTAATTTCAGTCAGTTATTTGACTGCAATACTTATTTAGTAAATATACATTTTAATGCTACGGACAAGGCCGTATCCAGAGGGGTACCAGATTTGACCCCTCCCCCCAAACAAAATTCCTTGAATCGTAAAACAGGAACAAAATGCATGTAAACAAATTCTGGATGTATTTTTAAGTTTTTGTAACCTTCCCCCCCCCCGAACAAAAACTTTTTGTTCCCATTTTAAAATTGAAATTTGTCAATTTGCTATTTACTTAACAACACATAACAGAGCTGATACAACAAAACAAAAATAAATCGATTTGTTCCACTTTGTATAATATTGGTTTTAACACAACATTAAAACGGTAACTATTATAAAAACAACCTTGTATCGTATTGGATAACTAGTTAAAAAACCCGAGGTATTACGATTTTGTTTTCGTCAATATTGAACTTTCTCGCTATTTCAAAATTCAACTCTAATTTTTATAGATAATAAAGCCCAAGTGGTAACACCCAGATTGCGCATTCCATACACTTTTGTTATCTATCGTTACAGCACATTCAGCATTTTAGCACCTACTCAAAAATTAAAAAATATTAATATTATTTAAGATATTCCCGAGCTAAGTCATAGAGGAGGCTGAGGAGGCTACGTGCTGCACAAAATTGAGATTATAGCGTGTATCCAATAATTTTTTATGTGGATTAGGGATTGCAACTTTATTTTAGTCAATATTCAACTTTCATGGTATTTTCAAAATTCAAATCGAATTTCCACAGAGTTTAACTAATACAAATAAAAGCTAAATGATAACAGCCAAATTACGCGTCAGATGCAGTTTTGTTATCTATCGTCATTGCACATTCAGTATCTACTCAGAAATCAAAGAGACTTACGGTTCTTAAAGATATTCCCAAAAAAATTTATAGAAGTTTGGGGGGGATAAAAAATGGAAACTGTACTTAATAATTTGAATAAAAAGTGCTTAGAAATCTACAAAAAATTTAGGATATGAGAAGGGGTTCCGGGCCTCAAGCCCCCCTCCCTTCCCGTGTACGCCTTTTGGTCCTAAGACAGGGCGTATAAGGAAACGTTTGACTATTACCCTTTGTGCACATGTGAGAGCACTATTAACAGTAACACATTAGATGAAATAACAAATTCGCTACACAGACGTAAAAAACATTCAATATTTATTGTAAAAACTATTATGAATTTATAATCCATATTTCTGCTTCGGAGAGCAGATAAATTATTTTGTGAAACGCAATCCTTAGTTGACAAAATTCAAACTTTGTGCACTTTAGCAGCATGCTGAATATTTATTATTGAAGAAATATAGACTAAAACAAGATGAAAAAGAATATGGAGAAAAATGGACATTTGCTAAGTTTACTAAGCAGCACTGGAATAAAAACGAAATTGGTTTAAATGAATCTGTCAAGACATTCTTGTAATCAAAACTTAGGAATGAAGTGTAGTATTAATCTTTGACAGGATATATGCAAGAATTTTTGAACAATATCAAAATAATTGACGGTTGAAAGTCCCCGCTTCTATAATTATTGTTATCTTAGCTATACTTTTTTTAAACTCATCTAAGTATTATTACAACCTTTGGGGCAAACTTATAAATTTCTTCATTTTTGTATTCAATATTAAAGAGGCAAAGAGTATAAGAGAAAATAATGTAGTAATAATAAACTAATAAAATCTCATAGTAACAATTAAAATAATAATAATAACAATAAAATTAGCATTAAGATTATGACGTCAGTCGACACACAAACATGACGTCACTCGACACACAGACACACAGACAACTTATTTTTATATATATAGATTATCCTGGCTGAATTATCAATGGCTGAGAATTATACCCATTTGTTTTGTCTTTTTGTGTTTTTCGTTTTTTATGTAAACCTTAGAAATGCAGAAAAATAACAAATCAAAACGTACACAAGGAGCATGTGCCTAAATATTTTTCATTGTATTTCATTTAGGCACTTGACACAATAAACAGTCCAGAGCGAAAAGCCTTGGACCCCCAAATAGTTCCTCTTCTATTTAAAAATACAACCAATTTTATTGGTTCAACTTATTATTCAAATAAACTAGAAAGTTTACACTTCTGTATTCGTTACACTTAAAGACGGTCGATTATTATCATAATTACTATTTGCCCGCGTGATATTTGAGGATTTTCTAATGATAAAAACATATCAAAATGAAACTTTCCATGCCAAAACTTTAAAGATTATTTTCTAGCATGGTTCGATTCAGACTATTAAAATCCGAAAGCTGTTAACGATAAATAGTGTGAACAGCAAAGATCCGGAGGTTTCAGCATGGAACCGACACACTTGAGATAAATCTATATGTTCTAATTTGCAATTATGTTATTTTTATCATATATAATTCAGCAATGTGTGCAATAATAATATAATTATATGATTATCAATAGTAAAAGAAAAAAGAAAAGTAAATTACTTTTGGTTCAAATAGGCTGAAAAGCACAATACTTTTGTTAAGATACGATTTTGTTAAAACGTATGTTTGTTTAACGCCTTCAAACGAAATAACAATAGTAACAATAAAAACGGCGTTCAGCTAAGAACCAGGGTTTCCAGATTTTTTTTTTCTGAAGAATCTCCCAATCATAAATTGTTGGACAGGGAAATCTCCCTCTGCAACACAGCCAGCTATTCATTTAAATTTTAAATTAGGCACAATCCAACAATTTAACAGATTTCTTTAAAAATTACTTTTTCAAAAATTGCCCTTTACAAATTTATAGGTGAAACTTCGATGCAAAAAAATCGTCATTTAATAATAAAATAGATTGCAGTCATGATCGTCAAGCTTCACGTATCCAAAGTTTGCAAAATAGGAGTTTGTTCATTTAGAATGCTAGGGGACAGAAACTTTTCACTGACCTCTTCTCAAATAAGAAAAAATCATAAAATGCAAATATCTAAAGTTTTATTATATACATATCCCTAAACATATGGACATATTTCATACCATCTATCTTTTTAACAAGTTGGAATATTAGAGAAGCTTAAAGTCTTATCATCACTCTTCAGTAAAATCAAGAAAATCTGATATAAACTTCGGTGAAAACGACCTAATCATAAGACGATATCTTAAAATTAGTTGAGCCCCCCCCCCCGAATATAATGCAGAATCCTGGCAGAAGGATCGGCTAATACTGCGATTAAATGTAGCATTAGTATACACTGAAACTACAGACTTACATTTTTATCGAATATGGGCGCGTTGTCATTTTTATAAATAATAGTAACTGAAAAGGTGCAAAGTACATCCAATGCTGGGAAACCTTCATCAACAGCTTTAACAGTAACATAAAGCAGCTTTTCTCGTTTCGGTTCATCGCTATCGAACACCTGAAAACAGAAAATTAAAATCTCTAATATTTAATGATGGAAAATGGCATGGTTTAGCTTATTGTTACCGTTTATCACAGGCCAAATATGAAATAAAAACCAAAAATGGGAGAAGTTTTTTTTGCCATATTGTGCAATTCTGATTGGTTTTTCGTAAAGGAAATAAAAGCCTATTGTCTGCCTATATTATGTTGTAAGTTCTTTACAGAACTGATTCAAGTTTCCAGTTCAGTAATTTCCCGCCTTTTTTCATTTCCATAGGAGAGACACAGGTTCAACCTTCATCAGGGATGAAAAGAAGTCTTATGGTAGGGGATAAAACCCCTCAAACTGTATTCTAATCAAAGTGTTCCCTCCCTCAGCCTTTCCACGAAAGGGTAACCCGAGCCGCCATCCCAATATCTCATCATATTTTCCTCTTATAATTAGTTTATTAATCTCCTTCCAATATCTCATAATAAATGCTGGTACATGATCCTATCTTTCATTCCCCTATTTAAAAGCATGGTCAGAACCCACCTACACCTCTCTAAACTCATGATCCCTCCATTTTACAATCTTAAAAAAATAAGAAGAAAAGAAAACAAGACATTGAATTTTAAAATCCCTATCGGCAGTGCTGATCTCTATTTCATGGCTTTTCAGTAAGGAAGTGGAATGAAAGGGAGGGGTCGGCAGCCATCCTGTTCTTTCGCAAACCCTTCCCGGTTACCTTCCCAATATATCTTCAGGTACCCATTTAGAGCTGGATCCCATCTTCAATCTTCAATCTATCAAATCAAACCAAAAAAAAAAAAAAAAAAAAAAAACAATAAAAAAACAACAAGAGGAATCTCAGCAAATATATCTGAAAATATACATCAACCAAACGGTACAAGAAGAAAGTAATTGAAGCTAAAAAAAAAAAAAAAAAAAAAAACCAGCTATTGATCAATCATTACTAGCATAGAATAAGCAAAACCATAAGAACTATAAGTGAAGGCTCGTGCATCTGTCATATATCACAAAAATATAGGAACACAGTTTTCGTTAAGATAAGAACTTTTGATTCTCGGTTCCAAACGAGATAGCATATTATTTCTGTGCTTTTCAATAGAATATAAAAAAAATTTAAGAGAATCAAGTCCACCTTCGCAAAATTTCTACCAACACATGACAATTGGAGCACAAAATGTCTTTCAAAGAAACACATTGGGAGAGGGACCAGGGGAACTTTTGGGACCTTGTCCCTTCTCTCCAAAATGGTATAATTTTTACAATTTTTCACAATTCCCCATAGTTTAGAATTTGCCAGTAGCCTATGTTGTTGATAAGTCAGCCCGCCACTCCTCCGTCGGTGTGTGGACTCTAGAAATTCATCTCCACGTGCATATGCGCAGAAATATCCGACTCGATGGTAAGGGAGGTGTAGGTCAGAAGATTTATTTCTGAAGCAAGAAACAATATATATTTTCAGGTCAACATTTTTTTTTCTGGGATTCTTAGACCAAGCTTAGCCCCCCCCCCCCCTCCCACTGTTTTGTGTAGGAAGGATAGCTTGTATAGCAGCTATATGCCCGGTATGCAGAACCGGCTATAATAAACTACTTATTCTAAAAACTATTATTTTTCTTTTTTCGTTTCCCCTTTAAAGTCTTAAAACAGAAGACTGTAGAGGCCTTTAAAACCTCAGAAGTTTTAAGACGTTCACAAAATTGCATTGCGGTGCAATTTTGTCTATTTATAATAATCTATTATAATGATAATAGTCTATTCAAATCATAGCTTTGTAAGTAAGTGGATATTGGTTAAGAATAAGGTACAGTCGAAAACTGTACCGACTGTACGACTAGATTCGTGTCTCGTGTCCGTACGAAAGACCTTGTGTCTCAGAGCTCTGATTTTAAATTCCGACCAGATCCGATGACATTGAGGGGAGTTGGAGGGGGAAACCGGAACTCTCGGGAAACGTTTAGAATGTAAATATCGGTATAAAACTTGGTTGGAAGAACAAACACATGTCCTAGATACATGATTGATATAATCGGAACGGATCCGCTCTCTTTGGGGGAGTTGGGGGGATTTACTAGTTTGGGCACTTCCAGATAAGCTAGGACGATGAAAGTTGGCAGGTGTATCAGTGACCAGTCTAGATTCAATTAGAAATATTCTCTTCACTGGTTCGACCGTCTCGGGGTGGGGGGGGGGGGTGAGCGACCAAACAAGATAGTTGAGAAGAATTTGATTCGCCGATAAAATAAATGATTGTTCTTCTTAAGTATGGCTTGGGGTCTAGGGGTATGATTCTCACTTAGGGTGTGAGAAGTCTCAGATCGACCCAATTTTTATACGAAGAAGATCCAAAACCAGATACGTGATCAATATAGCGATCGCTGAAAGTTGGCTGGCGTATCAGGGACCCGACCAGATTAAATTGGAAATAGTCACTTCCCCGATTCGACCATCTGGGAGAAGTAGAAGGATAATTCATTCGGAAAAATTAGAAAAAATTAGACGTTTTTAACTTACGAACGGATCGGACCTAAATGAAAATTAATATTTAGAAGGACCTCGTGTCTCAGAGCTCTTATTTTAAATCCCGACCGGATTCGGTGACATTGGGGGGAATTGGAGGGGAAAACCGGAAATCTCGGAAAACACTTAGATTGAAGAGATCGTAATGAAACTTGGTGGTAAGAAGCTCTTGGCTCTTTCGACCTCGTCACAAGTGCCATATGAGCTCTTGGCTCTTTTTATAAATAAAACTTGTATGTACAATAAAATGTCTGTGTCTAACTCAAGTTAGAGCTTTTTCACATTTTGTTTTTTCTTTTTTTCAGTTTTAACAGCTTTTTCTGTGATTTCAGAAATTTATAATGTTTTTGATTAAGAAAACTTGTAATTACAATAAAAGTCCGTGTCTTACAAAGCAACGTCTAGGTTACGTTAGAAAATTAAAAACCTTATAACAAGCAGGTGCAGGTCAAATGTAACTAATTTCCAGTGGTCAATTTTCTCCCCCGCATGTCAATTATCCGGGCGATAGGAAATACGCAATTAATAGATTTCTTAGTTCAGTTGTCTGACACGCAGTTCCATTGGGGGAAATCTTCCAATTCCTAAAGCGGACAAAAATTTTTGGAATATAAAGATTCCCTGAGAAAAAAATTCTTAAAGAAAACGAAAGAAAAAGTCTTGAATAAAATGAAATGTCGAAGAAAAAACGCGTTGTAGAAAAAAAATAAAACCCTGAAGAAAAAAAGCCTTGCAAGAAAAATAGAATCCTGAAGAAAAAATCTATTAAAGTATTATGTAATATCCTACGTGTGATCCTCCAATACGTAACACTCACAAGTGCACCGTCATTATGTAGCACCCAAGTGTGTGCCCTCCGCAGTTACAAGCGGGGATTCCCCACGAGTCCTGAAGGAAGAAGTCTTTAAGAAATTTTTAAGAAATTTATCTTGAGCAAAAATGTATTAAAAACGTCTTGAAATGTTTGAAACGTCTCGAAAAAGGTCTTGAAGAAAAATTTCTTTTAACGTCTTGAAATGTCTTAAAACGTCGTGAAAAACATCTTGAAGAAAACATTTGCATAAATAAACAAACAGGCCCCTATTACGCAATAACCAAATAATCTTGGTTTGGCATGCTCCTGAAGGTTGTCTTTTAGCCATCGTAGGTTTTTTAAATAACCAAAGGAATCCTGAAGAAAACATTCTCTATTATGTAACAAACACCTGTATCTCTTAGAAAACACTCGCTATTACAGAACAAATCCCTGCATCTTGAAGAAAATTAATAACAGCTGCGTCTTGACACAATCGCCGTTAAACTTTTGCATGATGTCAAACCATGAAGAAAGAAAAGAGTAGCGGCTATTTGCGTCGAGTAGCGGCTCGAATAGATTGAGGGGATACTACTTATAGGATGTTTTACACCACACCTGCCTATATTTTAACATATTTATAGAATATCCCTAAATTCGTTCCTTTTTCATTATTTTATTTGTTATAATTTCTCTGTGCCTGCTTAGTTTCACATGCGGGGTGAATTTTTATCAAGGGAAATTATCTGGGGGAAAATGTTCGGATGTGAATTTTCTAATTGATGGGGAATTTTCCGGGGGAATACGTCTAGCCGTATGGCTGTTTCCAGGATTTTTTTTTGCGGGGGGGGGAGGGGTATAAAAGAATATACATTTTTTTTGGGGAGAGGGGTACAAAAAATTAAAGAAACACATCAAAAATTTGTCTATATTCATTTTTGTTATGTTTTTAGAGTCGAAGAAACATTTAGGTAAGGGAGGGGTCAAACACCCTTACCCCCTGGATACAGCCTTGTGCCTTGCACCAGTGGAGCATGGACCTTTGCATTGGCCGTATTAAGCATCTGTCACACTTTCTCTGGCTATTGTTAGTTCAGAATTTTTTGGAAAAAGTAGTATTAGTAATTAAATTACTGACATATTAGTTGGGGACGAGTTTTCCGAGGGGAGATTTTCCGGGGGAGAATATGCCTCGTACCCAAAATACCGCAACCGAAATATTAGTTACTAATTATAAAATGTCAAGGCAGGGACTGTGAAACGCCTTTGGTCTAAAGTTATTAAAATTAGCCTAAAATTACTTTCGATTTTTGCAGGATTACAATATTCCGTATATTTTTACCCCTTGTTTTCTAAAAATAAAAGCGCTTTTGATACAACGTAAGCCTTTACATTAGAAAGTTGCTGATAAGGGTATTCAAATATTGGCTTAGCCCAAGAGAATTATCTTTCTAAATAAACAAACAAGTTTTTACCCATTTTTAATCAATAAGAAACACTAAAGCAACAATAACATTCACAGGTCTGACGGAACAGTCAAAGTTCTGATAAATATTTACCTCCTTATTTTCGTTTCACAGATATTTTGAAATTTATGATTACTGCTTTTATTTAAAAAAAAAATCGAAAGCTCTTGAGATGAGATTGGATTTTCTTTTTGCGATCATTCTATATTTATGAACGCACTTTAAGCAAAAACATTGCAAATATTAGCTTGATAAAGCCATAAAAAAAGAAAAATGTGAATGAAATTTATTACATTTTTTTATATAGAAGTATCAGACAAATTTAGATGTGAGATAAAAGCAATGTCAGTGTTTTGCTGGGATGTATTATTATTGTCGGAGGCAGAGCAACAGATTGTACAAGAGTTGGTAAAACTTAACATAATAGTTAGTGAGGTAGTTGTAGTGAGCACTTCAAGCAGAAACATTGCAAATATTAGCTTGATAAAGCCACAAAAAAAAATGTGAATGAAATTTATTACATTTTTTTTTTTATAAAAGTATCAGACAAATTTAGATGTGAGATAAAAGCAATGTCAGTGTTTTGCTGGGATGTATTATTATTGTCGGAGGCAGAGAGCAACAGATTGTATAAGAGTTGATAAAACTTAACATAATAGTTAGTGAGGTAGTTGTAGTGAGCACTTCAAGCAGAAACATTGCAAATATTGGCTTGATAAAGCCACAAAAAAAAATGTGAATGAAATTTATTACATTTTTTTTTATAGAAGTATCAGACAAATTTAGATGTGAGATAAAAGCAATGTCAGTGTTTTGCTGGGATGTATTATTATTGTCGGAGGCAGAAAGCAACAGATTGTATAAGAGTTGATAAAACTTAACATAATGGTTGTTAAGGTAGTTGCAGTGAGCACTTCAAGCAGAAACATTGCAAATATTAGCTTGATAAAGCAAAAAAAAAAAAAAACTTAACATAATTGTTAGTAAGGTAGTTGTAGTGAGCACTTCAAGCAGAATTATTGCAAATATTAGCTTGATAAATTGCAAATATTAGCTTAATAAAAAAAAAAAAAAAAAAAAAAAAAAAAAAAAAAAAAAAAAAAATGTGAATATTATTATTGTCGGAGGCAGAGAGCACCAGATTGTACAAGAGTTGGTAAAACTTAACATAATAGTTAGTAGGGTAGTTGTAGTGAGCACTTCAAGCAGAAACATTGCAAATATTAGCTTGATAAAGCCACAAAAAAAAAAAAAAAAAAAAAAAAAAAAAAAAAAAAAAAATGTGAATGAAATTTATTACATTTTTTTTTTTATATAAAAGTATCAGACAAATTTAGATGTGAGATAAAAGCAATGTCAGTGTTTTGCTGGGATGTATTATTATTGTCGGAGGCAGAGAGCACCAGATTGTACAAGAGTTGTTAAAACTTAACATAATAGTTAGTAAGGTAGTTGTAGTGAGCACTTCAAGCAGAAATATAGCAAATATTAGCTTGATAAAGCTACAAAAAAAAAATGTGAATGAAATTTATTACATTTTTTTTTTTTATAGAAGTATCAGACAAATTTAGATGTGAGATAAAAGCAATGTCAGTGTTTTGCTGGGATGTATTATTATTGTCGGAGGTAGTTGTAGTAAGTAGCAAGCAGAAATATTGCAAATATTAGCTTGATAAAGCCACAAAAAAAAAAAAAAAAAAAAAAAAAAAAAAAAAAAAAAAAAATGTGAATGAAATTTATTACATTTTTTTTATATAAAAGTATCAGACAAATTTAGATGTGAGATAAAAGCAATGTCAGTGTTTTGCTGGGATGTATTATTATTGTCGGAGGCAGAGAGCACCAGATTGTACAAGAGTTGGTAAAACTTAACATAATAGTTAGTAAGGTAGTTGTAGTGAGCACTTCAAGCAGAAATATAGCAAATATTAGCTTGATAAAGCTACAAAAAAAAAAAAAAATGTGAATGAAATTTATTAAATTTTTTTTTTATAGAAGTATCAGACAAATTTAGATGTGAGATAAAAGCAATGTCAGTGTTTTGCTGGGATGTATTATTATTGTCGGAGGTAGTTGTAGTAAGTAGCAAGCAGAAATATTGCAAATATTAGCTTGATAAAGCTACAAAAAAAAAAAATGTGAATGAAATTTATTACATTTTTTTTTACAGAAGTATCAGACAAATTTAGATGTGAGATAAAAGCAATGTCAGTGTTTTGCTGGGATGTATTATTATTGTCGGAGGCAGAGAGCAACAGATTGTACAAGAGTTGATAAAACTTAACATAGTGGTTGTTAAGGTAGTTGCAGTGAGCACTTCAAGCAGAAACATTGCAAATATTAGCTTGATAAAGAAAAAAAAAAAAAAAAAAAAAAAAAAAAAAAAAAAAAAAAAAAAAAAAATGTGAATGAAATTTATTACATTTTTTTTTTTATAAAAGTATCAGACAAATTTAGATGTGAGATAAAAGCAATGTCAGTGTTTTGCTGGGATGTATTATTATTGTCGGAGGCAGAGAGCAACAGATTGTACAAGACTTGGTAAAACTTAACATAATAGTTAGTAAGGTAGTTGTAGTGAGCACTTCAAGCAGAAACATTGCAAATATTAGCTTGATAAAGCCACAAAAAAGTGAATGAAATTAATTACATTTTTTTTTATAGAAGTATCAGACAAATTTAGATGTGAGATAAAAGCAATGTCAGTGTTTTGCTGGGATGTATTATTATTGTCGGAGGCAGAGAGCAACAGATTGTAAAAGAGTTGATAAAACTTAACATAATGGTTGTTAAGGTAGTTGTAGTGAGCACTTTAAGCAGAAACATTGCAAATATTAGCTTGATAAAGCCACAAAAAAAAAGAAATGTGAATGAAATTTATTACATTTTTTTTTTTATAAAAGTATCAGACAAATTTAGATGTGAGATAAAAGCAATGTCAGTGTTTTGCTGGGATGTATTATTATTGTCGGAGGCAGAGAGCAACAGATTGTACAAGAGTTGGTAAAACTTAACATAATAGTTAGTAAGGTAGTTGCATTTAGCACTTCAAGCAGAAACATTGCAAATATTAGCTTGATAAAGCCACAAAAAAAAAATTGTGAATGAAATTTATTACATTTTTTTTATAGAAGTATCAGACAAATTTAGATGTGAGATAAAAGCAATGTCAGTGTTTTGCAGGGATGTATTATTATTGTCGGAGGCAGAGAGCAACAGATTGTACAAGAGTTGATAAAACTTAACATAATAGTTAGTAAGGTAGTTGTAGTGAGCACTTCAAGCAGAAACATTGCAAATATTAGCTTGATAAAGCCACAAAAAAAAAAAATGTGAATGAAATTTATTACATTTTTTTTATAAAAGTATCAGACAAATTTAGATGTGAGATAAAAGCAATGTCAGTGTTTGGCTGGGATGTATTATTATTGTCGGAGGCAGAGAGCAACAGATTGTACAAGAGCTGGTAAAACTTAACATAATAGTTAGTAAGGTAGTTGTAGTGAGCACTTCAAGCAGAAACATTGCAAGTATTAGCTTGATAAAGCCACAAAAAAAAAAAAAAAAAAAAAAAAAAAAAAAAATGTGAATGAAATTTATTACATTTTTTTATATAAAAGTATCAGACAAATTTAGATGTGAGATAAAAGCAATGTCAGTGTTTTGCTGGGATGTATTATTATTGTCGGAGGCAGAGAGCAACAGATTGTACAAGAGTTGATAAAACTTAACATAATGGTTGGTAAGGTAGTTGTACTGAGCCATATTGGCAAATAGAAGACTTCAGCGACTTTGAACTACATACATAACTGGTTAAAACATGCTAATTAAGTGTTGCCTTTTACACCAGACTGACGTAAAATTCATAAAACTGCCATAAGCTTCGTCTAGAATCATCACAATCATCATGGGCAACTTAATAAAAATTAAAAACGTTGGATGGTGATGGAGATTCAAGCTTTGATCACGCGTAACAGGCTTTCTATTAAAAGTTTATTAATTGATTTTCAAAATGTTTTAGTTGTTCATCCAGAAGTTCTTTTTTGTTGGTGGTATACTGAATTTTTCATAGCACAGCATAAGCTTACGAAACATTAAATTCCATGTAGAGCTTCGGTCTCATCGGCAATGACCGCATTACGGATAATATTTTATCTGAAAGATTATATTACCTAACATAAAGTTTAAAATAATGCTAGTATGAAAGGTTCTACGGCGCAGTGTGAAAGAACCTTAAGGAGGATGCATAGTAGGTTAAGACGTAGTTTGAGAAATGCTGGTCTAAGAGATGTTAAAGAAAATCTTCGATGGTAAGACAAGATCTGTATTTAGTTACCGTTATGCAATGTTGAGATCTGAGGTAAGGATCACGTCAATGGCACCAGCCCAAGAGGGGTGGGGTGGAGGCATTTGCCCCTCCTAAGATTTTTTTGCCTCCCCAGTTTTCGACTCTTTTTTTAGTATTTTCATTGAAAAATAATGTTTTTTGGTATTTGGGTAAGTATTTTGGCTTTCTTGGTGGATGCGTTAAAACAATTTTTTGATTTCTAAATAATTTCCTGAATGTTTTTAGTATGGTTTATATTATATTTCCACTTCATTCGCATGCATGCATATTTCGGTAAACCTGAAAATAAGCCTAAAATAGATTTTATGATTGATAGGACACACCGCTTTGTTGTCCCTTGGAGCTCCAAAATGATTTCCAATTCTTAAAGTGCATGGGTTATATTTCCTATATTATATTGCCCATACATGTCTTGTATTTACACTTAAATGAAATGAAATCCAAGTTCTTATTTTTTTAGAATAGTAGGTGCAAATACGCCTTCTATTCTAGAAATTTGGATGAAAAACATGATTTTATAGCCTACCATAAATAACTTTCCATTAGTTTCCGGAGAAAACAGACAGTGGTTGCGTTTAAGAGCAAGTGAGGTAGTTATGCACAGTCAAAATATATGTTTAAACTACCAAGGACAGTGGAAATGAAATCTGACTCTGGTAATATGGTTTAACGTAGTAATATGTTTAAAGTACCAAGGACAGTGGAAATGAAATCTGACTTTGAATTGCTTAAGTGGAAGCTTACGCAACCATAGTAGATATGTTTAATTGGTAATATGGTTTAACATAGTAATATGTTTAAAGTACCAAGGACAGTGAAAATAAAATCTGACTTTGAATTGATTAAGTGGAAGCTTACGCAACCATAGTAGATATGTTTAATTGGTAATATGGTTTATCATAGTAACATGTTTAAAGTACCAAGGACAGTGAAAATAAAATCTGACTTTGTAAATTGATTAAGTGGAGGCTTATGCAATAATAGTAGATATGTTTAATTGGTAATATGGTTTAACATAGTAATATTTTTAAAGTACCAAGGACAGTGAAAAAGAAATCTGACTTTGAATTGATTAAGTGGAAGCTTACGCAACCATAGTAGATATGTTTAATTGGTAATATGGTTTAACATAGTAATATGTTTAAAGTACCAAGGACAGTGAAAATGAAATCTGACTTTGAATTGATTAAGTGGAAGCTTACACAACCATAGTAGATATGTTTAATTGGTAATATGGTTTAACATAGTAATATGTTTAAAGTACCAAGGACAGTGAAAATGAAATCTGACTTTTTGAATTGATTAAGTGGAAGCTTACGCAACCATAGTAGATATGTTTAATTGGTAATATGGTTTAACATAGTAATATGTTTAAAGTACCAAGGACAGTGAAAATGAAATCTGACTTTGAATTGATTAAGTGGAAGCTTACGCAACCATAGTAGATATGTTTAATTGGTAATATGGTTTAACATAGTAATATGTTTAAAGTACCAAGGACAGTGAAAATGAAATCTGACTTTGAATTGATTAAGTGGAAGCTTACGCAACCATAGTAGATATGTTTAATTGGTAATATGGTTTAACATGGTAATATGTTTAAAGTACCAAGGACAGTGAAAATGAAATCTGACTTTGAATTCATTAAGTGGAAGCTTACGCAATTATAGTAGATATGTTTAATTGATAATATGGTTTAACATAGTAATATGTTTAAAGTACCAAGGACAGTGGAAATGAAATCTGACTTTGAATTGATTAAGTGGAAGCTTACGCAACCATAGTAGATATGTTTAATTGGTAATATGGTTTAACATAGTAATATGTTTAAAGTACCAAGGACAGTGGAAATGAAATCTGACTTTGAATTGATTAAGTGGAAGCTTACGCAACCATAGTAGATATGTTTAATTGGTAATATGGTTTAACATAGTAATATGTTTAAAGTACCAAGGACAGTGGAAATGAAATCTGACTTTGAATTGATTAAGTGGAAGCTTACACAACCATAGTAGATATGTTTAATTGGTAATATGGTTTAACATAGTAATATGTTTAAAGTACCAAGGATAGTGAAAATGAAATCTGACTTTTTGAATTGATCAAGTGGAAGCTTACGCAACCATAGTAAACTTTTTTGTTTTATTATGACGATGTTTTTATTTTAGGGAACAAAACTGCTCTTATTTTGAGGCCCTTGGTACTTGAAAGTATTGTAGGCTAGCCAAATAGATTCCTTACATGCCGGAGGATTGGTTTCAACTTCTCAGTAGTCATAGCTTTAATGATGCATCGACCCTAGCACTGACTTATTAAGTATTTGTCATACCCTATGTGGCTATTGTTAGTTTGAATTTTAGGCTAAAAGTACCATCAATAATTTAATTGCTGGCATTTTATGATTTGAACATCTATATTTTACGGATATTTTTCCAACAAAGATTAGCCTTTTTCACATCAAAAAAGCATATGCTATAAGCTTTTTGCAAGACTAAAATAATGGCCAAGTAAATCCTGGTTGCAAGAGTTGTCTCGACGTACTTTCTTCTAATCTTTCTAATAGCATGATTTCAAGCCTTTTTCCTGTTTTCAAAGAAAGCTGGATTTCTTCAGTTGTTTTTGAGGCTAGTTTCTTCATAAACTGCAGCATAAATATTTTTGTTATTTTCCATTATCGGACTGAGGCAGAGTAATCACGCACGGTAGGAATTTAAATGCCTTCTTTTTCGTACTGACATAACACTAACAAAGTATATGTTAAAAATCTAGTTTATTTAAACTATTAGTAAGAAAGATCTCCTTTGAAAAAAGGATTTTAGTTTTTTTTTAATGTATAAAAGACATCAGTTTGACAAATTGTTTTTCATACGATATGAAAAGCTTGATAAACAAACATAAATTATTATTCACATTCTTAATATGCTTTACTCCCCAGCAATTGTACACCATTAATTTCAACGCACAGAAATGCATAAATATATAATACTTAGTACACAATGTCATGGTACCCGATAATGAGCCACAATTGACGCCAAATTACAACTTTCGAATGGAAATTTTCGATTAGTCGAATACGACTAATCGAGCGAAAGCTTCAACTATGGGTCAGAAAATAACTTTCATTTCTTGGGTTTTACCAATAGCCTATTTGGACCTGAGATATTGAGATTAATTTATAATCTCATAAATTAGTAGATTTATTTAAGAGATATTGTGTTTCTTGCAGATTTATTAGTTTTTTTGGTGTATTTACGATTAGGCTTTGTGCCTGATTGCAACAAGGAACCATGTCTATTTTGTATTTTCCACTTATGGACAAGGTCTACATCCTGGATAGATTAATTATTATGTAAAAGGATTGATATAAATGAAGGATTTCGCTACACCAATAGCAACAACGAAGAAAGTTAAGTGGTCCTTTAAAGTGAATTTAGTGGCCAGCTTTATTTGACAGCACAGGGCGTCTGGTAATCACAGAAAGTAATGCCAAAAAATAAAGGGAAAAGATTTTAGTACCAAGAGTCTCATTTTTTTAAGCACTTCTCCAATCTTCAAAAAGAGACATAACATATTCTTTATAACTTTCGAAACATATAAACTTTTTAAGAATTGAATGAGATACTTGAAACCAAAGTAGAAGAATTGATCCAGCATATCATTTTAGGGGGGAAGGATACGATAGTAAATTTAAGAAAGATGTCACATGAAGATTTTTGAACTACTAGAGCCAAATTACCCGTCACAAATCAGAAATATACCTTCGGGAAGGGTCTGAGTTACATCTTTGGCATCATCTTGAAAACCATTGTGTATAATTGCAGCCTTAGGATATTCCATAAACGTGACGCAGCGCTTAGTTTTTTAGAACGAAAAATTTTTCTTGTCCAACATGAGTCTTTATACTGAAATATTGCTGATAAGAGGCATTCAAATATTTGTTTAACCCAAGAAAGCTATCCTACTGAATAAATAAACAAGTAGCTAGTCGGTGATTTTTTAAAGCCCTGTAATCATGACAACAACAATAATGTTTGCAGATTTGATTCAACATTCAACAATGTATGGTGCAAAGTTCCCAAAGTCAATTTGATTGAGATTTTTTTTTTTTTTTTTTTTTTTTTTTTTTTTTTTTTTTTTTTTTTTTTTTTTTTTTTTTTAGCGGTGGTATTTCCAAATTGATCCCAGGAGCTTTCATTTAAGAAAAAAAAATCTGGACTGGTTTGTCACCATATTAATGAGTATGCTTAAAGTGGAAACAACAGAAAATTTCAACTATTTGCTACCTCTTGTGTATGAAACAAAGTACCGATATGACGGACCCCCATACATCCACAATTCATTATAATTAGAGGAAAGATAACTTGGTTTTCGTTAATGGAATCTTGATTTTCAACAGTATTATTAATAACAATTCAAGTTCATATAAAAATTGACCAAATTTTACCTCCTATGAAACGAGAATAATAAAATATTACGGTTGTAAGCACATTTTGCCCCAATCAACGATTCATTTGGTTCCTTCTTTTCATCTATTATAAACAATACAATTTGTGCACAGTTCTGCACATGAACGTGGAAATATTGCAAGATTGATGAGTGGGGCTTACTACAGCGCAGGGCATTGGCTCTGAAGAAGGAATGTAAAGATACACTAGATGTTTTACTTAAAATTTACACCCAACCGTTGCAAACGCGTACTTTTTAACATATCATGGCAACATATTCTAGACTGCTTCGATCAGTAGCTTGCTATGTAGGGCCCACAGCTGAAGATTAATCAACCGTTATTTGCTTCCTTTTCGAGAATAAGAAAGCAGTACATTGAAATATGGGGCACAAAACCCCTTTTGTTCCCAGCTACCTGAAAAAAAAAACAAAACAAAACAACTTTATAGACTTTTTTGGAAGGACTCCTTCGATCAAATAGCTTATTACATAATATGATCAGTACCCTACGCCATAGGTAAATTTACACGCTCAGGTCCATAACTGTAGATTAATCAATCATTATTTGCTTCTTCTTTTTTGTAAATTCAAAAAACTATGTATTGAAATACTAGGCACAAAACCTTTATTTATCCTGGGTGTCTTGAAAATACCCAAAAAACTTTTTAGACTTTGTCGGAAGAATTTCCCCGATCAAATAACTTATTATGTAACCTTGTGATCACCTTACGATATAAGTGAATTTACACGCTTGGGTCTAGAACTGTTGGTTAACCAACGGTTATTTGCTTTTTTTATTTGTAAATCAAAAAGCTTGCATTGAAAAAATGGAAGCTTACATTGACGAATTAATGAAACGTTGACAAAAGGGGTTACGAACAGCCGAAGTGAGAATAATTCTAAATTATTGCAGTTTCTATCCTTGTTAGAGTAATCGAAGGCAATAGGGCTAAAGACATTTTTATAGTTTTATAAGATTAAAGAAAGGGCAATGTGATATTTTTAATTTGATGTCTTTATATCATTGTCATCACGTAAACAAGCTATGGAGGCATACTCCAATACTCTATTGCGATAATTTGCAAACATATTACTAGATTCTTGACGATGACTAATATATTCAACTTAAAAGCTCCAAAGATCACTTAGAGCTTTCAAGTCTGAGGCAAGTTATCGCTAGACTTCAAAACATTTGACATTAACTGCAGAAATTTCACCCAAACCCTTTTTAAAAGACGGTTAGTTGTCCACAGCCACTTTGTGCAAACCCTTATGCTTTTATTTCGTAAGATATATAGCATCGTTTTCTGACACTCTTTATTAGTTACAAAAATACACTTTGATGACAACAACTCAGAAATCTCCAGCATTCACAGGAAGATACCGTGGATATTAATTGTATATAAGTAGTATAGCTATAATGCGTCCGGCGGGAGCCCACCCCCTTCGAATCTCGATCCCGACGCTTTTTTTAAAACTTCTTCAAGATGCAGGTGCTTTTTGCGTAATAGGGTGTTTTCTTAAGGATGTAGGCGTGTGTAACGTATTACAACTTGTTTGTCACGCATTGTTTTTTCTTTGATTGTGAATTATTTGAAACCTAAGAGGGTCATGTATTAAAAATTCCTCAGGCCCCGCTAGTCAAGATACAAACGCAGACATTACGTAATAGTTTTTTCTTTGGTTTTTCAAAGAAGTAATGGTGTAAGGAAAAAACCTTCAGGGTCCGCTAGTCAAGCGGAGAAGCAACGGTTGTAAAAAATTGATCTTGATCCAATATATACATATGAGGATTACGTTATCTCGCTTAAATTGTTTCGGTTCCAGTGTACCTTTATAGTCCAGAAAAAAACAGGCTTTGAAGGTCAACGATGCGTGACTTGTTAGATCTAACGGTTCATTTACCTCAATGTTGAAAAAGAGTTCAGTGTATCAACATTGAGGATATTGTTCTTGGCATATTCTTTAGTAATGGACGCTTTTAGAATACTGATACTCGAAGGCCCTAGCCATGGCGAAATGAAATCTAGAGTACCTAACGTAGCAGCAGAAACTACAGGAGGTTGTCGGCTAACCCTAAAATGGGACAAGATGTTTGGAAAATTTTTAACATCATTGAGAAAATTCGAGTCGAAAGAACAGGTATGTGCGAATATAAAGCATTTACAAAGATTGCAAGATGGATTAAATGCATCAGTGAAATATATTGAACACAGTTAATCTGAACCAATATATAAAAAGGAGTCAGTTTCTTACTATTTCTTGTTGGATATTTTACTAGCAATGATACAGCAGAAAGAATCTTCATTCGTTAGTCAAGAATTGGTAGTGAGAGTGTCAGGTTAAAAATGACTCGACTAGATAAACAGAAAATCATACGGAATCCAGTGACTTTGGAAAAACGTTTGATTCTAAATGATGAATTTCAAGATTTATCTCTTACAAGAAAAATGTTCTATCGAAGGATGCTTAACAATAGAGTGAAAATGATTCTCCGTATTTGGAAAATTGTATGAAACTTTCTCGTCGTGGGCCTGATGCATTTATTCAATTTATTGACAGACTAATCGAAACAAAACAAAATGATATTGTGAATTTGATTTTGGACACTACCTAGATTAAATATTAATATTTCAGTAAATATCCACAAATATCCAAAGATATTCGAAATCCAAATATAATACACATCCTTACTAAACCATGTCTCATGTCTCATAAACAACAAAAATAAGTCGAACAAGTTTTGTGACGTCACAAGACTACTCCTCCTCCTAGCAGAAATTAATTTTATCGATCGCAAGTCAGTTTCTTTTTGGATGTGAGACAGTCAAAACTGAAAAATGTTTTAAATATGTCAATTATGTTTGTATAAATTGGGCAGGTGGTCATCCTGGGAAAATTATAGCATTGTTGATAACTACGACGAAAAGTGTAGATTATGAAATCCATATAAATTGCATAGAAAATATTCAGCGCAAATTAAATACTACAATTCCGGTCTTGAAGATGTTTGTGGCTCTCACACTTGAAGTTTCCTATACTCCAACTGTCAATATATTAAATGTGATCAATGGGAAAAATACTTATCCTGGTATGATTGGAAAGAACCCTAAAAGTGATTTCAGTTTATTTTTAAGAGACTGGTATCGTCGTGGTTTTAAATTGTTTTGGAAGTAAGGACCTGGTCTACGCTCCAATTGTCGGAATAATAAGAGTCTGGTTTTTACGCTATTGCTGTGAAGATACTGGCTACTACGATTATAAGCTTACTGATTTTTATTTGGCTTTTAAATAAAGCGATTCTTTAAACGAGAATATCGTGTGTGACATTGCTTCGTATAAGCAAATAGAAACACATGAATTCTGTATTATGAATTACAACAGTATAATTGACTTTACGAAAAGATATAACGAAAATGAAATTACATTATATTATAGAAGATATAACCCTGACTTTGCATGCCAATATGAGTACAAGCTGAATCCTGACGATATATCGCCAATTATCGTTACCGATGGTTACCTATATGTGGAAGAAGAAATATAAAGAATGAAGACTTTTTGTACATACAAGTTTTATTGATAAACAAATTCACAAACACTTTTAAAGAATTTTACCTTTAGGGCACTGAAATTCACATTATACAGGTAGGAAAGGGTATTTTCAACTAGAAAGTCGCTCAATCGAGGATTGTCTACATTAATGCTGAAAAATTAAATGTAAGCATATCCACGACATCGTAAAATAAAATATAATAGTGCATGAAGGCCAGAGCTTTTAGTTGATAAATCTTGTACTCGCATCCAATTCTGGACAATAGATTTTCCAGTTTGCTCAAGAAAGTTATTGATGTGAGGCGTGTAGACTGCAAACGATAATCAAAGAGTATCAAAAATACCCTATTATTCATTTTTTGAAAGATGCGTAACCGATGTCCCGTCTTTACAATTGATGGACTACTATTAACAATGATTATAGTATTGTTAACACTTTGAATATGCTCGAGGAAATCCGAGGGTTACAATAGGATCTGTATTTGGACATGTAGAGATCCAAATTAAATGCATTGATTATCTGATCTATGTTCATCGTGCCAAGTCTAATAGAACACTGCCATCAGGGGTAATTTCCAATTGGGTTTCAAATTGATTTAGCGCGATTGAGGCAATACTCACCAACGGATCGGAAAAGGTACTCTAAACTTACTATGCCCGTTCGAAAAATATTCATATCTTAAGTACCAGACAAATCCAATACAATGATAGCATGAGTTTTCACATCGGTTATATCATTTTCAAATGGTAATGAATCTCGATCTAGGGATTGCATTGTCAATTCATATAGGATCCTGCAGGATTGATCAAGCGATAAATTCTACGGAGGAATTCCAGTCAGTTTGCACAAAAGGTTGGATAGACCAAACATTTCAAATTTTTGTGAAGAATTTGTCCAGGACCCAACGGCATTAGCACGGTTCACAAAAGCCAAAGGTAGTTTTGAAGGAATTTCACCATTGATGAATGAAGATTCAGCGTAGGTACGTGAACCCGTGGCAATTTTATGCTGATTCGTGATGATATGCCGAACGAACAGTTTAAGATTGCTACCGTTTGCTCTCAGTTTTTTAATTGACAAAGCAACAGAACTCATAACTTGTTGTTTTCGTACATGAAGTAGTATTCCGAAGTGAGAGAGACTGTTACATCAATTATAGTGGTAAGTACTTTTAGAAAAATAAAATTGGACGCCGAAAGTTGTAACTTTATGTCAATCTAACATTGGAAGGCATCCATTGAGGTATTTCAAATATTTCACGACTTGTTTTCCCAACCAAGTGTAAATCACTAGGTGTCACCTCTTGAAAGTATATCCAATAGTGTCAGTGTCCGTTTTACATTCATATCCAATGGCTAAGCCTCTCAATTTCTTATAGGACATTGGAGTCATCAACTTGAACTGTAGGTGCTTGCATAGTTTGATAGATTATTACTTGTGCTCACCAAAGTTCCATTGATATATACACTTATTTGTCTAAACAAATTGTGTAGTACACAACTTTCATAGGATAACCCCTCAGCTGGACTTGGTTATTCATTGTTGGATTTTTTGACAATCACATGCTTATCTATAAGTGTCGAGGTCAAATCTATGTAATACTCTTCATTGGAATAAATTTTAAAATGTATGTTTTCAGAAAGTAGTTATTGTGGATAAAATGGTTCATAGTAACCTTGTTTTACACTCACATCAACATTTTCTGCATTGAAAAGATTCAATGATGAGATGACTGAGGGACGAGATTCTTTATGTGGTAAAATATCTACTTCTAAGAGAAGAAAACCTGTTTCGATCTAACAATTTTTACTCTTGGTTTCTTTTTCTTCTTTGTCAAGAGTGAGGTTCTTCGCTTCTGACTGATATGTCAGTCAGAAGCTGACAATGATATGTCTTTTTCGCTCTGACTGACTTCTGAATGACTGATATGATACAAAGTAGAGACTGATAAGTGATGAAGTGTTTCTCATCCTTTTTAAACTTTTTTCACTTTGACGTGATTTCATTGGCTCGTCAAGGGATCACGTGCTAGACTAGAGATTTTATGAAAAACTTCCTTTAAAATCCATCCCGGGGCTCTAATCGTGTAGTGTAAAGGACGCCAAATCTGTGGAAATCGGACAAATATATTTTTTTCCAGGGGTGATGCAGAGCGAAACAACTTAGCAAACCAATTGCACCCAACATGGACCAACTACCATTATAATAGTCCATTCCATGACCCAATTGTGGTAATCAGGACAAGCAAAACTACCTTTTCTATTATTCATCTCACTGAATGGGTCAAAATTGAAATGTAATCACACCCAAACCTTTATCGAAAAACTAAAGCCTCTTCCAATTGCATATATCACAAGCATAGTTTTTGACTCTAGATGATATTCAAAGACGTAACAATAGTCCAAACATTCATTTTACTTGAAATCAGTGTTTTAGTCGCTATGTATATACCGTTTCATTGCATTCAAAGAGAGGTGACGAAGTTGATAAAGCCCTCGAACATTTCCTAGAGCAAGATTTTTATAAAAAAAATTCCAGCAGATCGGGGAAGTGAACTTGTTAATCCAAATGTAGAAAAGGTTTTATTGAAATATAATACAATGCCCTATCATAGTCATAGTGCAATAAAGGTGGCATTGGCTGGATGTTTGATAAAAACTATTCGAATTTTAAACTCGATATTTTGTACATTGAAAAATATTGCCGCTTTTATTCAAGATGCAGATAAAAATCATGTTGATTTATAATCAATGCCCTTATCGATCCCTGTCCAATCTTAGTCCTCTCGAAGCTCATCACGGTGAAAATACGCTTGACATTTTTCTTAAAGAGCATTACAATGAAGGGCAAGTGAAAAAGAAGAAATTTAGTGTTGATGATACAGTTCGAATCAATCAAACTTGAAATATTTTTCAAAAGGGGAATTATTTGTGGTCCACTGAACTTTTGAAAGTGTCATAAATCCTGGACACTAAATCTGTGACGTATCGTCTAAGTGATATGAAAGATGAAGATATTCTTTGCGGTTTTTATGTGTATGAATTAAAAAAGTAAAACAGCGGAATGTAATAGCTTGAAAATATATTACAGAGTCGAACTGGCAAGGGTACAAGACAGTTATTTGTTTGTTGGCTAGAATAAAACTCTGACTTTGATTGTTGGATTGGCGCTGAAGACACTCACAATGCCTAGTGATTTCTATGTGATGTTCATATCCAATGTCTCTGACTCCCTCTATGATGTATCCTCAAAATAAACTTGAACTCGTCCCTCCCCTGGCCGTTGGAGCATACATATATGTCATACAATTATAAGATGAGTTTCTTGGAAATTTCTAAGATAATGCTACCAGTAGCAATATTTTTATTAAAAACTACTCTTCTTTTTTTCTGTGTAAAAGGACCATATTGGAGTCTTTGATCGCGAATGATGTGAAATTGGGATTGGCAATGATTCGGTCAAATTTTTTTGGGTCGTTTACAACATCACAATGACTCCTAATTCCAGATACAGAGATTTGCAATTATTTCTTTAAACGGCAATAGAAAAGTCCTAGCTTGGTGGGTGCTTCAAAATACCTTCCCAGGGCATACTTCAGCCTGTAGACCCATTCCTGAAAGTCTCATTTTCCCAACCTAACCTCTTTTCAAGATAGCAAAAAAGTAGCTAAATTATAATTTTTGCTATTCTTTGGGATTTAGGCTACTTTGTTTTGCATTTGTTTATGAGAGCCAATCTTTTATCAGAAATAAGCATAATAAATAAGCTAGGCTAGTCTAGAGAGAAAGCCAAACAATCAGCAAACTTTTTGTCTGTAGCCTACGGTTACAACTGACCTTATTAAGGGGGGAGGGGGCCTGACACAATAATTCCTTATTATAGTCAATATAACACTTGTTTACATATTTTTAGTTACTGTAGGGAAAAATATTATTTTCCCCCTTATTTAATGCGTCAGTATAAACCACTTTTACATAACTGTTTCCTGCAATAATTCAATATTTTAGGCAGACAAATTACTATATAAAGCGGGTGTTATAATTTAACTTAACTTACTTAACGAAAGTAAGAGCGAAATTGTTGTTTTCAACCGTCAAAGCTCAGATGACGTTCCTGATATCCGACTTGGAAATAATGTCTTGATACCAGCGCCTAGTTTAGTTTACCTCGGGCTCCCAATCGGTTGTGATGTGAAATCTACGAGATCACTGCTAGTTGAACATTTGACCAGCAAGATCCGCAAATCTGATGGTCTACTCATATCTGCCAAGACAAATTATAATAGACATATCAGAGCAAGATTTTTCAATGCGCTGGTGCAGCCACATGTTATTGGTCTTTCCCCGTTTTGGGCTCTATTAACTGATCGGAATAAACGTACCATCCGGTCATGCTTTTACCGTTTTTGTATGTTCTTGTTAGGCCTACCACCCTGGACTAGAAACTCTTGGATTAGTGAAAGATATGGCATTCTTGATCCATACCTGGCCGTCCAAAATCGGCTGTCTCGCTATGTCCGATCTCTCTGCGAGAATAATTCCCTTTATGGGGCGATGCTGCCATAATATTCTTCTTCTTATAAGTTATCTTTCTAGTTTAGTTATATTTTCTCTTGTTATTTATGTATTATGGAGGATAAGTATTTAGTTTCTTTTTTTTGGTCGTTTTGTTAATTTCGTTTGCTTTTTCTTTTCTCCATAGGTTTATCTTAGTGGGCTATTAATAAATGATGAATTTGACGAATGCAAAAGATGAGCGGCGGTCTATACTGTGTTTGTAAGTATTTCTAGTTATCAATGCAGCTTTACTTCGTCTGTTCTACTGATCTGTTAGTCTATTCTATTATACTGTTTTTCTTTGTTATATTAGCTTTATTATGCTTGCCATTGTTGAATTACGTGTACTTTCGTTTTTGCTTTGTTTATCAATTTTTTCTCTTTACTCCACTGTTTATACTTTTGTATATTTGTGGGTAACAAATATTATTATTATTATTATAAAAGCAACCCATTTGACAATTAACTAGTGTGTCGTAACTCCCTTCCCAAATAGATGTTGACCAGTTAAAATGGAATTAGTCATATTTTGAATAAAAAATCGAACACCCCTTCTAGCAAATCAAAGATTTATTGTAGAAAAATAGCTCGTCAATTTGATCAGAAAAGTGTTTATAAATCGCGATTTACTCATAATATAAGAGCATTTAAATTTACCGGCTGTGAGGAATGAACCATTAGCGTGACATAAGCTGTTTGCTAAAACCTATCCCTTACCTGACGGGGCTTATAATTAAAGGTTATCGCAAAAATTTGTTTATGTCATGTTTACCCAGATGTTGGAACAAGGTTCAAAGAGGTTTAACAGGGGACAAGATTTTCACAGTAAAGCATATTTAGATGTGAAAAATTGAGATTAATTTATCAGTGAGAGATGCATGCAATAGCAGAAAAAGTTAGGTTTTTACTTGTTAATTTCATATAGAGAGGTGGGCGGAGGGGTATCATTAATATGTATAGAGACTTACCTACCGGTATCTTTGGGCTATATCCGTTTTAGAAAATCGAGTTGCACTGCTCATCTCTAATGTAAGACTGATAGAAATTTTCCCCTGGCACCGGGCTTTATTGTCCCCAGAGAATAGAAGGGATTACTCGGTCCCGCTATGCGACTAAACAAACCCTTGTATAATGTAATTCAATAGACGTCCAAACTATATAACAGCTCTCCTTTGTTCTCGCTGGAAAAAACGACAGGATGTTCCTTTTTCTTCTAGCAATAATGAAAACAAAGGCCCTATGTGTAAACCAAGGTCAAACTATGATCAATTTGGATTCTGTCCCTATTTTGGGGAGGGACTCAGGCTTTTTCTCTGAATCCTTAGATTTTTAAACAACCAAAGAAAAAAATAAAACTTAACGCCTACATTTGCATCTTAGATAGCAGACCCTGAGAGGTTTTCCCACCTGTTCCTCGTAGGTTTTAAACAAATAACAATAAAAGAAAAACCATCACGTAACCAACACCAACATCTTGAAAAAAACATCCCCTATTACGTAATAAACGCCTGGATCTTGAAAAGTTTAAAAACGTGTCTGAATAGAGATCGAAGGGGGCGGGCTCCCGTCGGACGTATTATAGCTATACTACTTATATACAACTTTGTAACTAGTAGCCAAACTGACGGATTTCCATTGACATTCCTTATGACTAAAGGCAAATAGAATATCGCAAGAGTTTTGATTACCTTCATATCCATCCTCACTACTATCACCAAAAAAACTTGTAACAGAAAAGCATGCAACCAAGTTCTAAGGATTATAACTCCACCCTGTTACCTGTGTATTTTGCAATTTATGACAAATAAATTGACCACTGTAACCACTACAAACGGATCTGAGCGTTAAGCTATATGAGGCTGAAACACAAGAAAGTACTCCTTATTCTTACCACACTTTTCTAAACTTCTATTTCATCCAAATTCCAAAGAGGTCTTACAGGTTTTCAAATAGTTTTCCGGCACTGTTCAAGCCCCATTTTCGGAGAAACGAATAATTTATCATTTATTTTACATTGAAATCCATTTAGGCAGAAGAGCCCAAGGTTGCAAGTTTCAAGCTGATAAAAAAATAGTTTCTTGGCCCCTTTTCGAGCCTCTTCATTGGAAGGCCCATACCCCAGAACGCAATTTTTGCGTATATTAGGGTCACTTTAGCATACTAACTTGTGATCGTAAAATTCAAACAGAATAGAGACAAATAAATTTTTGACCCATCTTCAGGCCTCCTAATCCCCTTCTTTTCTCAACAGCAATTATGGTCTCATTGGCCAGAGAAACGAACCGTAGGAGCTTCAAGGCAATAGAGAGCCTGCCTCTCAAATATATGCCAAAGAGAGCCTGCATCTCAAGATCAAATAAGCCTGCCTCTTTTCCACCATTAAACCTAAATATAAACCATGGCCGGTTTGAATAATTTAGCGCCCTTGTTCCTCAGATTCCGCAAGTCATGCCATTCCTTGTAACCTTATGACAGCCAAATCCCAGGACGTCCAGTATTTCTTTCTAATATTGTGGCTTAATGAGTAAAGCGATCCTAGATACTTTGTCTTTTACCGTATGAAGGGACGTCCCAAATGACCAAAACCAATATGTCATGATGAATATTAGTCCATGATGGTTAATTAGTCCATGTTGTCTTTTGTTAGTTTGAATGTTTTTTCTTCGCTGTTTATCGTTTTTGTTTATTTATAATACTCCGTACTTTGTGTTTTTTATACTTTTACGGGTAATTAAGTTCATTCATTCATTCATATACTAAGTATGGTCAAACAAATTCGCTCATATAAAAACCAAATTTAGCATCTTATGGCCGCGCTTTCTAACTCATACTGTCGTTAATCAATTTCACTGAAAAAAAAAAGACATATAGAAAATTTTTCTGTTCCTTCTTCAGTTCCTATACCTTGCAAAATTTTAAGCCACACTCACCAATGAGTCTCAACCTTACTCGGGTCCTTTTACTCCAATACAAGGTCAATGAAAACCACCTGTTATTTTGCTACTC
Organism: Artemia franciscana; assembly: GCF_032884065.1. Lineage (NCBI taxonomy): Eukaryota > Metazoa > Arthropoda > Branchiopoda > Anostraca > Artemiidae > Artemia > Artemia franciscana. The sequence goes on along the minus strand of NW_027067390.1, from coordinate 250,375 downwards.
TATTTTCTTCATTTAATCTGCAACATTCTAACAACATTCTTTCTCCTTTCTTCCTAAAAAAATATAGAACTGTAAGCAATGTTCTATTTACAAATAAGAAATATCAAGGAATACAAACTTAAAAGCAATGCAACTATCATAGTCCATCGTTGAAAAAAGAAAGGCAGAAAGAAAGAGAGAAAGAAAGAGATAGAGGGGGGGGCGAAGAGAAACAAATAATTTGAAACTTTCAAGAGAGGAAAATTTGCTCTAGAGAATATTTAAATTTACCAACCTCTTGTTGAAAAACACTAGACAGCCGGAAAAATTCAATCCTGTGAATCTGAAAAAAAAAAAAAAAAAAAAAAAAAAAAAAAATCAAAATTCAAATGCTGTTTCGATAGCAAAAAAAAAAATCGATTTCTGTGTACAGACGAGAACAAGGAGCTTCACCGTTTGAGTAGTGAATGGTCAAAGAGTCACCAGAACCGACACAAAACAATCAAGCACAATTTTCTTATGAGCTTTGGTGGTGGAAGAGAGCAAGGGAAGAATTGGCCCATTATTACAGACTTTGAATATCCAAAAAATGATTTCTTCAGTTCTTTTGTGATAGCAAAAACATTTTTCAAAAGTGGAAAAACTAAAAGCAAGCATACATTTTTGCGATATCAGTGCTTATTAACTGGGGTGATATTAAAAGCCTTAGTTGATATGGACAAGAAATCAAAATGCCTGAAGTATCTGGAAAAAAAATGTCTGTCTAGAGTGCCGTTTGCACTTTACTTAAAAGTTACTGAAGTATTACTGTAGTCGAAAGTTTTGTTTAGTCATTTATTTACTATGCACATAAAAGGAAGAGTTCAGTGATGAAAATAAGTCTTTTTAATACAGTAAAATTTTACCACAAACAACATTTACGCTTTTCTGAAAACTAAAAAAATACTTTGAATTTAAAGCTCAATCAACCAATTGATTTTCTACACATTTCGGGGGTAGATTTAAAATCCACAAAACGTTGATGAAAATATATTATATATCTTGTTTATAAAAATGCTAATATCGGTAACTCACAACCAATCGCTAATGTAAAAAAGCCACGTGATGCTATACAACTGGTAACTACCTAAGGCCTCTCCGAAGAGAAAAACTGTACCTGAAGCGTCAGTAAGTGACCAATCGCCAAAAGAGAGAATAAACTTTTTTTTGTATGCCTTAAGTAGCTTTCATTAGTGTAACCAATTTTAAACGTAGTTTTTTAAAGCATAGTCCCTGTCAACCTTTTGCAAAATATGTACTTAGCGTGCATCAACTTTGTAATAATGTATTGCAATACTGGCCTTATATTCGTAGCCAAAAAGCTCAGAAAAGCCTTAAATATGGCATTTCATGGAAATGAGACACTATAAAATATACACTTAATGCGTTATGATTTTGGACTTCGATTTATAGTTAGTTCGATTTATAGTCAATAAGTTAAAAAAATTTCAATGATACGCAAAATTTTGGTAAAAATAAACCGCCATTTGGGAAACATGCACTTAGTGTTTTTTTTTTATTTTATTTAAAAGGATGCATCCCAATATTTGAGACTTTTGAACGTTATGATTAAAATGTTATTTTAAAGCCGGGGTTCGATCCCTAGTGGGGCTAGAGAGGCACCCTGGGTACATGGGGCGTTATAAGGATACCAAGTTATCAGTTATGGCTGATTGAACAAGCACTTAAACACCCTTTACACATGGTAACCCCCGGTGGGAAGAAATGGAAGACACGTCCTTCTTTACCAAGTCAATGCCATAGCCTTAACAAGGGTACGAATCAAGAGAATGTTGATGAACTGCTGTCTATTAGGAGGCTGAGGATGAATACAAAAGTGTTCAATATTTACGATTTGTGCTACGAAGAGCTGTTGATATCTTGAAACACAAAGATTAAAAATCCCAGACAGACCGAGGGACAGTTATCTAAAAACTTGTCCGTTCCTAATAGTCCTTATTAAATTGTTGTTGGCCGTTTGCTATCCTAAATGGCCCGCAGACAGGGTCACCAATTAGGGGAGGGAAGCTACTGCTCCCTCAAATTTTAACAACAATTTTTTTTTTGATATTTTCATTGACGAAAAAAAAAAATTGCACTCTCCTAAAATTTGGATTTTTTTCGTATATTCGTTAATGAAACAAAAGGGAAATCCCTACCCCCCTGTATTTTCTTGAAATACTGTCCATGCCCATAGAGTAATAAGAGAAAGGCAAGATAACTCAGGTTAGATAGGAAAAAGGGAATAAAAATAGATTTAAATCTTTGGGGGTTTCATGGGAAGTGGTCGAAACAGAAGAAATGCTAGAGGAGTAATCCAGTGTGTCGGCCCTAGGGGACTTGCCACCATGACACATTTATAGCCACAGCATTGGCACAATCCAAGCCATATTTGCGCTGAATGTGAAATATTTTGGTACCAAAAACAGTTTTACAATGTCCTGACAAAGCTCTCTTTTTAGTCACGCTTCTTTCAAAGAACATACACGAAATAATTTTCAAAATCAAACAGTTCGTGGTAACGAACTGTAGTAAGGAGCGATCCGGCTCAATAGTAACCAAAACTCTAAAAAATTGAATTTTGATATAAATAGCTACATCAAAAGAATCGCATTTTAATGCTGATTTTAAATATATAAGTTTCATCAAGTTTAGTCTTAGCCATCAAAAGTTACGAGCCTGAGAAAATTTGCCTTATTTAGGAAAATAGGGGGAAACACCCCCTAAAAGTCGTAGGATCTTAACGAAAATGACACCATCAGATTCAGCGTATCAGAGAACCCTACTGTAGAAGTTTCAAGCTCCTATCTACAAAAATGTGGAATTTTGCATTTTTTGCCAGAAGACAAATCACGGGTGCGTGTTTATTTGTTTGTTTTTTTGTTTTTTTGTTTTTTTTTTTTTTTCCCAGGGGTCATCGTATCGACCAAGTGGTCCTAGAATGTCGCAAGAGGGCTCATTCTAACGGAAATGAAAAGTTCTAGTGCCCTTTTTAAGTGACCAAAAAAATTGGAGGGCATCGAGGCCCCCTCCCACGCTCATTTTTTTCCCAAAGTCAACGGATCAAAATTTTGAGATAGCCATTTTGTTTGGCATAGTCGAAAATCTTAATAACTATGTTTTTGGGGATGACTTACTCCCCCACAGTCCCTGGGGGAGGGGTTGCAAGTTACAAACTTCAACCAGTGTTTACATATAATAATGGTTATTGGGAAGTGTACAGACGTTTTCAGGGGGATTTTTTTGGTTTTGGGGGTAGGGTTGAGGGAGGGGGCTATGTGGGAGGATCTTTCCTTGGAGAAATATGCCATGGTTGAAAAAAATTCAATGAAAAGGGCGCAGGATTTTCTAGCATTACTATAAAAAAAAACAATGAAAAAATAAACATGAAAACGTTTTTTCAAATGAAAGTAAGGAATAGCATTGAAATTTAAAACAAACAGAGATTATTACGCATATGAAGGGCTCTAAAAATACTTTTGCATAAAGAGCGAGGTATTTAGGAGGAGATAAATACCTCGCTCTTTATGCTAAAATATTTTTAGTGATTTCAACTATTTATTCAACGGCCTATTTGATTCAGGGGTCATTCTTAAAGAATTGGAACAAAACTTACGATTTAGTGTAAAGAGCGAGGTATTAACGAGGGTACAAACCCCCTCGTACACATAATAAAAATATAAGAATATAAAAGTTTGTTACGTAAGTTAATTCTTAAGTTACGTATATTTTTTACTAATAAAAACGTTCATTGAATATTAAAAGTTATAGTAACCTTTTTAAGTAACCGAAAAATTGGAGGGCAGCTAGGCCTCCTTCCCCACCCCTTATTTCTCAAAATCGTCTGATCAAAACTAAGAGAAAGCCATTTAGCCAAAAAAAAATTAATATACTAATTTCATTTCAATAATTTATGTGCGGAGAGCCAAAATCAAACATGCATTAATTCAAAAACGTTCAGAAATTAAATAAAAAAAACTAGTTTTTTAACTGAAAGTAAGGAGCGACATTAAAACTTAAAACGAACAGAAATTACTCCGTATATGAAATGGGTTGTCCCCTCCGCAGTCCCACGCTCTTTACGCTAAAGTTTTAGTTGTTTTAAAAAGTAGAATTGTGGCAAAGAGTCAAACTTTAGCGTAAAGAGCGAGGGACTGCGGAGGGGACAACCCATTTCATATACGGAGTAATTTCTGTTCGTTTTAAGTTTTAATGTCGCTCCTTACTTTCAGTTAAAAAACTAGTTTTTTTTATTTAATTCGCAAAGAATCAAAAATGCAAACTGAGCTTCAAAGCGAAAAAATGATTAGTCTACATTTCGATATTCTTTTTTCTTCAAATAAAAATTAGAAAGCAACTGTAAGTAGAATTGGTTACTAATTTCTGGAGATCATGAACCTTTAAGCTCTAGAACGTGTTGTGCTAGAATTGGTTACTAATTTCTGGAGATCATGAACCTTTAAGCTCTAGAACGTGTTGTGCTAGAATTGGTTACTAATTTCTGGAGATCATGAACCTTCAAACTCTAGAACGTGTTGTGCTAGAATTGGTTACTAATTCCTGTAGATTGTGAACCTTCAAACTCTAGAACGTGTTATGCAAGCAACACAAAAAATTTATCCTTCTTTATAAAAGACTTATCGATCTTTACGTAATAATTAAATGTTACAGGATTCCACAGGCATTACTATATGACAAAAGATTCAAAGGTAACTCTACATTAATGAAGACAAAGCTCAAAACAGAGGTTGATTCATGCAAACACCTATATGACCCTACAAATTTAACAAACATTTGGAGTTCTTGCAAAAACATCTTCAATATGATAGTACGATTTTTGTTTCTTAACGATGCTTCCGTGTAATTTGAGTAGGACTGAAAGAGACAAATTGAGAACAACATCCAGCTAATTTAACAAGGGGGCTAAGAGAGAGAGTATGTTTGTTAATTAAAACTATTAGCATATTAAAAATAAAAATTAATGCGCTTCTATGTCCTTCACGGCTAATTTGGCAACCAACACAGCTAGAAAGCTTAGGTGTAAAACTGGTAGCTTTATAAATAAACCTTACTTCAAAAAGAGAAATTTGATGGGATTGGGACATTAATTCTCTTATTTACTCCATTGACTACTCTCACGTTTCAGCCCTCTGACTCGAAGTTAATGATCATAGTCTTGGCTTTCACTTGAAGATAAAGTATCATAGACAAAACTTCATTTTACTTTTTTCTCAACTAATGAAACATTTATGATTTTCAGAAACTCATTTTATATGGATCGTTCCCTAAACTTATATTTATGTCAGCTGTTATAATGTATTAATATTTTTGGGCGTTGATCTTACATCCTGATACTAATAATTGTTTAAACATCCTTCTGCTTATGCTAGAAAAATAAGGAAAGCTATTCAAATAAAAATTCTACCCACGCATAGTCAAAATATAGCTCAGGAAGAATCTTGGATGTAACCGGACCAATGCACTTCATACACAAGTCGAGTAAAATATTTTTAATAAATTGCTTAGTTATCACTTTTCTAAATTCGAATATCAGTTTCTATATATTAGATTGCGTCCCTGACAGCAGAAATGAGAACCACCTTTGTCACAAACCAGTGCCTATTGTTGGCTGATAATTTGAAAGTAGCCCCAGGCATGGAGGGTCTACATGCTGAGTTCTACTCTCCTTTCGAATTTCATAAGTGTTTTTGTAATACCAGCACAGGGTCTTTCCTATTGAACTAGAAAATAATTTAAATTGACAAGATATTCTCCTTTCTGTACTTAATAATTCCAGTGGGTACCTTCCAAAATATGCCAAATTAGCTCCAGCGAGTCCTAGTAATTCTTTGTTTGTTTAAAGGCCGTGTAGGTACAACGGTCCTTTTATTGTAAAAAAGTTTTCGGCATATTTCGTGAGTTAACTAAGTAAGGCTTACTTGCAATCCACACACCTTTGTAGTCCATTCATGATAAACCTTTGTATGCCTACAAAAAGAGTTTTAATTAAAAAGCCCAAATGCGGATAGGCTGGGTTTATAAGGTCTGAGCTGTTCCGGAGCCATGGATTTCTTCCCCAAAGGAAATTTTGTTTTCTACCCCTCATTATTGGAAGGAGAATGCTGCTTCTTTGGGCGCAAAGCAGCACAAGGGCCGATTTTTGACAAGTTCTCCAAGCGAAAACGTATGAGCCTTGGCATTCAGATTCCCCCAAGTCTTTCAGGATTCCCTGGAAGCAATCCTGAGGTGAACATAACATAAAAACTGGAACAAATTTGAATCATCTCTTTATTGTTAGCTTAGTTTAAATTTGTTTAGGTAAACTTCTTTTTCTGGCTGATTGACCTCCTATCGCTTTGTTATTTTGTTATGGGGTGGTTCCCATAGTAGTGTAGCAGGTATGAATACATAATTAGTCGGAAGTAGTGAGGAATTAGACGAATCAGCAGAATAATACATAGGGAAAGAGAGAGAGAGTGAAAGTGAAAGTGAAAGAGAAAGAGAGAGAGAGAGAGAGAGAGAGAGAGAGAGAGAGAGAGAGAGAGAGAGAGAGAGAGAGAGAGAGAGAGAGTGAGTGAGTGATCGGGAAACTTGAAAATTAACTGACCTTTTATGGAAAGACAATAGACCATGTTGTTTCGACAGCCAACAAAGATTTTATTGGTCCATACAACCGGCGAGGAAAAAACTTCACCACTTAGCGAGTAAGTTGCCAAGCAGTCACCAGAATTTGCATTGAGCAAGCGAAGTTCTCCGGTGGTTGATACTGCGACTATTAATTCACATGACCCTAGTTTAAATGCAAACGGTGTAGAGTAGACAGGGCTGTTAAACCTATGTTTCCAAACCTGACTACCTTCAGATATTATGCAGTAAAGGTGAAAGTCGTGGCTTCCAAATATAATTTTCCTTGGAGAGTTTGTGGTTAAACAGAATGAGGAAAATATTGGACCGCTAGCAAAGAATTTGAATACCTAAAAAAAAAATCTTCTTTTGTGAAATCACCTATACTTTTTAAAAGTGACACAAGTCGATAAGCATGCTTGAGCTATCAATGCTAAGTGACCTGGAAAATGTAATCAGGTTTTCCGTAAAAATGGACGAGTTTATGAATAAAAATATGAAAAACCTCTGAAACAGAACTTACCAACTGGCAAATAAAAGCTATGTCAGCAAAACTAAATCCATATCAGCAAAAAGTATTCAGCAAGAAGATTTTGCCATCATTAATACAAGGTAAAATTAAAAAAAAAAATTTTAAAGGACCTAGAATCTTCCAACACAGGGGATAAAAGTTATATATTAAGTAACTATTTATTTGGCCACACCAGCAGAAGGTATTCAGCGGGAGGATTCTGCCAAAATCAGTACAGGTTGTAATTAACGAAAAGAAAAAAAAATAAAGAGCCTTGTACATTCCAACAAAAAGATCAAAGCAATATGTCAACAAACTGGATTTTTGGCCACATCAGCAGACGATGTTCAACAGGAGGATTTTACCGCAATTAGCAAAAGTTAAAATTAATGAAAATAACCTATAATTTAAGGAGCATAGTACTTTTGAACAAAGGGATAAAAGTATTGCGTTAATAAAACAGACACTCAGCAGAGAAAGAGGATCTTGCCCCCGCCAACACAAGGTAAAATTAATAAAAAATAGAAATATTAGTTTGAAGAGCCCTATATCTTCCTTTGACCTACTCAATAGCAAATCTTACTGGTTAATATACCTAATCTGGCTAAAAAAATAAACAATGTTAAAAGGACGTCCTGTTAAAGGACGGACTTCAATTTTAAGCGTTTTTTTTTAAAGTCAATAAAAAAAAAAAACTTTGACCATTTTCCTCTAGAGATGCGTAACTAAAAATAATCCGTTTTCTAAAAACAATTTTTTTTTTTCAAACGGAATGGAAGAATGGTAGAGGAGTGTTCACAAGTGTATCGGCCTCAGGCAGATTTAGCAAGATGACTGGTTTGTAACTGTATTTCTTTTATGTCCAAAGTAGTGTCTGAACTACTGACGAAAACTGTGTATTGCTCAAAGTAACTTCTTTGTCAAACAGTTCGTGGTAACGAACTGTAGTAAGGAGCGACCCGGCTCAATAGTAACCAAAACTCTAAAAAATGGAATTTTGATACCAATAGCTACATCAAAAGAATCGCATTTTAATGCTGGTTTTAAATATATAAGTTTTATCAAGTTTAGTCTTACCCATCAAAAGTTACGAGCCTGAGAAAATTTGCGTTATTTTAGAAAATAGGGGAAACACCCCCTAAAAGTCATAGAATCTTAACGAAAATCACACCATCAGATTCAGCGTATCAGAGAACCCTACTGTAGAAGTTTCGAGCTCCTATCTACAAAAATGTGGAATTTTGCATTTTTTGCCAGAAGGCAGATCACGGATGCGTGTTTATTTGTTTTTTTGTTTTTTTGTTTTTTTTCCCCAGGGGTGATCGTATCGACCCAGTTGTCCTAGAATGTTGCAAGAGGGCTCATTCTAACGGAAATGAAAAGTTCTAGTGCCCTTTTTAAGTGACCAAAAAAATTGGAGGGCACCTAGGCCCCCTCCCACGCTAATTATTTTCCCAAAGTCAACGGATCAAAATTCTGAGATAGCCATTTTATTCAGCGTAGTCGAAAAACCTTATAAGTATGTCTTTGGGGACGACTTACTCCCCCACAGTCCCCGTGGGAGGGGCAACAAGTTACAAACTTTGACCTGTGCTTACATATAGTATTGGTTATTGGGAAGTATACAGGCGTTTTCAGGAGGATTTTTTTGGTTGGGGGGAGGGGTTGAGAAGAAGGGGATATGCTGGGGGAAGTTTCCATCGAGAATTTGTCATGGGAGAAGAAAACTTCCATGAAGGGAGATCAGGATTTACTAGCATTATTTAAAAAAAAATTAAAAAATAAATGTGAAAAAGCTTTTTCAGCTGGAAGTAAGGAACAGCAATAAAACTTAAAACAAACAGAAATTATTACCCATATAAGGGGCTCACCTCCTTATGATACCTAGCTCTTTACACTAAAGTATTTTTAGTAATTTCAACTATTTATTCTACGGCTTTTGTGATTCAGGGGTCATTCTTAATGAATTGGGATAAAATTTAAGCTTTAGTGTAAAGAGCGAGGTACTGACGATGGGGCGAATCCCCTCATATATGTAATAAAAACATGAGAATACAAAAGTTCTTTACGTAAGCTAATTTATAAGTTACGTAAATCTTTTACCAATAAAAAGATTCGTAAAAAATCAAAAGTTCTAGTTGCCTTTTTAATTAACCAAAAAATCGGAGGGCAACTAGGCTTCGCCCCCGCTCTTTTTTTCTCAAAATCATTCGATCAAAATTATGAGAAAGCCATTTAGCCCCCCCCCCAAAAAAAATATGCAAATTTCGTTTTGATTATTCCTCTGCGGAGAGCCAAAATCAAAACATGCATTGATTCAAAAACGTTCAGAAATTAAATAAAAAAAACAAGTTTTTTTAACCGAAAGTAAGGAGCGACATTAAAACTTAAAACGCACAGAAATTACTTCGTATATGAAAGAGGCTGCTTCCTCATCAACGCCCCGCTCTTTACGCTAAAGTTTTTTACTGTTTTAAAAAGAAGAATTGAGAGAAAGAGTCAAACTTTAGCGTAAAGAGCGGGGCGTTGATGAGGAAGCAGCCTCTTTCATATACGCAGTAATTTCTGTGCGTTTTAAGTTTTAATGTCGCTCCTTACTTTCGGTTAAAAAAACTTGTTTTTTTTATTTAATCTTTTGATAAAACGCATTTGTTTGGTCCCGTTTTTCATCTTTTGATAAAAATAGCTTTTTTGGTCAATTTCAAAAACCGTGTGCAACATAAACGGCTATATTCATATAGAGTTTTTCATATAAATGAAGTCTCCTGCTAAAAAAGTTCAATAAATTCATTTCTTTTTCCCTCTCGAAAAATCTAGATAACAAAAGTGGGCTTAGTAACTTTCAAAATTGTGAATTTAAACATTTTAGAATGTACTTTGTAACCAATACAAAACGAAATTTCCAGTGGTGCAATAATTGGAAATTAAACAATGTCCTAATTATTAATGCAATTTGTGACGAAATGGTAAAATCTAATTCTATGAAATGGAAAAAAAGGTAAAAGTAAAGCTTTAATTAGAGGTTTATTCATGAAAACGCATTTACGGTAATACCGATAGAATAAACATATATCTATATATATAAAAATAAGTTGTCTGTCTGTCAGGTGACGTCATGTTTCTGTGTCGACTGACGTCATGAAGTTAGTTGTCGTCATTTTTGCTATGACGGTGACGTCATTAAAGATATTTAAGACATATATGTTCACGTAGAAATCTATTAATGTTTAAGTTTAAAATGACTGATGAACTTACAATGGCAAAAGCCGATGAAGATGCTCAAAGAGTCTATGCCAAAAAACTTGCTGCTGATAGAGAAAGTCAGAAAAGAAAGCGTGCCGAGGAATCAAAAGAACAGCAAGGAAACAGGCTTGAGGCTAAAGAACGCAAAACCGCGCAGTTAGATGAAGATCCACCTGGACAGCGAGAGTCAAAACATATCAAAACTGAAAATGATAGCGATGATGATTGGGTTTGGGATTTTGACTTGGATAAGGACATCAATGCCTAACAGATATTAGTTAAAAAAACAAAGGTTCGGCGATAGTATTTCATAGTGAAGCTGAAAAATAAAGAAGAAAAAGAAAACTTAAAAAAGAAAAAATGTAAAAATACTAAAAAGAAAAAACACTCAAAGAGAAATTACAGACCGGGACACAAATGACGACCGGGACAGAGGGAATATAAATAACGACCGGGACACTCAAAGAGAAATTACAGACTGGGATACCGGGACACAAATGACGACCGGGACACAGGGAATATAAATGACGACCAGGACACAGGTATTTAAGAATATCGTTTAAAGACAAATTTTTAATTGTAAGAAGACCGTTGAAAGAGAAATTTCTAATTGTAAAATGACTGAAGAACCTAAAATGGCAACACCCGAGGAAGCTGCTCAAAACGAATGTATTCAAGCCGAAGTAGCTGAGTTGGTAAAGCGTTATGTTTCAGGTTCTAGGTCCGAGAGGCTCCAGGTTTGAACCTTGGCTTTAGCATTAATACAAAAGAAGAAAAAAACTAAAAAAGGTAAAAACTACAAAAAAACTAATATGGCGCGTAACGACTTACGCGCGCGGGGGGGCTTGGGGGGGCGCGAAGCGCCCCACCAACTAGATGTTGGGGTGGTGCGAAGCGCCACCCCAACAGCTAGTATTACATAAAATCTGACTAGATCAACAAAAGGTTTTTTTTTAAACGCATGATGCAGTTTCAAAATGGATCGCTTACAATCTAAAAAGGGCTTTCTTCTGATAGTTATTCCTTAAAAATACGATATTTCCACTTCTGTATTTGAAAAGCTGGTGAAAAGAGGGAGAGCCAGCCGGTTGGGGCAAGGGACGGAAACCACCGCTTCCATATTCACTTTTTAGGATTTCGTTTTTTTGGCAGGGGCGGGGGTGTATTATAGAGAAAAATGTCTTCCCTTCGATTCTTCTATCTACGATCACATTCATTCGTTTTTGTTGGTTAATTTGTTAAATAATACTGAAAACCGATATTTCCAGTTTTTCCTAAAACGAGTATTCCTTTATCTCAGAATCTATCTTTGATTCTAAGAAGGAACTAGATGGCGCTTCAAAAGAAGTCCGACCTCCTCCTTTGAAAAATTTCACGTATTCTTAGAGAACTAAACTCAAACCTTTTCTCACTGGATTCCAAAATATTTGAATTCTGTAAGTCTTTTTTCCAGCTATACCTTATAATTCATCAGTATCCTGAAGACTGAGTGGGCACTAATTTCAATGAAAAACAACTATTTTTATCCAGTATAATTTCCACCCTAATACAATTTTCTTCAATTGAAGGAGTTATAAATGCACCGTCACGTTTTTCCTCAGAAATGGCAAAGTTTTACTCTATAATCGACAATTTAGCTTCAACAGGATTAATGTGTATCTAATTTCATATATTTCCTATCCATATTTTGTATGGTTTGTTAGTTAAAAAGAACTAAAATGATAAATGCTTTCATTTTTGAATAAAAAAACAAAAACAAGAAATGTGTATTTTTTTAAATGAAATGCGAAGAGTGACGTTAAAACCTAAAACGAGCAGAATGAATCCTACATATAAAAGTGGCTACCACACAGAAACCCCATGCTCTTTACGTCAAATCTGACTAATGATTTCATGAAAGAATTACTGAATACAACAAAGACAAACATTTTATTTCAAACCAAATACAATTAAATAATCCCTTTCCTTCTAAAAGAACCGTCATAAATACAAGTCAAAAAAATTTTCTGACGCTAAAGTTTTGTTACGATATCCATTCTTAATGCATTGACAAATCAGAAGTCTATCTTTAGTGTAAACACCTGGGAGTTGAACGGGGCACCATATCTCCGCAACATGCGGGATAATTTTCGTTTGAATTAAAGTTTTAAAGTTGTTCTTTGTCTCGATTTAAAATAACTTATGCTTGAGTTTATTTAATTTCCATTCGCTGTTAATATCATATTGAAATTTATATGAAGTGGGACTGAGATGCTTCATTGGGAAGACCAAACTTCAAGCTGGTAGTCACGGGAGGTAAAATCGTCAAGGGAAACTTTCATAGGACTATTTATTAGCTGGTAACCAGACTATACACCCAACCCACGATTCCGTATGATTTAACCTTCTTTATGAGTCTTCTGTACAAAATATATCGAAAGCTCTGCAAAGTCAACACAGTACCATGTCTTTCCAAGTAGCCTTCAATGGATATATTCCTGTTCCACTATCGATGCTAGTTCAAAGATTTTAGATAACTAGTGAAAGAGGCAGCACCATGTGGAGCTATCCATTTGCCTTCACTTTTACCCGTGTTCTAGTTTTACAGAAAAATCAAATGTATTGGTAGTTTTTTTAACGTCTTGTCAACATGTTGACATGCTCAACAACATGTTGTCAAGGAAAACAACTTCTTCTCAATAATGAATTGCTGAACTGATAAAATGAGGAATGAATAATTATTGACTAACTGAACTTGCTACTTATCTCACTCACTTGAGCGGTTGACTCACTCAGTTGAATCACAAACTGAACATAGATATCATTTCTTTATTCTAAGAAACAAAATAATTTATCCTTCATAAATTTGTCAAACACCATTGACAAGGAATTCAAATTTTAATGCTATAATTTATTATATCGTTTAGCAATTTATTTTTTGAGGGCAAGTTATTTCAAATGCTTGTACACAGATCATTCACAGCTTTAGAGTTTTCTGGTATCAAACTTTATATTATTTTGTAGGTAATCAGAAATTGTGATTGGATATAGAAAAAATAAGAATTCAGATGAATTACTTGGAAACAGGGAGGGCTTACATTATCACATGACGTTCCAGAACTGTTTACAGTTTGGATTTTAATATCTATAAAACGTGGGCAAGATTCAGCATTGCAGTGGAAAAGAATACGAGACCTTAAGACCAAAAGTATCGATGGTTAAATCGGCCCTAGAAACACAGAGAAATGGTTGGCTAGAATTCACAATAACTTCAAATTCAGAAAGATCATACGAAAAAAATGAAAAGAAATCCCAAATGTAGGAGTGTCCCAGAAACGTTTCCTAATGTGTTTTCGTATTTACTTATGAATAGTAATACTCAGGAAAGTCACACACAATATAAATAGGAAAGTTACCAAGAAACAACTTCTTGATACAAGAATCTTGGCCGGGAGTGGGAATCAAAACAGAGTTTGCTCTAGTTACTTTATCTGAACGTATCACAAAGGGTTTTCACAGTATCACATAAACGTACCATAATGGAATCCGCTGATTTCAGGAAAATTTCTGCTAGGATACAATTAGAATTAGACTTTTAGTTAAAATCTGAATCTTAATAATAAGCATGCTTTTATTTCTTCTTCTTCAATTCTGCTCTGTAACACTGTAGTATCAATGGCACTAGTAGTTTTTAGTTTCAATTATTGCTATATTAAAACGCTTAAGTTTGTTAAAAAGATTATCTTTTCCTGTAGACATTATATGATATGCTGTCTAGCTAAAATTAATCATCTAGCTCCATATCATACGTATCACAATGACCGGGAGTGAGAATCGAAACAGAGTTTGCTTTATTTACAATATCTAGAAGCAATGTAATGGACTCCTTTGTCAAAGGAAATCTTCGTAATACTACCTTAGTAGTCACTATACTTCCCTAACCTAATGTATTGAAATGATATAGAATATAATTACCGACACATAAAAATTAAATTATAAAGTTCGGAACAATTGTTTTTGGGCTATTTACCTAACAACTACGGTCACAATGGGGAATTTGCTAAACAGTAAAGATGGCACTCTTTACTGTTTACATATACTAATAGTGCAAAATTGAGTAATTGACCTTCTCAAGAAGGTGAAATTGCTTTCAATAATTTGAAGATTAAAATTTAAGTATTGCGACGATTAAATCTTTGTAATTTTATACAAAAAAAATGATAAAAAAAATATGAACCTGATAAAATACCTCATTTCCAGCGAAGTCAAAACCATAAACGCAACCATCGACGCATCCAAATACAACTACGTCATCAAAGGGGAGAGGAGAGCTGAAAATCGGGTTTTCCCAATTTTTTCTTCCATTTTTCTCCTTCAGAGTTGATACAGCTTACCGTGCCATCTAATAACCCACTAAACAAGAGAGCCCTGTCACATATAGCAGCTGGAGATGAAAAAACGCTGCCATTTCCGTATTTTACTTTCCATTTAAGCTTGCCAAACTGAAAAAGTTATTAATTTAAAAAACTTTGAGGAAAAGTAGTAAATTTTTTAATTGAGCATTCAGTTGAATCCTCATTTAAACGGATTTCGAAATTTCGGTCAGGGATAAGAGTGGAAAGTACCAAGTAGCTTTATGTCCTTATAAGAGGTACCACCTTATTTGGACCGTTACGCTGAGTTTTTAATGCTTCTCCTTACTACCAACCTCCTCTCCACTGTATGGTAGGGTTCAACATTAATAACAATTTTAAATCCAAAGAAAGGGCGTGCCTCACAGAGCTACAAATATATTTTCCCCTTTTGCATAAAAATTTTAATTAGACAGAACTTCTTAAAACCGACTTGTAAACAAAGACACTTCTTACAGGTTTCTTTTCATTTACTTGGCATACCAAATGATATCGAGCCTAAATCAGAAAAACGACGATTTCTTTTATAAATTCGTTTCTGTTGAAACTAGCTGTCATGGACAAAATTAGCCTTTTAATTTTTATAGTGCAAATTGTTAACCTTACCTCAGGACAATAATCAGATTTATTATTAATCAGGTATATCGGATTTATCAGCTTAGAATATAATCAAATTTATTTTACCAGCACACAGTTTTATTTTTGTAAAGAAATCACTGGGTTCTGTTTTAGAAAAATTAATGGTTTCAGAAAAAAAAAAGTCCAAAAATATGTTTGTGTTCAGCCAAGGGCATATCCAGGATTTTTTCGGGAGGGGGGGGGGGCGAGGGGCAACAACAAAACTTGAAAAAAAGGCATTAAGATTTGTTTGTATGGATATTCATTACGTTTTTACAGGTGAGACAAAAAGTCCGAGGGAAGGAGGTGGGTTTAAGCCAGGTAACCCCCCTGAGCACCCTGGATATGGCCTTGCCTTCAGCGTCAGCAAAACCGTATAACGTCCTAAACTTACCACTATTTTAAAATTGAAAACATTAGCATTCACCAAAAAACAAATTTAAACACCAACTAGAACACAGGCACGACAGAGCTTTCGCCGGTTTTCTTTACATTCAAAGCCTTTAAATATACCAAGTAAATTTACAGAAGTCAAAAAGAAATTATTGTTGCACGCCAGTTTAATGTCAGGAGAAATACTTACCTATCTATAGACGACTTTTCTTAAGATCAACAGCCTTTCTAAACCATTCCCTTAAACTTGAGTACTACTCCAAAGGTGATAGTTAAAAATAACTAGAAGCCTTTGATGTACACTTCGAGATCATATTAGAAGTGTCTCTTATTAATTTTTCTTTTACTAATTACTTAAGGTCTTACCCTGACTTGAAACTCTATTTCGAAAGTTGCATCTCATTTATTTTACATATCAAGCTCCTTCAGATATACATCAAAGCTGTGACAATGTAACGATGAAAAGAAATTAAGTGTTACAAATATGAAAAACTGTGCTCCTTTTATAAATTCATCTTGAGGATAAGCATTGAAAAAAAGCGACTTTCAAACTACATAAGTAATCTTTTGTGCTAAGTACAAAAGTTACGCTAGGTAACATAAGTCTCGTTACACTAAATATACCATTTCACGCTTAAACTAGTACTTTCACACTAGGTTAACCTAAAAAGAAAGGAAACAACCATAATCATCGTCTAAAATATTCATATTCATCGTAAGCAAACTATTCAAAAGTATGAACATGGAATGAAGATGGGGGTTCAAGCTCTAATCACGGGTGAAAGACTTTATTCGACAAGTCTATTTATTATTTTTTTTAATTTATTAATTACTCACCGCGAGATTCTATTTTTTTGCTAATATGCTGACTATTTAATTACGTAACATAAGCTTACGTAAGTATATTTTTGTACCTAGAGCTTCAGCACATAATGCCAGTGTTATGGACAAAATTTGTTCCAAAGATGACACAGCATTACGCAAAGTCTTATGTTATGCTAGCGTGAAATTTTCTATGGTGTAGTGTAGAAGCACGATTAGATGTAAAATTCAAAGAATCTTGCGCTGAACAAATTAATCGAAGCTTTGTTCATAAAAAATTGTAACAAAAAGCAAAATAATCATGCGATATCTTAAAGACATTAAATAAAAAAACTAGTTTTTTTTTTAACTGAAAGTAAGGAGCGACATTAAAACTTAAAACGAATAGAAATTACTCCGTGTATGAAAGGGGATATTCCCTTCTCAACACCCTACTCTTTACGCTACCGTTTGACTCTTTCTCTCAATTCTACTTTATTCAAAGGTAAAAAACTTTAGCGTAAAGAGCGGGGCGTTGAGAAGGGAACAACCCCTTTCATACACGGAGTAATTTCTATTCGTTTTAAGTTTTAATGTCGCTCCTTACTTTCAGTTAAAAAAGTAGTTTTTTTTTATTTAATTTCAGAACGTTTTTGAATCAATGCATGTTTGATTTTGACTCTCCCCACATAAATTATTAAAATGAAATTTGCATATTAATTCTTTTTTTTGGCTAAATGGCTTTCTCTTAGCTTTGAACAGACGATTTTGAGAAATAAGGAATGGGGAAGAAGGCCTAGTTGCCCTCCAATTTTTCGGTTACTCAAGAAGGCAACTAGAACTTTAAATTTTTAGCGAACGTTTTTATTAGTAAAAAATATACGTAACTTAAGAATTAGCTTACGTAACAAACTTCTATATTCTTATATTTTTATCATGTATATGAGGGGGTTTGTCCCCTCGTTAATACCTCGCTCTTTACACTAAATCTTAAGTTGTGTCCCAATTCTTTAAGAATGACCCTTGAATTAGAAAGGCTGTAGAATAAATAGTTGAAATTACTAAAATACTTTAGCATAAAGAGCGAAGTATTTAGGAGGAGAAGAACCCCTCATATGCGTAATAATCTCTGTTCGCTTTAAGTTTTAATGCTACTCCTTACTTTCAATTGAAAAAACTTTTTCATGTTTACTTTTTCATTGTTTTTTTTATGGTAATGCTAGAAAATCCTGCGCCCTTTTCATTGAATTTCTCTTCAATGAAGAGTCCCTATAATGTTTCTCTGGTAGAGGATGGGAATATATACTGGACACCTTTAAAAAAAAAAAAAATACTTATTGCCGACCTTTATCCGAAATAGAACATTGGTGCACATCACGTTCTTTTGTGGTGGATGCTGGCCTTCAGTTTTAAGGTCACAAAGATGCATACACCCCTCAAGTTTGATCAAAAGGCATGCATAAAGAAATTTATTGACACCTTTGTCAGTAAAAGCTCTGAGGTAAAAATGAAGGTTGAATAGGAGATCTTTAAAATCATTTTAAATTCAGCCTTCGGTAAGATGTGACTCTGTGCGTCATAGGAGTCGTTGTGACGTTGTAACCGACCTAGAAGATTGTGCCCGAATTTCATATCATTCACAGTCATAGAATCCATTATAGTCCTTTTGCATAGAAAAAAAGAAATTTAGTTTTGGATAAAATATTGCCGCTGGTAGCGCCATTTTAGAAGTTTCCAAGAAACTCATGTTGGAATTTTATTACAACGTGTGAAATCTCCAACGACCGGGTAAGGGACTAGTTCTAGCATATTACGGGGATACAGATTCATTATTGTCAAAAGTTATAACAGAAACTTTATTAGACGATTTTAAAAATGGCGAGTACATTAAATATCGAATGGAGTACAAAACTAGAAAGAGTCTATTTACCCCGAGCTAGAGAATCACCGGGTCCTAAATAAGTTGTTATATTTAAAATCCGAGACGGGAACTGACATGACATCCAATAGTGTGCTTGCACGTTCGAAGGTGTACTACGTGAAAACGCACAATGAGGATACAAAAAAGTCCGCAAAGGGGTGCCTTCACACTATGTAAAGGAACATTTCGACTTGAATGTTTATAAGGACTGTGCAGAAAATCATTCAATTTCAAGAGCGAGTGTCATGGCCTGTCGTTCTTTTAAAACATAAAAACTACACAGTTAGAGTTGAGAAAAATGCCATGTCAGCCATATCAGAATGTGTGCGCGGATGGTGTAAGGATATTACCACACAGTCACTACCTTACTTCAGATCGAAACATATATGTAGAATACAGACTGCGTCTGAGTCTGGAGAAAGTTCAATAGTTGATGGGAAGAGGAGCCTTTTTTATCCCAGTAGTTTTTCTCAGTTTCCATCCCGACGGTCTTCAGCTAAGAAGGTTGTTTTTCTATTGTTTCATATGTTTTTATTTTATTTATCTATTTTTCCGCAAGGTGGAATCAGTGTGGTTTAAAAAGTGCTTAATATTATACTATTTTATATTTCTTACCCCCCGGCCTAGGTTGTTATCTGGTCCTTGCCCGCCACTGCGGGCCCCCTTGCCTTCCAGCCACCGCGTCCTCCAGGGGGATCCGAACGGGTCCGGCCCTCCGGATAGGACCGTTTTCTATGTGTATTTTAAATGTTGTTCATTACTGAGCATGTAAATATATTCAAGAGTCCATTTTAGGTAGATATGTTTTAAAATATATAGTGCAAATATTTGCATTACAGAAAAAATGCATTTTATTTTTTGGTATTTATTCAACAGATTGAGATTTGATTAGGTTAGTTGTATTTTGACGGCAAGAAGAGTAATATACATCAATTTAAAACTCCATGCAGGTCATTTCTTCGCCTGGCAAAACAACACTTTTATCAAAAATAATTCAAATCGTTGATAACATGTTTTTAGAAAATCCGAAAAATATCTATTATTGCATAGTGTGTGGCAAGAGTCCTATGATAAAATAAAGCATATTGCACCAAAAATAAAATTCATACAGGGACTTGACATGTTAAATATTATTGAAGCAAACTAGTGATTGATTATTGATCAATCATTAGGTTGGATTAGGTTAGTTGTATTTTGACGGCAAGAAGAGTAACATACATCAATTTAAAACTCCATGCAGGTCATTTCTTCGCCTGGCAAAACAACACTTTTATCAAAAATAATTCAAATCGTTGATAACATGTTTTTAAAAAATCCGAAAAATATCTATTATTGCATAGTGTGTGGCAAGAGTCCTATGATAAAATAAAGCATATTGCACCAAAAATAAAATTCATACAGGGACTTGACATGTTAAATATTATTGAAGCAAACTAGTGATTGATTATTGATCAATCATTAGGTTGGATTAGGTTAGTTGTATTTTGACGACAAGAAGAGTAACATACATCAATTTAAAACTCCATGCAGGTCATTTCTTCGCCTGGCAAAACAACACTTTTATCAAAAATAATTCAAATCGTTGATAACATGTTTTTAAAAAATCCGAAAAATATCTATTTTTGCTATAGTGTGTGGCAAGAGTCCTATGATAAAATAAAGCATATTGCACCAAAAATAAAATTCATACAGGGACTTGACATGTTAAATATTATTGAAGCAAACTAGTGATTGATTATTGATCAATCATTAGGTTGGATTAGGTTAGTTGTATTTTGACGGCAAGAAGAGTAACATACATCAATTTAAAACTCCATGCAGGTCATTTCTTCGCCTGGCAAAACAACACTTTTATCAAAAATAATTCAAATCGTTGATAACATGTTTTTAAAAAATCCGAAAAATATCTATTTTTGCTATAGTGTGTGGCAAGAGTCCTATGATAAAATAAAGCATATTGCACCAAAAATAAAATTCATACAGGGACTTGACATGTTAAATATTATTGAAGCAAACTAGTGATTGATTATTGATCAATCATTAGGTTGGATTAGGTTAGTTGTATTTTGACGGCAAGAAGAGTAACATACATCAATTTAAAACTCCATGCAGGTCATTTCTTCGCCTGGCAAAACAACACTTTTATCAAAAATAATTCAAATCGTTGATAACATGTTTTTAAAAAATCCGAAAAATATCTATTATTGCATAGTGTGTGGCAAGAGTCCTATGATAAAATAAAGCATATTGCACCAAAAATAAAATTCATACAGGGACTTGACATGTTAAATATTATTGAAGCAAACTAGTGATTGATTATTGATCAATCATTAGGTTGGATTAGGTTAGTTGTATTTTGACGGCAAGAAGAGTAACATACATCAATTTAAAACTCCATGCAGGTCATTTCTTCGCCTGGCAAAACAACACTTTTATCAAAAATAATTCAAATCGTTGATAACATGTTTTTAAAAAATTCGAAAAATATCTATTTTTGCTATAGTGTGTGGCAAGAGTCCTATGATAAAATAAAGCATATTGCACCAAAAATAAAATTCATACAGGGACTTGACCTGTTAAATACTATTGAAGCAAACTAGTGATTGATTATTGATGATTTAGCTGAATCAACTGAAGAATGGACTCAGGAGATGTTTCAGCTATTCAAGGTCTGGTCTCATCATGGTAAAATTTCCTTAACCGTTGTTCTCCACAATCTCTTTGATCAGAGCAAGAACACGTGCATTGAATTGTACTTACTATATCATCTACAGGGTTGTTCGTGATTCAAGTTCTCCTATAGCTTTAAACGAACAAATATATCCCGGTCAACTGAAATTTTTACTCTCGGCATACAATCAAGCTACAAATAAACCCTATGGTATATTTTATTGGATTCCAGTCAAAACAGACCCAAAGAGTTACGTGTGGTCACAGATATTTTGACAATAAAATGACCTTATATCTACCAGTGAGTAGTAAAAAAGGTCACTAGTTGTCATCATAACAGCGAAGAAACTAAATGAAAAGATTTTTGGACAAAAAGCTCCCCTTCCACCAAACTAGATGGAAAGTATGGAGTTACTCTTGTTGATTGTATTCTTACAAATAAATATAATATTCCGAGAAAAGATCATGCTTATGATATAAAAGTTAGACCAAAACATTGGCCAGTACAAGGCGAGGAAGAGGACCGGATAAAATCACTTAACTCTGATATAAACCGGCATCTCACGATAGTCTATGGAGTACAATATTACGGGGTCGTTCGTCAGTGTTCGGTTACTGTCTTAGAAATTGATTGGCTATGTTGTTTTGCTCAGAATTACCTCTTTCTAAAACATATATTGCTCCAATTGCTTTGGATTTCGCGTCCTCTACACTACATGACTGTGGCTCTTGGAAGGATTTAAAAAGTGTTACACAAAATCTCAGGTCTGGTGCGCGATCCCTTGGCGAGTGATTGAAATCACGACAAAGAGAAAAAGGTTTAAAAAGGGAGAGAAGCACCTCATCATTCATTAATCTCAACTTTGGCCAGAAGCGTAAAACATTCCTCTTGACAAAGAAGAAAAAAACCCAGGATAAAATTGTTAGATCGAAAAAGGATTTCTTTTCCTAGAAGTGGCATGTTTATCACATAAAGAATCTCATCCTTCAGTCACCTCATCTCTAAATCTTTCCAATGCAGAAAATGTTCATGTGAAACATGCTTACTATGAACAATTTTATCCGCAACAACCGCATTCTGAAAGCCTACATTTTCAAATTTATTCCAGTAAAGACTGCTTCAGATTTGACTTCCAGATGTATAGATTTGCATGAGATTGTCAAAATATCTAACAATGAAAAACCGGGTGCAGTCGAGGGATTATCCTATGAGAATTTTCTAATTCATAATTTGTTTAAACAAATAAGTGTATACATAAATGGAACGTCGGTGAGCACAAGCAATGATCTATCAGACTACACAAGTTACGCACAATTGATTTTGATGCCTCCAAAGTCCTATAAGAAATTGAGAGGTTTAGCTATTGGATGTGAACATAGAACGGAAAACTGACACTAGCAATATACCTAGCTATGACAACATGGTTGGAAAAATAAATCATGAAATATTAATATCCCTCAATGATTACCTTTCAAGGTCAAGATCAACATAAAGCTACAACTTGCTCTGTCCAATCTTATTTTGCAAAAATTACTTGGCACTGCTCCTGATGTCACAGTCTCTCTCACCTTGGCAATACTTCATGAAAGAAAACAACAGATTATGAGTTCTGTTGCTTTGGCAATTGAAAAATTGAGAGCTAGAGGAAATAATATAGAACTGCTCGCTCCATATACAACCACAAATCAAGGACATATTGCTACGGGTACCTATGCATATTCGTTATATATCAATGACGAAATTCCTTTAAAACTTGCTTTGACTTTTGTAAAAAGTACTAGTGCAATAGGATCATGGACAAAATATCCATATAAATTTGAGATATTTGGACTTTAATCTCCTGTAAGTAAACACTACAATTTATCGTTTGATAAATCCTACGGGACCCTATATGAACTGACCATACAATCCCTAGGTCAAGATTCGCAACTATTTAAAAATGCTATAATCGATAAAATGTTTGCAAATACTCATGGTATCATTGTATTTGATTTGTCCGGTACTCAAGATATGAGTATTGTCTGAACGAGTAGAGTAAGTTTAGAGGGTACCTTCGCCGAACCGTTGAAGATGAGTACAGCATTAATCTTACAAATCAATTTGAAACCTGTTGAGAAATTATTCCTGATGGCATTGTTCTATTAGATTTGGCACCATAAAAACAAATCAAGTAATTAATGTATTCAATTTGGATCCCTAAATGTCAAAATATAAATCCTATTGCATACGCTCGGATTTCCTTGATCAAATTCAAAGCGTTAGGAATACCCTTATCATTGTTAATAGTAGCCCATCAACTGTAAAGACGGGATATTGCATATTTCAAACAACGAAGAATATTGAATTTTTTTCATCTTCTTGGCCTACCATATGCATTCTACACGCCTCGCGTTAAAAAATTTCTTGAGTAAAGTGGAAGATCTAGTACTCAAAATCGGAAGCGAGCAAAATCGGAAAATCAGAAGATTTATCAGCCAAAAGCTGTAGTTTTAATGCACTAATATATTTTATCTTTCGATGTCTCGGATATACTTACAGTGAATTTCTCATTATTTATGTAGACAATCCTCGGTTGAGCGACTTTTTAGATGGAAACAGTGTTCCCTACCTGTATAATATAAATTTCAGTGCCCTAAAAGCGAAATGCTTTAAAAATGTCTGTGAATTTTTTTTTTAATAAAACTTGTATGTACAATAAAAAAGTCTGTGTCCTCTATATTTCTTCTTCCACACACAGGTGACCATCATAATGATAAAGGCAGTAGCTCATCAGGATTCAGCTTGCACTCATCCTGGCATACAAAGTCAGGGTCACATTTTCTACAATATAATGGAACTTCACTTTTATTATATTTCCTTGTAAAGTTAATAATACTATTTTGATTCAAATTATAAGACCCACGTGTTTCAATTTACTTATTTGAAGCACTGTCACATACAATATTCTAATATGAAAAATCACCTTCTGTACAGCCCAATAAAAAGCAGAAGGATTATAATCATAGTAGCCAGTATCTTCACAGCGATATCACAAAAATCGGATTTGACAAAACATCCAATTGAGCAATTGCAATTGAACAGCAATTGAAACGCAGACCAGGATCTTCCTCACGGAACAATTAAAAACCATAACGGTAAGTCTCTTAAAAATAAACTGAAAAGAAGTTCAGGGTTTCTGCAATCATACCAGGGAAAATATTTTGCCATAAATTGCATTTTTCACTGTGACAATTGGAACATGGGAAGCCTCTAATGTGAGAGTCATAATTGTGTTCAAGAAAGGAATTACAGACTTTAATTTCCACTGCGTATCCTCTAAGCAGTTTACATGGATTGCACAATCTACACGTTTCGCTACAGTCATCAATAATAGTGCAATTCTCACAGAATGACCAGTTGCTCAATCTATACAAACATAATGTACTCGTGTAAAACACTTTTTCAATGTTGACTGTATTTCTTCCAAAATGAAGCTGACTTGCGGTCAATAAAACAAAAGTCTTCTAGGAGGAGTAATCAATTGTAACGCATTAATCAAAACGATTAAACTTGTTTAGACAGAATTAAAAAAACATATCGACTTATTTGTTGTTGTTTTGGAAAATGGCCACCTTAAAAGAATTTCTGGGTTGTGCTCAAAAGTAAATCCTCAATATCATTTTATTTTCTTTCAATTAATTGGTCAGAACTGAGTAAATGCATCTGGGCCATGACGTACAAGTTTCATACAATAGTCCAAAGACGGACAATCATTTTTCATTACATCTTTAAGCATTCTCTAAAAAAATATTTTCCTTTGAACAGATAACTGTTGAAAATCATCATCTAAATTAAATATTTTTCCAAAGTCACTAGATTTCCTATGATTTTCTATTTCTCAAATCCATTCACTTTTAATCCTGACACCCCCACTACAGATTTTAGACTTTCGAAGAATGAAGATTCTTTCTACCGTCTCATCGCTAGTAAAATATCCAACAAGAAATAGTAACAAACTAACTCCTTTTTTATGTATTGATCAGGATCATTATCTTCAATGTACTCCACTGACGATTTGACTAATTTGATCCATCTTGTAATCTTTGTATATGTGTTATTTTCACTAGCGGGTCCTGAAGGTTTATCCCACCTGGCCCTAGCGGGTTTTAATCAATTAGAAATCAAAGACAAAATTAATTAAAAAAAGAGTCCTATTAAGTGACAAACACCTACATCTTGAGGAAAACATCCCCTATTATGTAACAAGGATCTGTGGAAGAAATTAAAAAACGTGTTTTGATCGAGATTCAAAGGCGGTGGGCTCCCATTGGACGTATTATAGCTATACTACTTATATACAGTGAATATCCACGGTATTATCCCGTGAATTTGTGAGATTTCTGAGCTGTTGTCATCAAAGTGTATTTTGTAAATAATAAAGATTGTAAGATAACGGTGCTATGGATTTTAGGAAATGAAAGCATATCAGTAAGTACAAAGTGACTTTGGTCACTGACCATCTTTTGAGAAGGGTTCGCGTGAAAATTCTGAAGTTAATATCAAACGTTTTGAAGTCTAGCGAAAGCTTGCCTCAGACTTGATAGCTCCAAGTGAACTTTCGAGCTTATAAGCTGAATGCATTAGTTATCATCAAGAATCGAAAAAAATGTCTGCAAATTATCGCAATGGAGTATCGGAGCATACCTCCATAGCTCGTTTAAATGATGACAATGACATAAAGACACCAAATTAGAAATATCACAATGTTTTTGCTTTAACTTTATAAAACTATAATAATGTCTCTGGTCCTATTTCCTTCAATTATTCTAACAATGATACAAACTGCAATAACTTAGAATCCTTCTTACTCTGGCAACAGACATCCCCTTTTGCCAACGTTTCATTGATTCATCAAACGCGGCTTTTAGGAGCCTGTAATCAGGGAGTCTCACCACTCTTCCAAAAACTTTATTTGTCTTACTACATTAATTACATTCATAAAAGATAAACCTTTACTTAAAAACTAAAATCATAAGCGAAGAATGCGCAATTTTTTGTCATTCATAAAATTAAAAATAGAAAAGAAAATCAACACTGTCGTACGAATCAACGTCAATATACAATGTCGTAAATAAATATTGCAGTGTGTACTCAACTGTCAAAAGATAAGATACAAGCTTAAAAAAAATATTGAAAAACATTGGCTGGAATTTAAAAGATGGAAAACCAATTAAAAAGGAAACAAATTAACGCAGTAAGTATAATAACGGAAAATATGCACAAACTCAAAAGGGAAACACGAAATGATCAAATTAAAATCAATATTAATGAAATTGCAAAATGAAAAAACCCATAAACAATCAGTCAAAGTATGATAACTTTTCTGGTTGAGTCCTGTTCATTCTCGCAAGACGTATTGGGGCCCCTCCTTCTGACAGGGCATGAACCACGGCTCTATATAAAGATTTAAGAAGAATAAGTTGACGGTGATAAGCCCCTCCTTTCCGTCAACTTGCAAAGGCCGTTGTCCATGTCTAGCTTTTCCGCCTTTTCGCAGTTGTCCTTCTGTAGAGGATCCTCCCAGGATGGTATCCTTCGGTACCGTGTATTTTAAGCCACTGCTGAGAAAAGGCTGACAGCTGAAGGGACCTGTCCGCACTTTCCTGGTCCTTGCTCGGTCTGCATCACGGGAGCTTTCTTTCTTCTCTGCCTGAGATTTATGACGCTCGGGCAACGGTGCCCCACTTTTAGTCATAGAACACTCATGGATTACTTTTCCCTTTTTTGCAATTCCCTTAAATGCGGATGTATCCTAAATATCTTCAAGACGCTTATCTATCAGTCATCGGAGGATATTCTGAGTGACCTGGGGGAGAATGATACTGAGAACACAGAAATTAAAATTAACGAATATGAAATGTTAACAAAAAATTGGATATTCTATCTATTAAAAGGGATAAAATTAAGTTGATGAAGAGCACCCTAATGCTCTCCCTTTGCGTCACTACTTGTTTTCTCTCCTATATGACAGTACCTTACTGCATATTGTGTACTTGATTCGACAGTTACATAATACTCATAGTTCATGTTTTAGTTAGTAAGAGGTAAGATAAGTTTATTTTGAATTTTTTTTTTTACGAGAGCCAGAAAATAATTTTACAGGAAAGCTAAAACATATAAGGAAACTTCGAGACAAACCAAAACCCTGTGTCTGTGGCACCAAGTGCTGGTGTCGCTCATAATTTAGTTTAGAACGCGGGTTAGCTGTTAGGCTGTATAAGCTCAGCCGGAGGGAACACGGCTCCAAATGGGTACCTGGAGAAATCTGGGGGAAAGACACGGAAAGTGAAAATGATTTGCCCTTCACCATGCGTTTTACTCCCGGCCGAAGGCACAAAATCAGGAGATCTATACCTGTGTTACGCACAGTTTTTGTCAGCTTGCGAGAATGTTTTTTTAGAAACCCAAAAACACAACGGCAGAAAAAAGAAAGTATAAATAATCCTATGTGATAGGAGATCGCCATAATTGCACTGTTATGATAGCTAATACACGCAGAAACAGTTTTTTACACAGAGAGGTGCAGATATTGTTTTCAAGGTACCCATAATCAGCCGGGGTTTTGCGCTCTATGTTTCAATATGTTTTTTATTTAGTCACTTGATTCCGCATGATTTTTTTTGTTTCTCAAATCCAAGCATTTTTGATCCTGACACTCTCACTAACGATTACAGATTAACATAAAATAAAGATTCTTTCTCGCTAAACATCCAGTAAACCCCCATCCTGTTTTATAGATCGATTTAGATAGTCACCTTCAATATATTTTCTTAATGCATTTAATCCGTCTTGTAATCTTTGCACATGCGTGTACTTTTGCTGCGAAGCATAACTGTTCTTCCAACTTTAATTTGGTCAATGATAGATAGATATATAGATAGATAGGTGTATTTCAAAAACCCGTGGGCCATATACACACAAAAATATAAATCAATAACAAACAAGCAAGGAAATTAACAACAGTACGAACAAGCACAAAAAAACAAAATTCAACGGAAAAAGTACCTAATCTAACTACAAAAGAAATTAATCATATAAAACTTTTTCTTCTTATTAAAGATTTATCTATATATACTCCCACTCGAAATATTGTGGTTGGGTTACTATTTTGTAGAATATCCGGAAGCATCAAATTAATCCCATGCAAATAAATTTCCCGTAAATCCAAGAGCACCGGGCATTTCCGGAGAAAATGATCCAAGTCTTCAATTATCTTTACAAAGGGGACAAACATACCGCCTATCAGGACCAACTATCATTTTATTTTTGTCGAAGGTTTTTCGCCTGTTCTGGATTGGAAGACAATTTGCCCTAAGCTGAATCCAACGACGTAGAATCATAGCCGGTAAATTAAATTTAAAATAAACTTCCTCCCCAAAACTAGGTTTTGCCTGATTATAATGTTGTAGGGTTGTAGAATCAAAAACTAGCCCTTGCCAATGCTGAATTTCCTCACACTCTAACATAAATCGTACCTGGCTTTCTAAATTTGTTGGTACATCACGAGAGCAAAGACCATTATTCCATAAATAAGGCATTCCTACTTTTTCTAGTAATGATTTAATTTGGGATGGCCACGAGGTTTTTAAACCACATTTCAACATCTCTTCATATGCCACTCTTACTAGTCTATCTTCATTACTCTTAATTAACTTCAACCAGAATCTAAGCATTAAAATATACCTACGTAGCTTTAAAGAAAACAGGCCCATATCACCTTTCAGAATCTGTGAATGAGTTGTCTGATGTAGACCAAACACTCTTTTATAATACTGGAGCTGGAACAGTTGCTGCACCGTTTCTCCACCCCATATCTCTGCTCCATATTCTATCACAGGTAAAATTTTTGTGTTAAATATTCTTTTATGCACTTTTAGGTTTTTGATCCCCATTATCGTCGGGTTTTTAAATATAGCTGACATGGCCACCCTATCTCTTAATTATTTCATCAACATGACTCCTTAGGCTTCCATTTTCCGATAAGATAAAGCCTAAATATTTTAATCTTTTACTTATAAATAGTTCCTTATTATTAAATTTAAATGTATATTTTTCATCGTCCCCAACCTATTACATATCGTGCAAACATCTTGTCCCATTCTGGAGTTGGCCGACACCCCGTTGTAATTTCTAAAGCTACGTTACGCACTCTAGGCTTCATTTTACCATTACTAACATCTTCAATATCCAAAAGAGTTGACACACTTGACAATATCCTCAATGTTGAGATCTATACCTGTGTTACGCACAGTTTTTGTAAGCTTGCGAGAACGTTTTTTTAGAAACCGAAAAACACAACGGCAGAAAAAAGAAAGTATAAATAATCCTATGTGATAGGAGATCGCCATAATTGCACTGTTATGATAGCTAATATACGCAGAAACAGTTTTTTACACAGAAAGGTGCAGATATTGTTTTCAAGGTACCCATAATCAGCCGGGGTTTTGCGCTTTATGTATCAATATGTTTTTTATTTAGTCACTAGATTCCGCATGATTTTTTTGTTTCTCAAATCCAAGCATTTTTGATCCTGACACTCTCACTAACGATTACAGATTAACATAGAATAAAGATTCTTTCTCGCTAAACATCCAGTAAACCCCCATCCTGTTTTATAGATCGATTTAGATAGTCATCTTCAATATATTTTCCTAATGCATTTAATCCGTCTTGTAATCTTTGCACATGCTTGTACTTTTGCTGCAAAGCACAACAGTTCTTCCAACTTGAATTTGGTCAATGATAGATAGATAGATAGATAGGTGTATTTCAAAAACCCGTGGGCCATATACACACAAAAATATAAATCAATAACAAACAAGCAAGGAAATTAACAACAGTACGAACAAGCACAAAAAAACAAAATTCAACGCAAAAAGTACCTAATCTAACTACAAAAGAAATTAATCATATAAAACTTTTTCTTCTTATTAAAGATTTATCTATATATACTCCCACTCGAAATATTGTGGTTGGGTTAATATTTTGTAGAATATCAAGCATCAAATTAATCCCATGCAAATAAATTTCCCGTAAATCCAAGAGCACCGGGCATTTCCGGAGAAAATGATCCAAGTCTTCAATCATCTTTACAAAGGGAATAAACATACCGCCTATCAGGATCAATTATCATTTTATTTTTGTCGAAGGTTTTTTGCCTGTTCTGGATTGGAAGACAATTTGCCCTAAGCTGAATCCAACGACGTGGAATCATAGACGGTACATTAAATTTAAAATAAACTTCCTCCCCAAAACTAGGTTTTGCCTGATTATAATGTTGTAGGGTTGTAGAATCAAAAACCAGCCCTTGCCAATGCAGAATTTCCTGACTCTCTAACATAAATCGTACCTGGCTTTCTAAATTTGTTGGTACATCACGAGAGCAAAGACCATTATTCCATAAATAAGGCATTCCTACTTTTTCTAGTAATGATTTAATTTGGAATGGCCACGGGGTTTTTAAACCACATTTCAACATCTCTTCATATGCCACTCTTACTAGTCTATCTTCATTACTCTTAATTAACTTCAACCAGAATCTAAGCATTAAAATATACCTACGTAGCTTTAAAGAAAACAGGCCCATATCACCTTTCAAAATCTGTGAATGAGTTGGTTGATGTAGACCAAACACTCTTTTATAATACTGGAGCTGGAACAGTTGCTGCACCGTTTCTCCACCCCATATCTCTGTTCCATATTCTATCACAGGTAAAATTTTTGTTTTAAATATTCTTTTATGCATTTTTAGGTTTTTGATCCCCATTATCGTCGGGTTTTTAAATATAGCTGACATGGCCACCCTACCTCTCTTAATTATTTCATCAACATGACTCCTTAGGCTTCCATTTTCCGATAAGATAAAGCCTAAATATTTTATTCTTTTACTTATAAATAGTTCCTTATTATTAAATTTAAATGTATATTTTTCATCGTCCCCAACCTATTATATATCGTGCAAACATCTCGTTCCATTCTGGAGTTGGCCGACACCCCGTTGTAATTTCTAAAGCTACGTTACGCACTCAATGCTTCATTTTACCATTACTAACATCTTCAATATCCAAAAGAGTTGACACACTTGACAATATCCTCAATGTTGACATACTTATCTTTTTTTCAATTCTGAGGTGAGTGAACCCTAAGATACAACATTTTACGTCTCATTGACCTTCAAAACCTGTATTTACTGGATTATAAAGGTCCTCAGGAACCAAAACAAGTCACGTAAGATTACATCATCTTCACATACAAATATTCGACCATGATAATTTTTTTCAACAGGGAATTCCTCGCTTGACTAGTGGATCCAGAACTCTAGCAATCCCTATTACGTAGCAACCAAAGAAATCTAGAAGAGAATTTGATAGCCTGTATCTTGAAGAAATTTAGAAAAAGTATCGGGCTGGGATTCAAAGGGGGTGGGCCCCACTTAAAGTGCTTATGGGATACTACTAATAATTAGATTTCAGGCATGGATTGAAGTCCCTTCAATGCCCCCCGCCCAGAGGCCCTATGGCCTTTGAACACAGTCGTTCCTAATGGGCAGCCAGGACGGTTGTCCCGGGAGCCATGGTTGGGGGTGCTGCGTTTGGAGAAGTGCCCAATTTGATTAGATCTTTTTGCTTATATTCAAATCGGGAGGAGACCCTGTAATTAATTTTCCCCTGGCCCCACTAACCCTAGGAATACCTATACCTGTGAAAACCAGTTGAAGATTAACTGAGAGAAAAAGAGGAATAAAATAAATGTCAGGGTTATAAGATCACTCAGCAAAAGCTAAACAAATGTTTTGCTTTTGTGGTTTTTGAGTAACATTGGGTAGTTTTTGTAAATTTGAACATGGCTGACAGTATACTACAGATGTTAGTATGTTATTTCATACCACCACCTAGTAAAAATAAAAAATTACAATATAAATGTAAACATTTATTTACGTTCCCTCTTTTTAAAATTACTTTAAATTGAAGCAAAATTTATTTCCCAGCCCAGCAACACACTGTATTTATATACGTTTTTAAACTAGTCAGCATTTGCATACAAAAGCACAGCTTAAGCTATTTGATAATAAAGTTCAACTAAAAGAATCTACCCATTTCAGGAATATTTCAGGTTCCAGGTAAACTTAAGAACTTTAACTGAAATCCGAATTTTAATAATTCAAACTGAAGCTAGTACTGAATTCTTCTTCTTTATTATGCTGGTAACGCTGACCAGCAATGGTAAGCAATGGTAATATTGACAGTCTTACGAAAACGCACAGAGCTGTGAAACAAGGAACAATAAAAAAAAAGTATTATTTCCAACTATGCTCGAAAACACTTATTTCTCAGAATAATTTAGAAATTTGTTGTGAAATATCTACCAATATTCAGAACAAGTCCATGATCTCCAGAACTACAGCCTTCATTAAAGGACACAACAGGACACTACATGTAGTGAAATTCGTAGAAATTAATCGTGAAATTAATAGAGCATAAAATTCAATTTTTGCTTAAAAAAAAAAAAATCCAAAAGGACACAACAGGAACACCATGTTTATATACATTTTTGAACAAGTCAGCTTTCTCCATGTTATAGCATAGGGAGACCGACTATAACTGGGACATTCACCTTTTTAGTGTCTAAATGTTCCGTAAGAAATCTGAAAGCACCACTGAAGAGCCACCATCTAGTATCCCACACGTGGGTGAAGTTCGGTCAAGATGACAGAAAACTTTCTTCAACAAGTTTGAAAAAGTAAGTCTTTATGGTTGTTTTTTAATTCTCATAATTTTCAATGCTTGACCATGTCTGAACGCCTGAAGGTAAGAAACCCATACTGGCTTCAGGTGATAGTGAATTCATCAAGATTTAGATGGTGCTAAGAGTTTGTAAGTTTACTAGTGCTATTTTCGAGACCAGTAAAAAAATCCGAAAAACGTTGCCACCAGGGAGTACTGGAACAACAGGTACAGTAATAACTGGGACACCGTGTCTGACACAGTCTCATTGTGTCCCAGACACCTGACTGAGTGTAAGTAAGGTACGCTTCTATATATATATATATATATATATATATATATATATATATATATATATATATATATATATATATATATATATATATATATATATATATATATATATATATATATATATATATATATATATATATCTATATATCTATATATATATATATCTATATATATATATCTATATATCTATATATATATATATATATATATATATATATATATATATATATATATATATATATATATATCTATATATCTATATATCTATATATCTATATATCTATATATCTATATATCTATATATATATATATATATATATATATATATATATATATATATATATATATATATATATATATATATCTATATATCTATATATATATATATATATATATATATATATATATATATATATATATATATATATATATATATATATATATATATATATATATATATATATATATCTATATATATATAATTAAATGGATGAGATAGGTGGGGGCAGAACATATATATATATATATATATATATATATATATATATGTATATATATATATATATATATATATATATATATATATATATATATATATATATATATATATATATATGTTATATATGTTTATATTTACATATATATATATATATATATATATATATATATATGTTTGTATATACAAGGGGGCTCAAAACTCCATCTCCCACCCTCAAAAGTCTTGAGTTTAAAAAATATGTCCTAAATACTGCATACAATTTGGTGTATTGATCAGGTTATTCTTCCATTTTGAATTTATGTGGAATATAGATAGATTTATCTAACTGAGCAAATTTACAAAGAACATCGCTGTGCTGCTTAAAACTGCCTTCCTCTTGAAGATTTTCAGATTTCCTCCCTTCTACTAAAATCTACCCTTCACAAGAAATAGCGAAATTCAAGATTCTTTTCTAATCTATTCTTGGTATTAACAATTCTCGACTTAGTCATAAGCGAAATAGTGGGTGATGACCCTTTCTCAAAGTCCACTGCCCCTTAGAAAAATAGCTTTAGTTTTCTCATCAAGGTAAAAAATAAACAACTAAGAATCCTGCTTTCAAAGCCGATTGATTTTAAGCAATGTTGTTAGTGTTTCCGTAAAAAACAAAATTACATCTTTTGTTCCTCCAGCTTATTAAGCCAAATTATTCATTTCTTCTATCCTCTGTTCGTTTTCAAATCCCGTATATTATGATTACTGCTATGGTTGAGACTTCTTACACGTATTTCGTATGAAAAGAGTGCGTTCTTTTTTTCGATTAACAATCACAATATTAGCTCCACTTTCACTTCATAACAAGCAGACTTTTCTTTCAGGAGCTCACAGAAAATGCCACGAATTTATGGGAAAAAGACAGGAAAACTTTCGTGGAACGATGATCAAATGGAGGAGGCGATTCAGTCTGTTGAAGCAAGAATGGCGTTGAGACAAGCTGAATCAACTCACGGCATTAGTAAATGTTCTATTTAAAGACACAATTGCAAGCTAGCCACCCTGCTGAAAAGGATGCTAGGTCACTTGTTCCAAATTATCGTCACAGATAGGTCTTCACTGGTGAACATAAGGCTAAGCTGGAAGATTACCTCATGCAAACTTCCAACCTACATTACGGCTTCCACAGTACTCAGTTCCACCAGTTCGCTTGTAAGTATGTGCTCGCGAACTATCTTGAATGCCCCTCCACATGGGATACTAAATGGCAGGTGACACGTCACTAGATGGGTTTAAAGCTCGAAGCCCTTCTTTGATCTTGCGTGTTCCCGAAGCAACAAGCATAGCCAGAGGAACAAACTTCAACAAGCGTTTCTTGTTGAAACGCTTGTTGAAACTGAAACTTTTCATGGATAACTTGGAAAAAGTTAATGTAGAGCAGAAGGTTTCTGCTTCTCAGATCTAAAATGTTAACAAAATTGGGTTGACAACTGTTCATCAGCCTTTGAAGGTTTCGGCCAGAAAAGGAAAATTTAAGTTGGCCAATGGACTTCTGGGGAACGTGGAACCTTTGTAACTTCGATTGGCTGCATAATTGCCATAGGAAACCATGTTCCACCGCTCCCAATATTCCCGAGAGTGAATTTCAAAGAGAAGCTTTTAAGGGGAACTCCACCAGGATCCATCAGAGCTGCAACCCCGAGTGGGTGAGTAAATGAAAGCGTTTTCAACCAGTGGTTTGATAATTTCCTACTTCATACTGAACCTTGCTCCAAGAGACCTGTGCTGCTTTCGATGGACAACCACAGGTCTCACTTGAGTGTTCACGTTATAAAAAAGGCCGAGGAGAAGTTTTTGACGATTTCAGCCTCCTCCCCTCGGCATTGCTCAAATCAACGATAAACCGCTTGACCTGTCAGTGTACGACTCTTTGAAGAATTACTACAACAAGGCTTACCACAACTGGCTAGTCAACCACCCTGGAACTCGGATTAGAATCGATGATATAGGGGAGCTCGTAGGAACTGCTTCCCCACTTGCTTTTATTCCAAAGAACATTATTGGTTAGATCTTCAAGCCAGGGGGTCGAGCGCTTAAACAGATCAGCTTTCGACGAAAAAAACTTCGCTACTTCAGATTTAACCGACCGGCCGGCACCAAAGACCACGGTATTCTGCAGAGAAGGCAGGCAGAACCCCACAAAACGAGGCCACTGGTGATGTTTCTGGCTGTTGGAAGGTGGCAGTCCTTTCTCCATAAAAAGTCGAGCTTCTTCCCAGGAGGAACAGATAGAGCTGCCAAGCAATTCGTTTTTCAGAAAGATTTGAATGACTGAATTTTTTCTATAGTTCCCCTGAAAGAGTCTTTCAGTAATGTCTTTTAAGAAACATTTACTGATGTAGTTTTATGACGTTTTTGAATACTGCTTACTTTTATACGTTTATATTCGAAAGTTCAGTAAAACAGTCTGAGAATATGTACCTACCTTGAGATAATATTATGTCCCAGTTTTCCACATCAGTTTGCCCCAGTTTCGACGGTATGGCGATAACTGGGAAAAACAACTAACTTTAAAATGTTTTCAGTTTCAAAAATAAAGTCGGCAAAAATTACTGGAGAAACTAGAATGTTTAGGCTATTGGCTGATCATTCAAGCGTTTAGATAGTTTTATAAGGACCTGAGCAATACCCAAAAGAAAATTTTTGGTCCAAGTTATAGACGGTCTACCCTACTCTTAACAGTTAGATAATAAAAATATCTTCAAGCAAAAAAAATTAAGCAAAAAAGCAATAAATATATATTTTTTTTCATAAAAGGATGTAAGTTTAATATAGTTCAAGCCTCACGAACACCCTGATTTGGGTACTTGATGAGCCTTTGCCACGCATGCTAAATTTAAAAAAAAGAAAAAAAATGTTAAAGCGTTAAAGTCATTGCTCTTGCATCTAAAATGATCCCAGCTCCAAGACCTATTATGGGCGGACCCACCAAATTGAGCAGAGACTCAGGCCACCAAGGCCCACAACCTCCAAACTTAAGAGATACAGCTCGTATAATTTTATTTTTTTTAAAAGAAAAACTTGATCATTATCATGGTAAAAAAATGGTTTTGAATATCAACAGATGTTTAAGAAAAAAAAAGAAATACTGTTCAAACTTCCTCCTTGGATTTTCCTTGTTTACTAATGAGCAAAATTAATAAATATTATCTTCTTCTGAGCCAGCTCCAAAATCAACCAATTCAGTCAACAAACAAATAATAGCAAACATATAGAAGATGCTTCTTTAATCAGATCTGAGCATATTTACCTTAGTACAAACCGAATATAAATATTTGTCATGGGAACCAAAGAATACTGATTTTCCACAATTACTGACGAACGGTGATGACTTAATCTCTCCATCAGTCTTAAATTCCCAAAGGATTGAGCCATTGATAGATGATATAGCGTAAAGATTTCCGTCATAGCAACCTAAAAAACGGGAGAAAAATTGAGGAGAGCTTTTCGTAGTGCAATATGACCGATTTGCGTTTTAGTTTTTTGAAATTTTAGCACCAAAGTACTTGGTTGACTTGAGATTATGGTTTTGCCAAAACACTGAACAATTTTCCTAGGTCCTAGGCAAGGAAATGATTTTCCTAGGTCCATTAAGTTTGCTGACAACAGGTCTTGAATGGGTATCCCAATTTTACGCGAATGAAAGAACTAAAGCCAAACTGGCCGGCCATGACAAAAAACACAAAGAGAAAGAGAGAGAACTCTCAAGACGAAGAAAACAAATGGGACTTCGGCCAGTAGAAAAAAAAATCCAAAACTAAAGCGACACAGATATTTAGCCTGTTTCATACAAACTAAAACAACCTAAAATTAAATAAAATCTAAACCTAAAAATCTTGATATGATAAGCTGTTTCAAAAATACTGCTGATATGCCCGTATCAGTAATCTGTACACACATGTTGTATGCTTTGATTTAGTTCAAATTTCCCCTCAACATTTCCTCCGATATTTTTTTTTCAATATCCTCAGCCTTAGCAGTACTTGCTTATGCACACATGATATGTTATGGTTTAGTTCATCACTCCCCGAAAGACTTACCCCCCCCCCGGGGGGGGGGGGTTGTTGGTTTCTCCCAAATCACTTTGACTTTTAAAAAGGGCAATATAGCTTCCAATTTAAATCAAATGATACACATCTGAATTTAATACGACCATCCATTCCATAAAAACCTTATATGCCCCCAGGGCATAATTTAAAGCCCTTGCCCCAGGGCTCTGGGTGGTTGTGCCAATCCTGGAGGCATTTTTATATGTTCTTTAGACCATTTAAACAAAAATTGTCATCGCAAAATTTTAATCAGACGCGTTTAGTGACAATGGGGGTAGTTGGGGGGGGGGTACTTGATCTCCATCACTATTGACTCTTAAAAGAGAACTACAGCCTTCGGTACATACCTTTTCTCAATAGCATACACTATATGTAAACAATAAAAACTTGCATAGCTTGCAACCCTTGCCCTGAGGCCTCGGGGGGGGGGGTGTGTGACATATCCAAACGCATAATTACTGAGCTTTTAAACAATTCTACAAAAATTATGTCTCAAAATTTTGTTTGGATGTTTTTTTTTGTAAATGATGGGCTAGGGGGAAGGGGGGGGAAGGTATTTGGTTTCCCTCAAGCTGGGAGGGGGGGGGGGGAACTTGGCCTCCATCATTATTGACTCTCAAAAGGAAACTAGAACTTCCAATTCCAGTCAAATGAGCCACCTTTAAAGTTTATATAACCATCCCTTCCATAAGAACCTTAAATGCTCCAGGGGCATAGCTTATAACCCCCAACTTCGGACTCGGGGGTTTGAATCAACCCCATACGCCTTGTTATATGATCTTTTAGACTATTTTGCATAAAAGGATTTTCTCAAGACATCTATTTGATATATCCTCGGGAAAACACGACGTGTTTGTGTGTGTGTGTGAGGGGGGAGGGGGCTGCGATCTGATCACTTTGACTCTCAAAAGGGGCACTGGAAATTCTAACTACCAATCCAATGAGTCCCCTCCAAAGTGCATACGACCACCCTTTCTATAAAAGCCTTATGTGACCCCAGGGAATAACTTACAACCCTTGCCCTGAGAGCTGCAGGGGGGGGGGTGTCTTCCTCAGAGACATAATTTTCCAGACCCTTCAACTACGATGAAAAAACTATTATCTTCCAATTTCGATTGGGGGGTTAAGGAAAATGATGATCACGGGCAAAGGGGGGGGGGGTTGATTGCTCTTAAATCCATTTAACTCTTAAAAAGGGCATTATAACTTCCAATTTCAAATCAAATGAGTCCCATCTGAAGTTTATACGACCGCCACTTCCATAAGAACCTTATATGTCCACACAGCATAACTTACAACCACACCCCCCGGGCGCTGAGGGAAGTGTCAACCCTAGAAGTGTTATTGTATATTCTTTAGACTATTTTGAACAAAATCGCTATCTCTTAATTTCAACCAGATGTGTTTAATGAAAAGAGATGTTGTCGGAGAGAGGGAGGGGGAGGGCTAAATGCCCTCCATCATTTTTGACGCTTAAACAGGAACTAGAACTTCCAATTTTTAACCAAATGAGCCTCTTCTAAAGTTAAACAACCATCCCTTCTATAAAGACATTAAGTGACCTGTGGCACAACTTATAACCCCTGTCGGGCTCTGCTGTTTTGTATCACCCCAAAAGCCTTGTTATATGATATTCGGACTATTTTGAATAGAATAACTGTCAAATTTTTTTTTATTAGATATATTTCAGGAAAACACGGCGTTTTGGGGGAGAGTAGTGGCCCTCTGATCACTTTGATTTTTAAAAAGCGCACTAGAAATTCTGATTAACAGTCGAATGAGTCCCCTCCGAAGTACATACGACCATCCTTTTTATAGAAAACCTTATATGCCCCCGGGGCAAAACTTGCAACCCTTGCCCTAAGAAGTGGGGGCCGGGGTGTCTTCCTCAAAGAAATAAATTCCCGACTCTTAAACTGCAATGAACAAATTGTTTTCTCCAAATTTTGATTGGATGATTCTAGGGAAACAACAAGCATGGGAGGGGGAGGGCCTGGCTGCTCTCAAATTACTTTTAAGTCTTAAAAAGGGCACTATAACTTCAATTTTAAATAAAATTAGCCCCACCTGAAGTTTATACGACCACCCATTCCATAAAAACCATATATGCCTCCAGGGTATGACTTATAACCCTATCCCCAGGGCATTGGAGGGCTGTGTCAACTCTAGAGGCCTTGTTACATGTTCTTTGGACTATTTTGAGTAAAACCACTATCTAACAACTTTAATCAATTCACTTGGTGAAGAGAGGTAGTTGGGATGAGGGGGAGGGGCTAGCTACCCTCCATCAATTTTGACTCTTAAAAAGGGACCTATAACTTTCAATTTTAAAACAAATTAGCCTTCTCTAAAGCTCAGACAACTATCCCTTCCATAAAAACTTTATATACCACGAGGCATAAATTACAACCCTTGTCTCCAGGCTCTGGGGGTTTATTCAACCCCAAAAGCTTTATTATATGATATCTAGACTATTTTGAATAAAATGGCTATCTCAAAATGTCCATTAGATGCATTTCGGGACAATACGACGTGCGTGAGTGTGTATGGGGGGGGGGTAGCTGTCTTCCGATTACTTTGACTATTAAAACGGGCTTTAGAGCTTCTGATCACCAATCCATTGAGCTCCAATATTTATATGACCAAGCTTTCTATAAAAACCTAATATGCCTCCAGGGCAAGGTTTACAACCCTTCCCCTGAAGACTGGGAGGGATTTGTCATCCTCAGACATAATTTCTGGAAATTTCAACTACGTTCAACAAAATGACTATCTCAAATTTTGATTGGAATTGTTTGGGGAAATGGTGGACGTGAGGGGGGGGGGATTTGCTCTCCCATCACAATTCCTCTTGATTCCCAATTGAATGTGCCCTTTTTTAAGTTTCCTTTGCAACACTTTCTATAAAAGCCTTATATACCCCAAGGGCATAACTTACAGCCCTTGTCATGAAAACTGTGGGGGAGGGGGGAAATTGTCATCTTCAAAGACATAATTTACAGACCTTTCAACTATCCAGGAATTCCAGTTTGTTGCTACTCTGTAGACTTTTCCGTAACAAACCATAAAATTACCAGAGGTTCAATTTTATACAGACCCTTGGTCTACTTAGCACTGCCTACGGAACGGACAAAATTTGATCTATCAGATCACATAACATAAAGTCTCAAGTCATGCTAGCGTGAAAGGTTCTTTGGTGTAGTGTGAAAGCACCGTAAAAATTATGGACATCTGGATATTATTACGCTTGTACTAGGTTCAAACACATTCGATTTTTGTCTTAAAGTTCCCTTAAAGTTTTAAAAATCCCTTAAAGTTTTTATCGCCATTTTCAAATTGAACCTTTCAAAAAGTCGTACGTCTTTTAGAGCGAAAGGCTTAAAATTTCAACGTTTTCCTAGCAATTTCCACAGTATTTTTTTTTGCTCAAAATCCTTTGCGTCTGACCTAGCATTAGATGAGGGTGCTTCGAGATAAACGTGTTTTCGTGTTTATGAACAACGGAGATGAAATAAAGTACTCTTGTAATTCGAACTACAACAAACACCAGTAAAACATTTTTAGTTATTCAGCTATGAAAATATTCGTAGGAATATCCCTATTTTGTGCGACTTGATAAACTGGTAAAATTCTAGTTAATTGACTTCTTGCTATCTCAGAAAGGCTTTAGGTTAGGAAAATGAAACTTTCAGGGATGAATCTACAGACTAAAGTATGTCCTGGGAAGGCATTTTGAAGCAACTACCTCCACTCCTTCTCCCTCTAGAGGCCCTGACCTTTGATGACCTTTAAAAATATGTGTATTATAAAAGTGAAACCTTGCAAAATAGATCTTCTGCTTAATTGAAGTACAACAAAATTGTTTTCAGCTTCATAACTTTGCTCAATTCCATTTTATAAGGTTTTAAGGATATGCAAATACATTTCCTAAATTTTGGAAAAAAACATTGTGGCTCAAAATTCTACCCAAATAACAGGAATTGATTTTCAGAACTAAAGGCAGAGAAAAAGCAACTAGTAACTGAAAATTAGGGTAAAATGTTGTTTTGTCAAAATTTCAATAGGTATAGACCTGTCATGTAGGCAAGCTTCAGGGCCCTCTAGAGGGAGAAGGAGTGGAGGTAAGTACTTTAAAATACCTTCCCGGGACATACTTTCTAAATGAACGATAAACTTTCTAAATGAACCGTAAAAGAATATCTATATGGGCTGCGACGCAGTGCTCATGGGGATTCAATATCTTAAAGAATCGCTCTATCTCGTCCGTTTTAATCTTTTTCAGTTTGTGTGGCTAAGAATTGATTGAACGGTCTTTCTATAACTTGTCGAGCTTGGATAAGCGACAGAAAACTAGAAGCCAAAACATACGTTCCCGGATATTCTAGACAAACCATTTAACTTCTCTTGTTTTGTGCCAGAGATGGAGATCTACTAAAATTATATCGTTACAAAGTGTAAATTGTTTTTTTTTGAAAGGAATGGAGTTTTCTTTTTAAAGTTCAGGAAAGGGCAGTTCCTAAAAATGTTCTAGCATAT
Source organism: Artemia franciscana (assembly GCF_032884065.1). Taxonomy (NCBI): domain Eukaryota; kingdom Metazoa; phylum Arthropoda; class Branchiopoda; order Anostraca; family Artemiidae; genus Artemia; species Artemia franciscana. The sequence goes on along the minus strand of NW_027067390.1, from coordinate 208,011 downwards.
CTGCTAGGGAAATACCAAAAATAAGCTCAGCAGCTTTGAGAGTTCCCTAAGGTGATATTCACTTTGATTGAAATCCGTGATAGCACAATTTCACCGTCTTTTTAATCAAATTTCGCAGTCGAACTGCAAATCCTCAGTAGCTTTCAATACCTAGTATCCTTAGAGAATTGGCAAATACACCGTTGCGGCTCGCAAAATGATTTTAGGGTATCGAATCTTCTTTAGTCCTTACGATCGTAGAACAAGAAAAAGGAGATGTCTAATATCCTTATTGAATTACAATCAAGTAGTTCTGGGAATCAAGTTATGGGTATTTGTAGAAAAAACCAAGACAGATAGTGCAATCGAGTGAGAGGCAATTCTGGCATTAACCCTCCTTATAAGGATTGTATAAAAATGATGTTAGTTCATTTGTTAAAAGATACACATATCTATTATCTGTCCATGCGTCATTGCTATGGTAGTAGTAGAACTAAGGTAGATAGTCATAGACCTAAGATAATCATAGAACCAATAGTTTTCCAAGAGTTTGGTTAAATGGTACGGTTAAACGGCGGGAGTAACTGTGTCTCTCTTATTGGACCAATACTTGCTTGTTATCTTTTAGAAAGTCACGCCTGCCGGTCTCTGGTAGGTTGACCAAGAATTTAAAATTGATACAGGACCGTTCGATTGCCTAGAATGAGAGGTAAATAAGGCACGCCTACCTATGGTCTTAGGCAGGTTGAACCAAGAATCTAGTATTGACACAGGACCGTTAATTTGCGCGGAATGACAGGCAAACAAGCGTCTAAAGTCAAAATTGGACCATTCTGCAATGAGTGTCAGGCAAGGCAATTGATTCAATTTACAAACTTAGACATTTGCACTAAATAAAAGTTAATTTAATGTCAGTTAACCAACAAGTTGACTGGAATTGCCAGGGGAATAAGCGTCCAAAGCTCAAAAGAGCCTCCTGTCTGCCTAGAATGTTAGGCAAGTAAACCCAATTACAAGCTAGGACAGTTGGGCTAAAAAAACTGAATAAAATATTGGTTGACCAATATTTAGTTGACTGTCTGTGTTTGTGTCTTGGGTTTGACTGTCTAGGCTTGTCACAAGCTCAGGTAGTTTTACCAACAAAAATGCCCAGATAGTCAGTAAAATAGTATTACCCCAGACTAGGCAGCTGAGAAAAAAAATTGCCTAATTAATTAATTACAAATTTGTAACCGGAACCCCTGCCGATAAGCCACAGACCATATCATATTTATACCTGTCCATAAGAATACGGTATGTTTTCCCTTGATTACAACGTCACATTTTGTATCACAGAAGCAGATAAAATGAATGGCAAGAAATAGGAAAAATGTTATTCTTACATAATGTCTCCGCCCTTTGCAGTTCTATGCAATTAAACATATGACTGTAATTTTTCTTCATACTTTCAATACTTCTGCAACAAGAGGAAAGCTGTCACCCCCTCCCAGACATCAATAGTTCCCATAAATGAAGAGGTATTGTCTTCAGATGGTTCAAGCACCTCCTCCCACCACACAAAATCCAATACAACAACAAAAGAGAGAATAATGAGGACTTTTTTTTCTTTTTTTCTCCCAAGACAGTGAACCAACAAAACCTATTTGAATATTTCGGCCTTATATCTAAGGGCCGTCTTCAGCAAAGAAAAAATAAAAAACAATAAAACACTTACAATAAAAGTTCTCAGTTAAAAATCCATTTTTTATTTTAAAATAGCCTTGGCATCATTACTTCTTAACGAAAAGTTCAGCCAAGACTGTCTGATAAAAGCTAACATTTTACAAGATAAAAAGGTTCATTCATTTCACTAACTGTATTTATTAAAAATTGAAATGATTTCTTATCGCGATATTTGCCTTCTCTGCAGCTAATCTGATAGTTCTTTTGACATTGGGCTTGTTTTTGTTCATTCCTATTTTTGTTTTATTTTGGATTAGATTATTTTCTATAATTAATTTTGTGTACATAGGGTTGAGTGTGTATTCACCCAAGTCTCTATTTAGGGATGTATTATTATTTAAGTTTCGTTTGATTTCGATTGCCTCACGGACAATTTGTTTGATTCCTAGGTCATTGCTAATTAGAATTGTTTCGTCAAATAGAACATAATGGTTTGGATTTTCAAAAATATGACTACTTAAAGCTGAATCGAAAGATATTGAGTTATTTTTAGATTTTAACGCTTTTTCAATACTTTCTTTGTGTTGCCGTAATCTTGTTCCTAAATTTTGGTGGGTTCGACCAATGTAATAATTTCCACAACTACATGGTATTTGATACACCCCTCGTAGACGAGTAATTGGGGTTTTATCCTTACCAGAATTGACAAGGTTCATTATACTTAAATTGCTTGTGAATACAACACGTAAATTGTTCTTTAAACAAACTTTTTTCAGTTTTGAAGTAATTTTCGGAATATAAGGCAGGTAAATCGTGCTTGTGGGTTTATTAGAATCATTTACTGGTGTGGGATTTAAGGCTTTAGAAGAATGCATCTTTAATCTTTGAGCAATAACAGTATTTATGAGAGAAATTGGGTACCCTTTGCCAAAAATTATGTCTGTAATATAATTTAATTCTTTTTTAACATACCGCTCTGAACAAATATTAACCTCTTTTAACCTGTGGAGGATGGTTAGATTTGAAGTGAAGGTATCTATTATTATGCGTAGGTTTTCTGTAAACCATAAAATCAAGTTTATTCACACTGCGTATTATCAATACATCTAAAAAAGGTATTTTTCCATCTCTTTCGGTCTCTAGAGTGAATTGCAGGTTTCTATCGTAAGTATTTAAATGTTCTAGAAAACCTTTAAGTTCACTTTCGCCATAATTCCAAACTGAAAATATGTCATCCATGAAACGTCCCCAAAACACATGATTAAGAAAATACGAATCTAGGGCCCAATTTTCAAGATTTTGGACGAAAATATTTGCGAGTAGGCCTGATAGAGGTGCTCCCATAGGAAGGCCCCTTACCTGGTTGTAATATGAATCTCGAAACTGGAAGTGCATGGAATATTTGTTACATAATTTAACCAAATGCATGAGAACATCAATGTCTAGACCTATTGCTGACTCTTCGATTAGATGGTAATTGTTTTCCAGTTTATTTTGTAATAATTGTTCAGGTTTTGAAACATCAATACTAGTATACATAGAAACTATGTCAAAGCTGCTTAATATGGAATTTTCAGAAATGTCTATTTGTTTCAATTTTTCTACAAGATAAACTGAATTTTTTATATAAGATTTTTGGGAGTGAAGCAATGGTTTAAATGCAGTGCATAACCATTTTCCAATGTTTGAGGCAGGTGATTTTGTACTAGCTACAATGGGTCTTAGAGGAATGCCTTGTTTGTGCAATTTTGGTAATCCATAAAACTTTGAGCAAAAAACACCACGAGGGAGGAATTTATTGTACAACTGTGGAGTGATTCTGCCATTTTCTTTCAAAGTTTTTAATTCTTTTATTACTTTTTGAGCAAATTGATCAGTCTGGTCATGGGTTGATTTAACATAAGTGGTTGTATCATTTAAATGTGACTGAATTTTACCATCATAATCAGTTTTATTCATAATTACTATGGAGTTGCTTTTATCGGCTTTAGTGATTATTATTGAGGAATCTTTACGGAGTTTATTCAAAACATTTGTGTCATATGATTTTTCCATTGCGTTATTGGGAGAATTAGGAAGTTTTAATGAGGTGTTGTAAAGAGTGTTAATTAAACAAGATCTAACTGTATCCGGGTTTGAAACAAGAGCACTACATTTGTGGAGAGAGGATTCTAAAGATGCTACCAAGTCTGAAACTGGAACTGGTTTCGGTAAAAACGGTTTTGTTGGTTCACTGTCTTGGGAAAAAAAAAGTCCTCATTATTCTCTCTTTTGTTGTTGTATTATGGAAAGGCCGTGTGGTCTTCGTCATTATTTACAAAATCCAATGTTCCTCTCGAGTCCTTACGGCGTACAAACTGTATAACTGTGACTAGCACAGTACAGACATTCTCTAATAATTTCTTTTGTATCGAACGAACATCGCGTAGAAGTAAGGCTTCTGAAACTGGAAAGATATGAATCTACTATCTGTCTCGTCAGTGAAAAAGACTTAAGTTTATGTTTGGCGAGGAAATTTTCAGAAACGATGGAAATCTGAAGTTTTGTCGTTTTATTAGATAGTTCATGGCTCAGAATCAGTCAAGTATTTACGGCGTAGTTTTTTTGTCGAGTGGGCGTAGACAAATAGTTTACAGTAGCTGATGACGTCCATCCAGTTGATAGAGTGAATCGTAAATCCAAGATTTGAGGTTCTCAATTTTTCATCTGACAATAACATGATCATCAATATGTTAGGTTTTCACCGGGAAAGATCGAGGCTAGAATGGATTATAGCTTTTTTAGTTAGTCTTAGAGAAGATCGTTTGTACAGGACTAAATTAAGATATTGCAGGGCTCATTGAGTGACAAAATTTTGCTAATCCAATCATATTTATCAAATAGTATATTTCATTGAAGTGTCGGAGCAAATATATAGAAGGCTCCCAACATAAGGCATCTTACCTAATGCGGAGCTCCTATATCGAATAATGAATTCGAACAAGCGTTGGAATAGAGTTAAACATTTTAGTTTTCAATCAATATTTAAGTTTCTCAGTCAAACAGTTCGTGGTAACGAACTGTAGTAAGGAGCGACCCGGCTCAATAGTAAACGAAACTCTAAAAAATGGAATTTTGATACCAATAGTTACATTGGTACCATTACAATTGATACCATTACAAAAGAATCACATTTTAATCCTGATTTTAAATATATAAGTTTCATCAAGATCAGTTTCACCCATCAAAAGTTACAACCCTGAGAAAATTTGCTTCATTTTAGAAAATAGGGTGAAACACCCCCTAAAAGTCATACAATCTTAACGAAAATCACACCATCAGATTCAGCGTATCAGAGAACCTAATTATAAAAGTTTCAAGCTCCTATCTACAAAAATGTGGAATTTCGCATTTTTTGCCAGAAGACAGATCACGGATGCGTGTTTATTTGTTTTTTCCCCAGGGGTGATCGTATCGACTAAGTGGTCCTATAATGTCGCGAGAGGGCTCATTCTAACGGAAATTAAAAGTTCTAGTGCCCTTTTTAAGTGACCAAAAAAATTGGAGGGCACCTAGGCCCCCTCCCACACATAGTTGAAAAATCTCACCATAGTTGAAAAACCTAATAATCCTGTCTTTAGGGACGACTTACTCCTCCGCAGTCCCCGTAGGAGGGGCTGCAAGTTACAAACTTTGACCTGTGTTTACATACAGTAATGGTTACTGGGAAGTGTACAGACGTCTTCAGGGGGAATTTTTTTTGTTTAGGGGAAGATTTGAGGGGGAGGGGTTACGTGGGAGGATATTTCCATGAAGAAACTTGTCATTGGGGAGGAGAATTTCAATGAAGGGGGCGCATGATTTTCTAGCATTATTTGAAAAAACAATGAAAAAATAAACATGAAAAGTTTTTCCTACTGAAAGTAAGGAGCAGCATTAAAACTTAAAACGAACAAAAATTATTACGCATATGAGGGGCTTACCTCCTCGTTATACCTCACTCTTTACGCTAAAGTATTTTTAGTAATTTCAACTATTTATTCTATGGCCTTTGTGATTCAGAGCTCATTCTTAAGGAATTGGTACAAAATTTAAGCTTTAGGGTAAAGAGCGAGGTATCGACGAGGGTTGAACCCCCTCATACACGCAATAAAAACTACGAATATAGAAGTTCGTTACGTAAATTAATTCGTAAGTTACGTATATTTTTTGCCAGTGAAAACGTTTGTAAAAAATTAAAAGTTGTAGTTGCTTTTTTAAGTAATCAAAAAATTGGAGGGCAACTAGGCCTCCTCCCTCGCTCCTTTTTTCTCAAAATCTTCCGATTAATTGCAATTAATTAATATGCAAATTTCTTTTTAATCATTTATGTGCGGAGAGCCAAGATCAAAACATGCATTAATTCAAAAACGTCCAGAAATTAAATAAAAAAAACAAGTTTTTTTAAATGAAAGTAAGGAGCAACATTAAAACTTAAAACGAACAGAAATTACTCCGTATATGAAAGGGGCTTTTTCTCCTCAACGCCCCGCTCTTTACGCTAAAGTTTCTTACTGTTTTAAAAATAGAGTTAAGAGAAAGAGTCAAACTTTAGCGTAAAGAGCGAGGCGTTGAGGAGGAAAAGCCCCTTTCATATACGGAGTAATTTCTGTTCGTTTTAAGTTTTAATGTTGCTCCTTACTTTCATTAAAAAAAACTTGTTTTTTTTTTTATTTAATTTCCATAAAGCTCGTTCACAATGGGACTGTGCGAACGCCAAAATTTAGCTATTGTCAGATCTATTCAAAATAAGACATCAAAATTGCCAAAATTGCCAATTCAAAATTGCCTACTTTTAGTTCTTAGAGATAAATATATGTTTAAATTCCTATAAAGTTGTTTTTTCTACACAGCTAACAATTGACAATGATTGACCGCTCCTAGCCAATTCTAAGAAAAATGATCTAATTAAATTGAACCTTGGAGCTGGTTCTAGCCATCTTTGATAGTTAGCTAGATTTATTTTGAATGGGACTGGGACTAGCTAAAATGTTGACAATAGCCAAATATTGGTGATAGCTAAATTCATGTATTAGATAAATCACATTGCGAACAAGACTTCACACGAAACAAAAGTTTCAGTTTAAAGTTACTAATTATTTGACAGTGTACAATTAAAATTGCTTATTTACTTCCATAATTGTTTATACGAATTTAATAAGCAATGAGCAGTTATTCCAAGCTATGGAGTCTGGTTGCTGCACTGCACACTAGCCTATTAAATAATAACGGCTTGCTTACTTTTAGTTTTAAAATTATAATCACACAAATGATATCAACATACAGAATCAAAATTTGACTGTAAATTCACTTCGTTGTCGAAAACAGAAAAATTTCCGCAAAACAAAGCTCGTGTATCGTCCGGAAGGAACCTCCGTGGGTGCGCGCGTCACAAATGAGTTCTCGACGCCACAGGTCGAGAACCGCTACCCTAACTTTTCAACTAAAGAAAGGGCGATAAAACAAGATCTATTTATCAGAGAGCCCGTGATCATTTATACTTAAAACCCCAGGGATTAGTAACACCAACAAAAATTAATGCTTGACGCTTAACATCTATTTGTAAGTACCTCCTAGACGAGAAAAGTCCGGAACGAAAGGGCTTTGAGGCAAGTACCGTAATTACAAGGAGAAACTCATGGAACTCCATTCTATTCGTACATGTTACAATAAGTTACTCTAAGCTCTCGGACAGATCATAATAACTAACAGTGACAAAAGCAATTATTTGCAATATTACACTATCGATTTCTAAATTATCTCACAGATATCAGCCTCCCGACAAATTATCACAAATATCAGCCAGTCAGTCAATAATCTTTTTTTTTTATAATTTTTGTTTCAATTTTGTACAAAAATAAAATACATTTATACTACCAACGCAGCAAGAAGATCAATTTTTAATTTAGTACCCGATGAAATGTAAAAATGGAAAATGCAGCTAATTATAAACAACTTAGGCCTAGAGAATTCCATAGTACATGCAACAGCAGGTAATGTGTAAGATATTCCCTTTATTCCCAGCTCATTGAGCGTAGAAGTTCAAAAATAAGATTCAAGCTCTCATAAATATGTGTGCAAGTGTTTTTTTTTTAAGATTTCTCTTGAGATATTGAAATTCCATGGAAAACGAAAAGGGGCGGGGGGGGATTTAGACCTGACCATACCACTTCATACGTCTTTAACCACATAATCAATTTCAATTTGCATGTTTAAAAGTAAAAATAAGGAAGTTATTATGCTCTAGAAATCATTATTTGTCAGAAAAATGACCCCCCCCCCAAAAAAAAGGCTTTACCTAAAAGAGTGATCTTTTTGCTTTAAGGATCTCCTCCACCCAGGAGAAGTCTACCTTCTCAGGGATTAGAATTTCCTTCAATAGCAATCGTATCAAACGGACGGCAATAACAAGTAGGTTCAGGCTTTATTTGAACAATTGCTGAGCGACATTTTTGGCTGAAGCTATGTAAAGCTTTTGACTTCACATTACAAGCAAATACCTTCTACCGATTATGCACGCCAGCGTTGGGGTTTAGGTTATTGTGGGAGCTAATCCTCAGAAAATTTTTGTGTTAAAGTGTCATTTTTTCGTGTTTAACGACCCTTCCCCAATATTACAAAAAAAAATGGGAGAAGATACATAATTTTATATTCTGCGTCTGAATCCTCTATGCCTGGTCCTGTCAATGTTAAAGAACAATAGAGCAAAAACAAGCTTCTATGGTCCGTATCTCACACAGAGCTTGAATATGAGAAGGGCGCTCTAACAAAACTTTTAAAAAAGCTCTGGACGAAGGCACCAATTGCCGAGTCTGATTAGAATTTTCATTTTATAAAGATTTTAAAATTACTGATTTTCTCTGGCTTTAAATTATTCAATGATTTTCGTTTTAGGGGATGAATTTATTTTTTCTTACAGATAATTTTGGAGCATAAAATGATTCAAAGAGTTTAAGATCATTCATTTAAATAGTTAGTTAACAAGAATTTCAAAGTGCAAATTTTAATGACTATTTAGGCCTAAAGATTTTTTTTTCTAGTGTTTTAGGATATTTCCCCGGAATTTTCTTCGGGAGTTTTCACACAGTTCCTGGAAGGATTCTCGTTCCCTCCCCAGCTTCTACAGACACCTTTAGAGCAACAATTTATATCTATATTTCTTGTTTTTATCCTTAATAGCTTAAACATCAGTCCTTTATCAAAGACATTTACAAGGATTCAAGCTTCTTCGTCTAGCTTTGAAACACAACTAAGAAAATATCTAAAAGTCACGTTATTTCTTTATAGTTCCTTTTTACAGCCCAACAAAAAGCATGGACTACACCCGAGATAAACTTAAATTCAAACTGAATCTATGCAAAGGACGTTTTCATGGAGATAAAATGGTAATTTAAAGACGACAAAAACAAGCCTCGGAAGCATTTCCTCAGACAAAGATGCAAAATCTTGGCCATTAAATAGAAGGTCACCGACTTCTAATCAAGATTTATTCTATAATGAGTTTGTACTTAAAAACTAAAACTACAGGATGAAAATATATTGCAAAAAGGGGGCTATATTTTATAGCCCCCACTCCTATTGTAGACAACTCATTGCAACAGAGAGCCAACTGACACAAGCAAAACTGCGCAAAATCTTCCTCCACATTACCTGCTCTAAGCTTCACCCTTGACTCCCTCCCATGGCGTCATAATTTCCTTAAAATCCCTTCTTATAACTTCACATTATAAGTATATTGTAAGTATTATTACTGTAAATACAATTATTTTACGATAAAAACTGTATTATAAAATGTGTGCCTCATAGCCATGCGGTGAAGGCTGGGACTCTTTAAATTAGCACCCTGGGCTCTACTCTTTTCCTTATATATATATACACAAATTCTTGGATAATTTCAGAGGGTCAAACAAAACAACTTTGACATCCTTTTATTTATGAACATTTATACTAGTTTCTCCTTGATTGCCTAACTCTTTCGAATTTCCTACAAAAATTTAGGCTCAAACTTTTGTTCCAGGAATTTTGGCCGTTGCAAATATTCAGACCATTGAGGCAACCACACGTTTCAACTTTTTTTACCCTCTCGTGGGATTTTTATTGTGTAGCTCAAAGCCCTTTGAATTGGCATGGCCAATATATTGCTAGAGCCGTAGAAACTTTTAAAATCTCACATTTCTTTGCTTGTACTTTTAAAATGATACTTTTATTGCCTTTAAAAAGTTTTGTTCATGAATAGGGTTATTTCCCAAAAGGGTCAATTTTATAAAAGAGAAAACTTGTTTATCTTGAGCGTCAGACATTGGAATATGAAACATTTGGTCCTTGAAAACTTTTTAGGGAAATGCTAATTACATTTATTGTTTCGCTCTTCCCCCATGAACTTACTTTATATAAAAGATTTTAAATACTTATAGAAGATAAAACACAACGGAAACATCCATGGAAAATATTCTTTTAAACTTAAGTCCCAAAAGCTTTTTTGCTTGCCATATTTTCAAAAATTATGAAGGACCGGTTTTTCAACTAGTAAAATCAAGATTTGGGAAAAATCAAATCTAGGGCAATACACAGGGGGTGGAGGGGGGTGGATTCTAGGTCCCTCCTCGCAGGCAAAAGAAAAACTGCGTATAGTAGTACTTATTCGGTTATACGTTGGTTAACAGACTTTTTCACAGTCAAACCCCATCCCATCCTGAATTAAAATCCTGGGTACAGCCCTGCTTGAGTTTTGAAAAAGTTATTCCTATCAAAAGCAAACAAATTGTCTTTCTTTTATTGCTTTGAAATATATTTCAAACCAGAAAAAGAAAATGCCACCCTTATGGTTTGCCTTTGACTTAACGACTTTTTTCGAGCGGTTCTTTATTTATAAACAGAAATAGGTATTTTTCAAAGTCAACTTAATTTCAAATCACACCCACTTCCTGCCTTTCTTAATAGGTAAAGATCCGATATTATTTTTTTGCTAGTCTAATCAAGACTAGAATTAAACCCAAGTCTAAGACTACACAGAAGTTGGGAGGGAGGATGTTGATACCATCCAAAATAAAAATTTCACAAAAGAAATTTTTTAGTTATACGACTGTCTAGATTTTTTTCTTAGTTGTAACTTCCTTCTCCTTAAACCTAACAGAGCTTTTGTACGACCTTGAACTTAGTTTCTTTTCAAATTTCGATTGGACTAGTACCAAACATTCAACAATAACTCGAGTATCAAAATCAACAGCCCTGGTTTGTAAATGAAAAATAAAAAGAGAGCAATGAAGGAAAGGGAAAAGGAAAAGCTGTCATCAGTACACTGGATAACATTGCGCAATGATGATGGTTAATTTAGTACATTAGCTTAATACTACCAATGTTTTTGCGTTAAATTAATATTTTAGCCTAAAACTGGCATATTTATTTTCTATGAACCACTAGTTGTCACTGGTACTTCTATAGCAATATTTTGTACTAAATTAATATTTCTGTCTACCAGCCTACATGAAGGATGGCAGGTTGCCGAAGATTGTCCTTTTTGGCCAACCGTCTGGGGGTACACGGAAAGCAGGTCGTCCTCGTCTGGGTTGGGAGGATGTCATAAATAAAGATTTAAAGGAAATGGGAACTTCCTGGGAGGGTGTAAAGAGGGACGCCATGAATAGATTAGGTTGGAGGAAGAGCGTGCGTAGCTGTGTTGGCCTCAGGCGACTTAGTGCTGCAGTGAGTTAGAAGTAGTTGTAGTAGCCTATCAGTATCAACATGCTTTAGTGTGACCGACTTGTTAACAGTAGGATTTTTGAAAACAAATTCCCAGTCTTCTAGGACCATTTTTCCATGCAGTTACTCCTGAAAAAAACAAACAAACAAAACACACACACAAACAGAACATTTTTGTACATAGGAGCTTGAAACCTCTGCTGTAGGGTTTTCTGATTTGCTCAATCTGACAGTGTGATTTTCATTAAGATCAGATGATTTTTTGGGACTATTTCCACTCTTTTTCGAAAACCAGGCAAATTTTTTGACTCGTAGCTCTTGATGGGTGACATTAAACTAAATCAAATTTGTATTTTTGGAACCAGCATAAAAATCCAATCCTTTTCACGCATCTAATGGTATCAAAATTCCCTTTTTAGAGTTTAGGTTACTATTGGGTCGAATCACCCCTTACTTACAGTTCGTTTATCATGAACTGTTTGCATATTAGATTCACGATTTTTCAAAATATATACTGTTGTGTAAGCTTTCACTGACTGCCACTTATTTTCACTGTCCATGGTGTTTTAAATATTTTGTATTAGTCTCCACGAACTCGGTTGTCCTTTAAAAAGTTCGTATAATGATGGGATATTTCAAATTTGTCAAAAGTATGATCTTTTTTCTTGTATTCCCTTTTTGATCTACATTTGTTTTGTAGGTTTGCTGGCAGAAGTAAACTTATAATTACTATTATTAAAAAGAGTTACCTATATAAATAATCTTTCCGCATTTTGATATTGCCGCCGAAGATTCAATTCTTCCACCAAGATTTGTAGTCCATAGCTTCTCTCCCGTAAGGCCATTAATGGCAGAAAACTCCTTCGAATGCGAGCCAATAAATATCACAGGGTAATTTCTAGAAAAAAAAGTAACAAAAAAGACTACTTGAAAGTCACAAATCCAAGACTAAGAGACTATTACCCTGTCAGAGTCAGGCTGGGAAACAGATCCTTAAATAAGTCTTGAGGACCTTGGTCCCATTTAGCAAAAGTACAAATAGCCCATATACGTCATCACGACTATCGTATCTGAACCTTTATTTTGTTTTAGAAGTTTCTATTGAAATAATCAAGATGATATTAGGTTTCGGAAATTGCCCCCAAAATTAATTTTAACAAAACTGAAGATTTGTATTTTGTATTAATGTCAGTGTATTTATGAATATCAATTTTTGAGGATGTCTCGAAGAATTCAATTATTTTCTGTGGAAATTCGGGGAATCTGGGAACTTTACGGGGAAGTACTGGCTAATTCAATGGGTTGGGCACTGTTGAAAAATTTTTGAGCATTTTGTAATCTTACTAAATTTTAGATGAATACGATCCTCGATTTAACAGGAGGCTCCAGTCTACACTAAATAGATAAAAATGCGGTTCCTGGAAAACTCTTACAGAAAAATAGTATAAATAAGGAACACAGAAACAGAGATTATGCCACTTGAAAACTACAAGCAAACACGAAAGTAAAGAAAAAAAAAAGAAATCCAATGTGAGACAAAAGAGAAAAAAAAGAAATACCCTGTCAGGTTTAGGCTAGGAAATAGATGCGAAAATAAGTCTTAAGTCACGAGAAAAATTTCTAGTCAACGTTTAATAAGGGGTTATTCAACTTGACGTAAATTCGTTTTGATGATTTGTATTTTATGTAAATTACGTCTTATCTATTGCGTATTGAATTAATTATTTAATTCTTAAATAAGAAAATAAAAAAAACTTTAGTAAATACATTATTAATTGCAAACCGTGTGATTTACAAAGTTAAAAAAAATCCCTAATAAAACTCTTTTTTGTAATTTCGACAATAGAAAAAGTATCATCCAAAAATTCGATCCTAAATTAAGTCTAATTTCAAATTCAACTTAAAACAGGAACCAGTCAACAACTTCCCAGACATCTGGGGACACTTCCCTATTTGGGATGTAAGTTAGAAAAATAAACACTCTAGGATCAAACAGTTCGTGGTAACGAACTGTAGTAAGGAACGACCCGGCTCAATAGTAACCAAAACTCTAAAAAATGGAATTTTGATACCAATAGCTACATCAAAAGAATCGCATTTTAATGCTAATTTTAAATATACAAGCCTCATCAAGTTTAGTCTTACGCGTCAAAAGTTATGAGCCTGAGAAAATTTGCCTTATTTTAGAATATAGGGGGAAACGCCCCGTAAAAGTCATAGAATCTTAATCATCAGATCCAGATTCATCAGATTCAACGTATCAGAGAACCCTATTGTAGAAGTTTCAAGCTCCTATCTACAAAAACGTGGAATTTTGTGTTTTTTGCCAGAAGGCAGATCAAGTGGTCCTAGAATGTTGCAAGAGGGCTCATTCGAACGGAAATAAAAAGTTCTAGTGCCCTTTTTAAGTGACCAAAAAATTGGAGGGCACCTAGGCCCCCTCCCACGCTAATTATTTTCCCAAAGTCAACAGATCAAAATTCTGAGATAGCCATTTTATTCAGCATAGTCGAAAAACCTTATAACTATGTCTTTGGGGACGACTTATTCCCCCAGAGTCCCCGTAGGAGGGGCTACAAGTTACAAACTTTGACCAGTGCTTACATATGGTAATGGTTATTGGGCAATGTACAGACGTTTTCAGGGGGATTTTTTGGTTGGCGGGAGGGGTTGAGAAGGGGGGATATGTTGGGGGAACTTTCTATCGAGGAATTTGTCATGGGGGAAGAAAATTTCCATGAAGGGAGTGCAGGATTTTCTAGCATTATTAAAAAAAAACAATGAAAAAATAAATATGAAAAAGTTTTTTCAACTGGAAGAAAGGAGCAGCATTAAAACTTAAAACGAACAGAAATTATTACGCATATGAGGGGCTCACCTCATCCTAATACCTCGCTCTTTATGCAAAAGTATTTTTAGTAATTTCAACTATTTATTCTACGGCTTTTGTGATTCAGGGGTCATTCTTAATGAATTGGGACAAAATTTAAGCTTTAGTGTAAAGAACGAGGTACTGACGAGGGGCTGAACCCCTTCATATATGTAATAAAAACATGAGGATACAAAAGTTCGTTAAGTAAGCTAATTTATAAGTTACTTATATCTTTTACTAATAAAACACTCGTAAAAAATTAAAAGTTCTAGTTGGCTTTATAAGTAACCAAAAAATCGGAGGGCAACTAGGCTTCCTCCCCGCTCCTTTTTTCTCAGAATCATTCGATCAAAACTATGAGAAATCCATTTAGCCAAAAAAATAAATATGCAAATTTCGTTTTGATTATTCCTCTGCGGAGAGCCAAAATCAAAACATGCATTGATTCAAAAACGTTCAGAAATTAAATAAAAAAAAAAAAGTTTTTTTAACTGAAAGTAAGGAGCGACATTAAAACTTAAGCGAACAGAAATTACTTCGTATATGAAAGGGGTTGCTTCTTCATCAACGCCCCAATCTTTACGCTGAAGTTTTTTACTGTTCTAAAAAGAAGTGTTGAGAGAAAGAGTCAAACTTTAACGTAAAGAGCGGGGATTTGATGAGGAACCAGCCCCTTTCATATACGAAGTAATTTCTGTTCGTTTTAAGTTTAATGTCGCTCCTTACTTTCAGTTAAAAAAACTTGTTTTTTTTATTTAATTCAGAATTAAGAAAGAGAATAATTGCATGTTATTTGCACAATGAGAGGTCTTACTTTTCGGAACTTTTCTGATAATTGTTATATGTATAACAGAAAAACACCATGACAGAATTCAATCAAAAAAGCAAAACTAATCTTAAAATAGTCCAAATGAAATCCAAATTCATGGCAAAACAAAGAGAAAGAGGCGGTCATTGGAGATGGTCATTAAGCCATTGCTAGCCCTCGAATTTTTCTAGATCTAAAATATTCTCTTTTTGGAAAAAATTTAGCTAAAAATTAGAAAACAGTTTAAGAAAAATTTTTTAATTCATGCAAGGTGATACACACCTACGCATATTAATTAAGTCTTTTTCATGTGGCACCAAGTCTGCAAATGAGGAGGGTTGCGGCTTTGGGCTTCCAAGTATCCCCGAAAAAACCCTTACTACTGAAATCCTCCCTATAAATGCTCTCTGTACAACTTCTGGCTCAGGGGGGTGGGATCTAAGGTCTAGGGTAAGGTCTGTGAAATATACTCCAAATTTAATTTTAGGTGGTTTACATGTACAAAGTAATATATTTGTAACCATGTAATGTAATGTATCCAATGTAACCATATTTGTAACCATGTAATGTAATGTATCCAATGTAACCATATTTGTAATTTGTAACATACCGATTTGTAACCATATTTGTAACATACCAATATAGCCATATTTGTAACCATGTAATGTAATGTAACCAATGTAACCATATTTGTAATTTGTAACATACCAATTTGTAACATACCAACGTAACCATATTTGTAATTTTTAATTTTTAATATTTGTAATTTCCCAGCAATCTCTTATCAGTGTGGTTTCTAACACTAGAGCGCCAAAATTTTGGGAAGTTTCCTGCTGTGTTTTGGGGTCTTAATAAATTTTAGATGAATAAGATCCTCGATTTAAGAGGAAGCTCCAGTCTACACTAAAGGGATAAAAATATGGTTCCTGGAAAATACTTAGAGACAAAGAGTGTAAATAAGGACCACAGAAACAGAGATTAAGCGACTTAAAAAACTACAAGCAAATATGAAAGTAAAGAATAGAAGAAATCCAATGTAAGATAAAAAAAAAAAAGAAATACCCTGTCAGGGTCAGGCTGGGAAATAGATGCGTAATGGAAAGGTTTGAAAGCTGCACAAAGCCATTTTCCAATATTGTTATGGAATATTGTTATGGAATATTTGTTATGGAAAGGCAGTGTGGTCTTCGTCGCTATTTTCGTCTAGCTTATGGGGAGCAGTTGACCTATGATATCTTTTATTTTATTAGTCTAGGTAAAAAACATGCTAATATTATCAATCAACAAAAATTTTTAGAATCCTGTAGAAAGGAAAACCTTATTCCCAAATCTTTAAGATATAAATTACATTTAAATACCCGAAAAGAAGCGCAATTTGCCCATACACTACAGTTAAAAACCCTAGTCCACATTATTAAGGACAAAAAACAGAAACGACATATTATTTCTTCAGAAAGAAAATCGTTGGAAACTTTTTTGCTGGAAAACCTGTCCACCGTTGATTTTGCTCAAGTTGTTAGATTAGAAAGGAATTTGTTTAGCCACGATTTTCGCTTGTCCAAGGAACGCCTCTATAAAAAATTAGAGGGCTTACGAAATGAATCTTCGATGAGAAACCGTATTTATTCTCCAAGATTCACTCCTGGGCCTGCTATCGTTAACCTCTCTTCTAAAACATTGGAACCCCAGGAAATCGAAACACTAGAAAAAGGTCCAAAATTTTCTTTTCTACCGAAACAGGTTCCTGTGGCAGATATAGTTTCCTCTCTAGAGTCCGCTTTGCATAAACACTATCCTTCTGTTTCTAACCCGGATGAAGTTAGATCTGGTCTAATAAATATCCTCTATAATAGCCAAAAAAAGTTTAAGCCTCCTACTAATTCCACACCGGAAAATTTGCATGACATAAAAATACTATCTAATCTCCGAAAAGATCCTTCTATTATAATAACTAAAGCAGACAAAAGCAATTCACTTGTTGTCATGAATACAACAGACTATGACAACAAAATTTTTTCGCATTTAAATGACACAATTACATATCAAACAATAACTCATGATCCTACTGATCAGTTCACTAATAATATTATAAATGAATTAAAGCAGCTAAAACAAAATGGTAAAATCACCCCACAACTATACAATAAATTTTCTCCCCGTGGTAGTTTCTGTCCTAAACTCTACGGTTTACCAAAAATACACAAACAGGGTATTCCCTTAAGACCTATTGTAGCTTGTACTAAAGCTCCCGCTGCCAATATTGGAAAATGGCTTTGTGCAGCTTTCAAACCTTTATTGTATTCTCAAAATTCCTATATTCATAACTCGGCAGATTTGATTAAAAAACTTAGCAACATAAGTATTTCAGAAAACACAATAGTTAGTAGTTTCGACATTGTTTCCATGTATACAAATATAGATGTAACTATTTCAGAGGAATTATTAAAAAACAAAATAGAAGAAAATTACCACTTGATCGAGACTTCAGCGACAGGAATTGATTGTGAAGTTTTAATGACTCTTGTTAAAATTTGTAATAAGTTTTCTATGTATTTTCAATTTCGTGATTCTTTTTATCAGCAAAAAAATGGATTACCCATGGGGGCACCTTTATCCGGGCTACTAGCAAATATTTACGTAGAGAATCTTGAGAATTGGGCATTGAATTCTTATTTTCTAAAACATGTCTATTGGGGTCGTTATATGGATGACGTAATTTCACTTTGGAATTATGGGGAAGCTGAACTTCGGGGCTTCTTAGATCATCTTAACACTTATGACCGAAATTTGCAGTTCACCCTTGAAGTTGAAATTGAAAATAAACTACCGTTTTTAGATGTATTAATTATTCGTAATGCTGATGAACTGGATTTTACTATATATCGAAAGCCAACACAAAACAATAGATATCTTCACTTTAATTCAAATCACCCCCCACAAGTTAAAAGAGCAGTTGTAATTTCCCTCATTGATCGTGCCCTAAATATTTGCTCCCATTCATATATAAATGCAGAAATAAATTTTATCAGAGATATTCTTTTTGGTAATGGATACCCCATTCCTTTTGTAAATAAAATAATTAGCCGTAGAATAAAAAGACATTCTTGTAAAATCGAAGAAGATACTTCACAATGTGAGGCTATTGATAAGCCCTCAAATATTGTCTATCTTCCGTATATCCCAAAGATTACAACAAAATTAAAAAATATTTGCACAAAAAATAATCTGTACGTAGTTTTTACTAATAATTTTAAAATCATCAATTTCTTAAATTCGGGTAAAGATAAGACCCCAGTTACTCGCCAAAGAGGGGTCTATCAAATACCATGTGATTGCGGAAAATACTATGTCGGCAGGACCCATCAGAATCTAGACAAAAGGTTACAACAGCATAAAAACGCCATAGACAAGGCCTTAATTTCAAATGGTTCCAACAATTCCTTTGATTCTGCTCTAGGTTGGCATATATTTAATAATCCATCCCACATGATACTTTTTGAAAACTCTTCACTTATTAGTAATGATTTGGGAATAAAACAGGTGGTTCGAGAATCAATAGAAATTAATCTCAAAATAAATAAAAATATCTCTTTGAACAGGGACTTAGGGGAATACTCACTAAATTCTTTATACTCAAATTTAATTAAAAATGATCTAACAAAATATTTTACTAAACCAATTTATAATAGTACTGAACCAACTACGAAAAGGCCTTTGAGACAGGCTGCTAAACAAGCAAGATTAGCTTTAAGAAATTGCATCTAATCATTTTATTCTCTTTAGTTTGAATGAGTTTATATTTCTTCATTTCATTCTTTTCGCCAGTCCTGGTTGAACTTCGCTGAAGTAAGGATGCTAGGGCTATATTTCTAAAAAAAAATTGTTTTAATAAGTGTTTTTATATTCAGTTTTAATTCTCACAATTTGATGTAAGTTCTTTTATATATATATATAGTATTGTATTGTGCTGAAGACGGCCCTTGGACATAGGGCCGAAATATCTACATAAATAATTTCCATTGTCTTGAAAAAACTTTCCCTATTGTTTCTACGTTGCATTTGTCAGTCAATAAACTTCCTAGACATTTGGGGAGGCTTCCTTATTTGGGAATTCACAATAGTGTTCTTGAATTTTAGTAGACTCCTATCTAAATTATTGAGGTAGCAAATTATAAGTAAGACTTGGCCCATTGTTAATCGAAATTCTAAAAAAAGTAATTTTGATAAAAATAGATACATGAAAAGAATTAGCTTTATATGCAGAAACCAAATACATGAAATTCATTAAGTTTAATGCTATCCATCAAAATATGAGTCTGACAAAATTTGCCTAATTTTCAAAAAAGTGGGGAAACATCCTCAAAAGTAAAGCAATCTTAATGAAAATCGCACTATCAGATTCAGGCTATGAGGAATGTTGTAATCTGTGCTAGAAGAAGGATAACGAAAGCTTGTTTATTTGTTTTTTATTTCTTAGGGGGGGATCATTTCGAACCAATGGTCTTAGAAGGTTGCGGGGCTAGGGCTCACTCAAACTTAAGTCAATGGTTCTAGTACCCTTTTTCACTGTCCAAAAAGATTGGAGGACAAGGGCAACAGCCCCCTCCCATATCCCCTTTTCCCAAAGACACCAGATCAGGATTTTTATATATCCAGAATTTTTTATTCAGCATAGTTAAGAAGTTCAATACCTATGCCTTTGGGGATGGCATGACCCCCATAGTCCCCTGGGAAGGGTTGTAAGCTACGCAACTTGCCTATTTTTCACATAAAGTATTTGTTATTGGGCAATAAACGGACAGTTTTGGGAGGTATTTACTGCAGAGAGGAAAGTTTTCGCGGGAAACTTTCCACGGGATACTTCACACTGGACAGGGGAAGAGAAGGAGGTTTCCTGGTATAATTTTAAGAACGGTCAGGAATTTAATAAAAAAAAAATTCAGATAAAAAGTAAAGAGCATCATTAAAACTTAAAACGAACAGAAATCATTCCGTCTATGAAGGAGACTGTCCGCACCTCAATTCCTCGCTCTTTTTCACTAAAGTTTGACTTTTGGTCACATTTCTTTGAGAAAGACTGCTGAAACATAAAAGCCGTTGAATTTGAATGACAAGTAGTTTTAAAGACCTTTAAGCCTTTAGCGCAAAGAACCAAGGATTGAGATATTGCTTGAAGATCCATCGACCTAGTAGCAGCTTTTTTTCAAAAAGTGGAGGAAAATTTCCCTTTTTAACCTAATTTACGAGCCTATTGGCGAGTTGATGACTTGAAAAATGAAAATATTTTATACTTATCCAGTTTGAAATCAAAATTTGTATTGTAAGATGGGAAAATACTTCCAAAGATATTCCACAGAAAATTAGCATTTAAATGAGTGCGAATAAAAAAACTCTGACAGCATTATTACCGGTCTTAGCAGGGAAGAACGACATTGGGATAGAAAATTAAAACGCAAAAGAAATTTTTGGATTATCTGGTACTACTGAAAGTACTATAGGCTTTATTCATATCTACAATCTCCCCATCGGCCACAAAAAGGTCCCCCGAGGTGGAAGTTTCAACAATCTTGTAAAAAAAATTTCTCGCTCTCGTTTCTAGACGGGGTTGAGGTTGAAGAGAAAATAAATGGGATCAATAATACTAAATAAGAAAGATTAATATTACTGATAATACTAAGATTAAGACTAATACTAAGATTAATAATACTAACATAATACTAAATAAGAAATTGATTCTGCAAAAGATTAATAATCCTTCTATCCCCCCCCTCAATTAACGCCATCGTGTCGATAAAAAATAAGCTAAGAAATAACATGAAACTCAGAAATTCAGCAAACTTTCCAAGGGACTGTGACGCAATTTTTACGGCAGTAATTATTATATTTGAAAAGAATAGAATGGAGGATGTCATTTATTTTTTTTTTCTATCTGATTTTTGTTCTATAAGTAACCTATACCCCCAAGCTCCACCCTTTTCCTTCTGTTCAAGACGTTGTGTTTTTATGAATTTCAAAAATTTTGTGTTATGTCAATAAAACTTTGAAAAATGGATCCAAACATCTTCTCTACTTATGAGGTTTAGAGATTCTAAGAAAATCAGTACCACCGCAAATTAAAATTATAAATTCAGCTTAAAAGCCAAACCCCAAGAACTGCTTTGTCAAGGCCATCAGTTTAAGGAGAAGCAGGCTTTTATGAAACCTGAATTTTGATTTGTTGAAGATTAGAAATATACATATTACCTGATTATGCGAGGTATTTTCCAGAGGGACAAATACCCCCAAGCTCCACCCTTTTCCTTCCATTCAAGACGTTGAGTTTTTATGAATTTGAAAAATTTTGTGTTAGGTCAATAAAACTTTGAGATATGGATCCAAACCCCTAATAAGGGACCCGGGAGAATCCTTAGTATCATACAACCACATCTTCTCTACTTATGAGGCTTAGAGATTCTAAGAAAATCAGCCCCACCACTAATTAAAATTATAAATTCAGCTTAAAATCCAAACCCCAAGAACTACTTTGCCAAGCCCAACGGTTTAAGGAGAAGGTTAACGTTAAGGTTAACATTAACGGTTAATTAACGGTATTATTAACGATATATTATCGGTAACAGTATAGCGGTATTAAGGTTAAGGTTAACGTTAACGTTAACAGTTAAGGCTTTTATGAAACCTAAATTTTGTTTTGTTGAAGATTAGAAAGATACATATTACCTGATGATGCAAGGCATTTTTCAGAGGGACAAATAGCTTTGCAAAGGGAAAATAGTACTACAATAAGTTAGAAGTAGCAGTTTCTAATACACAGTGTTTTCAAACTCAATCATACATCTACATTCTGGAATAATCGGCTAGATTTAGGCAAACCAAAAGACGACAACTTTGATATTTATTTCATTTATTACGAAAAAATTATGTTTCTTCAAATTACACTGTAAGATATCATTCTGTGGATCCCTATTTTCATAGTAGTATCAAAGTATAATCAAATAGTTCGTGTAAACGAATTGTAAGTAAGAAGTGACTCGGCCTCATAGTAACCAAAACTTAAAAAAAAAAAAATCTGACACCAATTATGAAATGAAAAGAATTGGCTTCTTATGCTGATTCCAAAAATATAAAATTCCTTAAGTTTAATGTTACCAACCTAAAGCTATGATGCTGCGAAAACTTGCCTGATTTTCAAAAAAGGCTTCCCCCTCCAGAAGTCAGGTGATCATAATAGAAATCACACCATGAGATTCAGCATACTAGAGAACCCTGTTGTAGAGGTTTCAAGCAACTATCTATGAAAAAATTTAAATTTTTGTTTTTTGCCAGAAGAAAGATCATGGACGCGTGTTTATTTATTTTATTTTCCCCAAGGGTGATTGTATCAAGTCACGTACAAGAAGATCGTGAGAGGGCTCATTTGAACGGAAATTACATGTTCTAGCGCCCCTTTTCAGCAACCGCAAAGATTGGGGGGGGGGGCAACGAGCCCCCTCCCACGCCCCTTTTTCCCCAAAGACATCCGATCGAAAATTTGAAAAGGTCATTTGGTTTATAATAGTTTAAAAGTCCAAAAACTAGGCCTCTAGGGATAGCATGACCCAGACAGCCCCTGGGGAAAGGGCTGTAATCTGTGGAATTTTCCCATTGTTTACATATAGTATTTGTTATTAGGATATATACGGAAATTTCCAGCGGGGGGATTTTCCACAGGAAAAATTTTCCTTTGGGAAAGAAAGTTTCTCGGGGGAATTTTCCAGGGAAATATTACACAGGGGAAGGAGTTCCTAACATGACTTGAAAACTATCAGAAATTATAAAAAAAAACAAGTTTATCCAGCCAAAAGTAAGGAACAACATTGAACAGAAACTAGTTCCTATATGAGCAGAAGGGGGGGGGGCAGCCCCTTCTTCAACCCTCATACTTTACATTAAAGTTTGAATTTTTGTACCAATTCTTTAAGAGCGACTTCCGAAACGCAAGAGTCATTAAATTTGAATAAGAAGTACTCTGAAAAAACTTCAAGGCTTAAACATAAAGAGTGAAGAACGAGGACGGAGCAGCCCACCTCATATACAAAACAATTTCTGCTCATTTTAAGTTTGAATAATGATGATTAATTTCAGTTGAAAAAATAGTTTTCTGTTTAATTTTATCACTGCTAGAACTCAAACACTAGCATCAGCATATTTAGGATTTGTAATGGGACGAATCATGATGCAACGGTAAAGTATAACTTTTCGGACGTAAAAATTTTAGCCTGAATTTCAACGAATACATTTACCAACATGAAACTTGGTCGAAAAAGAACATCCCAGAAATGCTTTTATCTTCCGGCCGACCAAACCAATATCTTCTGATTTATCCCAACTAGCCACAAACGTAAGTAACAAGCTTACCCTCTTGGCGTCGATACAAAGAGCAAAGATGAAACTTACTTTTCCGTTAAAGATTTTTATAGGTTGAAAGCTTAGCCAATTGTTATTAGGATATATACTTAAACTTAAGCTACCATTCTCTAATCATTAATGATACTTTAAAAAAAAAGGATGTACGATTATTTAGGCAAGGGCATAAATAAAATATGACCATTTACTGCCGACCAGAAACAGCTAAATTTATACCCTTTTTGTGACATACTGGCTCATATATAGAAAAACTTGTAGCGTTGCTAACTTAGTCGAATAGCAGAGAAAATGAATGAAGAAAATTCAATAATTTAATAAATTTACCCTCAGAATTAGAAGAAATGAGTCCCTTTCAGCATAAAAGCAAACAATCAATAATGAACCTAGATTGTTGAGAATGAATGGGCTTTTACTTAAACAAAATTAAATTTGTTTTATTCCGGATACCTGAAACAATAGCTGTCTGGTTAGTTACAGGTGGTTACCAGCAAAAGTGGTCTCAGTTAAGCTGGTCACCAGTACGGGTGGTACCACCGCAACTTGAGACCTGCAGAACAGGGATGCAACTGAGAATGAAACAATACCCGTATATTCATTAAGGGTAAAAAAAATCCTAATGTATTAGATACTAATAATGTATACGCATTTTATACTCTTTAAGAGTAACGTTTGAAGCACACAATTTTCCTAAGATTCCGAGCTCAGGACTAAGTGGTAGTCCAGCTCCAGAATAGTTACTGACATTTTTTTTCAAGATAAAGAAATGCTGTCTTTGAAGAACTCCCATTTTGTATATAAGCTAAACACAACATATTAGGCGTAATAACCTATTAAACTATCTACACTGGCGATAAATCTTCAAATAATTCACGTGGATATGAGTCTTCACATAAAAAACTTACTCATGGGTTTTTACCAGCAAAGGTGATGCATCTACACATTTATTCATATTGCAGCTTCATTCCTCCATTATAACCAGGGAACCATCAGAATAGTTTTCATCAAATATTGCACAATCATTCTTGCTTCGAAATAATTCTAGAAATTGTCTTTCACGGGGACTTGGTAGTAGGTTCGTCTGATATGTGGAAATTGCGGGCTTGTTACTATCTGATATGTTCTTCAAGATCAGCGCAAGGTAGTCAAGAATGTCCTAGAAAAATATGGTAGAACTCAATTTTGGGCCTACCCAAGAATATTTAAGCGTACGCGTCATCAACATATATACCACCTGGGACAACATTAAATAAATATGATTGCTTCTATATTTAATTGATTCCTAATTCCTTTTCAATTATGAAAATTGTTTGAAAAAAAGAAATGCATATACATCATGTGTTCACAGAAGTCAGACAAAATACACATTTAAACTATAAAATATGCAATTTTTGAACATTTCTTTGGTTAAAAATTAAAATTTGATCGCCAAATTTTTCATACTGATCAGAATATGTTCGTGTGACTTGAGTTACCACTCGAGGCGGATTAGGGTCGATATGAGCCCCCATAGCTCTCGTAAACTAGTTTCAAGATTAAGGGAACAACCCATTCTTTTTTTTGGCGGAATCTAATAGAAAATATGAAGTGCAGGAGCTAACATTCTGCAAAGACAAAACTTTCCAAAAATCTTACTTGGTCTGCCCTCTGCCTCTGAGAACACTCAGTCGCCATAAATAGTAACTTAAGCTACCATTCTCTAATCATTAATGATACTTTAAAAAAAAAGGATGTACGATTATTTAGGCAAGGGCATAAATAAAATATGACCATTTACTGCCGACCAGAAACAGCTAAATTTATACCCTTTTTGTGACATACTGGCTCATATATAGAAAAACTTGTAGCGTTGCTAACTTAGTCGAATAGCAGAGAAAATGAATGAAGAAAATTCAATAATTTAATAAATTTAATATACCAGCCATCTGGTGGCAACAATTCTTAGGTTAATTCATTTTCACTTATTAACTTGAGTATTGAGAACATCCTTAATCAGCTTATTTAATGTCCAAGTTCTTATATTGTTGCTACTTATTCGTATTTGTACGAGGACCAGACGTTTTCCATCTCACTTGGTATCTCAAGTTCAGTTTTTTCACGTGAATTTGTTTAACCGTAAACTCCCCAGACTCACAGTGGCTGAGTTTGCAGAGCAAAGCTACTCACCTTCACCAAAACCCTGGTGATACTAGTATTCGAGCCCTCGTCCCGAATAACATAGAATAATTCAGTGTGCCATCCACTCGGCTAGACTATTATAACTAGATGTAATACCATCAAAACTATTAGTATACCATCCCCAGGCAGATGACTAGCTCGAAGACTGGGCGATGCATGCTACAAAAAAAAAAAACGCAAAGGAAATGGACGCAACCAGATTTGTTTAACAGGAATGATATTAAAATAACACTATATACCTAGTTGGAGATTTGCCAGGAGAGATACTAGCGAATAAAATAACATCGCAAGGATTCCCATAGCTTTATTTTGAAACTGTTTAATGGGAAAAATATAGAACTGAAACGTATCCAGGTAAACAACTGAACAGTAATTAATACAGAATGAACAAGAGAAATACAGATTGATCTTAGAGCTGAAACAGGAACAAGGAATTTGAATAGATGCGTTCCACCCACGTTCCTCCCCAGTCTGAGTCTTAGGTTAGCAATGTGAGCTTTCCAACTTAAGTTCTGGTCAACAATAACCCCAAGGTACCGAATTGCCAGAATTCAGGAGATCCTTACTGTTTGACTTGCATAGTTGACTTCGCCCTCTTTTGAAGATTATACTGTAACAGAAGATTTTGTAAACTGATTCTTTTAAACTGTTGATAATTTTGTTATAGTTGCGTGCACTTCCAAGATATGATAAATTAATTCCGAACAAACACAAACGCCAATCTCAGCCTTTTTTACATTTTTTTCCATTAATTACGACCCAGTCTAAGAGTCAAGCTCCCTTGAATCATGAATTTAAATTCATATAGATTTATCCCAGAAATAAAAACTTAAATTAGCTTGGGGAAAGGAAAAGGGTCTTTATAAACAAATTTTAAACATGAGGCTAAATGTGTTATTTAGGATAGGTTTTAAGCTGTTCAATTTATCTCAGTGCTAAGTTTTATGTAGTGGCTGTTCTGGCTTTTCGCGCCCGGGGCAAAATCTTGATTAGCGTGCCCGTCTCCTGTTTCTCGTAAAATCTTCAAGCCAAAGTTAAATAAAATTTTCATTTGTAAACAAAACTATTTTTAATTAATTAATTAATTGATAATTTATTGTTTAATTTTTTCATTGTTATCTAAATCATTTAATTATTATCAATTATTTTAATTTAGTTATTATTATTTCATTATTTTTTAACTTATTTTTATTTTATCAACTAATTAAGAATTTAAAAACTATTTTCATTCATTAACCCTTACTTTATTTTAATAAACATAAGATTTCCAAATTACAAACTGATTATAACCGTTAGATTATTTACTTGAAATTTTGCGCCCCTAAAATTTCTGAACCCAGGTCAAGTGTCCTCTTTCTTTCCCCTAAAACCACCTTTTTCTGAATTTATGACAATCCAGAATTTACTTGATACTTTTGTTACAGCCTACCTACCAGTCACTTAGCTTGATTGTATTAGAATCCTAACGTATTCCTGAATTATAAGAAACCGTTTACTCTTTCTTGACGTACTCACGGATCTTCATTACTTTCCCATAAGCTCTCTTTAGATACCTCCCTTCAATAATATTGTCCCTGGAACAAACACACCGATTTCGCAATATAAATCATTGCCTTTAAAGCTTTGTCTTAAGTGGTTGTAGGCATAGATCACCTTCTAGGATGCTATAAAAGAGGACATTTCTCCCACAGAAACAAAAAATTTAAAACCTTTAAATTAAACTTTATCTGGAGCTTTGTGGACCTTTATCTGGAGCTAAAATGTCCTTGTATTTTTATTTAGTTTATTCCATTTTCATTCTACGAGTTTTAACTGCTTTTTAATATTTTTCTTTTACAACCTTTTTAACGTTTTGAACATTTTTCTCTTACTTATATTGGCTTGTTTCTTCTTTGTGCGTGCTTTTTGACTCTAAAGTACGAGCTACGCCCATTTGGAGTTGTGATAGCCATTTTTCAGAAATAAAATCTCATCTTATCTTATGGGGGGGTATATTATTCAAAATATCAGATAAGGGTTGTAAAACAGTGAAGAATATTTTAAAGAATACATCACCTTGGGTGACTGCAGGGGAAGAAAAAGGTAAAGATCGAGAATCTTCTCCGTCCCCCTTAAAAGAAAAAATACATATAAAAAGCACAAAATTGAGCATTGCAGGTCCTATATTGCATACATCACAGATCTTCACTCCCGAATAATTTCTATAGGCTCACAGGCAGTATAAAAAAAAAAAATTATACTACAACGAGGTAAAAATTTCTACTAAGCCAAAAAGAACCAAATAAAATAATAAAACCGGATTATTTCGTCTTCACATTCGACTCTCTATCATAAAATTACATGGATTTCGTACAAATTTCCTGCTATCTTGTGTAAAATTTACTGGAAACGAATAATCAAAACGAAACTTGCTTAGATGTGTGCAATTATGCTGAGTTGATTTGTATGAGAGCATTTTAAATAGTACATCATCTTCGGTAACAGTGGGAGGCAAGAGGCTAAAGTTAGGCATTTGCCCCCCTCTCTTGAAAAGACAAAAAATATACGTAAAGCTCAAAACTAGACAGCGTTTGGAATGAATATAGTTGTTTCCTTACACCTTTTAAGAATAAAATTCAGGTCCTCCCTCCTCAACAATTTCGACAGGCTCCACGAATAGCTCTTAGTGAATAAATTCTTAGATTAATTACATTTATAAATAATAAAGAAATTTAGGTTATATGATATTTATAATAATTATTTACATTTATAAGGAAAAAGAAAAGCATATTTATATAACAACGGGCAAAACCATTGACTAAGACAAAGAACTAGATAAAATAATAAAGCCTGATTCAGTGGCATCAATAAGTGATGCCACTTGTTGTGGCATCAACATGAAAACGAAGAATGTGCATCCCTTTTAATTTTAAAAATACATTCCCCCCTTAAATTTTCGTGAACTGACGCCACTGGCACAACTATTTTGGCACCAGATTCTACTCCCCATCATATTACAGTTGCATAAACAAAATAACTGTTAAGTGCATTGTACAAGCGTAAAAAGAAGAAGTAGATTTCAGACTATATCCTATTCACAATAGTTTCATTTAAAAATAAGCCACAATCCCTATTGATACTAACGTAAAAGAAGAATAAAATTATTTTGGGAATTTGGCGTAGTAGAAGTTTGTAATCAACTTTCTATTTGCAAATAACGTGAAAGGATAGAAATACACAACAAAGGGTAAAACTTTTAATCAAAACAGTTAACTAAATAAAATATTAAAATCCGAATATTTCAGTCAACGCAAGAGAACCTTTATCAACGAAAAATAAAGACCAGAATAAAAAATAAGTGAAACAAAGAGAACAATATAAAGAGAACCGTATCAACGAAGAAAAACTCTCATCTGAACAAAGTGCTTAACACCCAAGTTCACGATACATCACTGAGCCTACAGCTCGAAACGATATGTCAGACAAGCTAACAACACTCTATATCAACACAAGCAAACACCTAAGTTCATGATACATCACTGAGCCTACAGCTCGACACGATATGTCAGACAAGCTAACAACACCTATGTCAACACAAGCAAACACCTAAGTTCATGACACATCACTGAGTCTACAGCTCGACACGATATGTCAGACAAGCTAACAACACCTATATCAACACAAGCAAACACCTAAGTTCATGACACATCACTGAGTCTACAGCTCGACATGATATGTCAGACAAGCTAACAACACCTATATCAACACAAGCAAACACCTAAGTTCATGATACATCACTGAGTCTACAGCTCGACACGATATGCCAGACAAGCTAACAACACCTATGTCAACACAAGCAAACACCTAAGTTCATGATACATCACTGAGTCTACAGCTCGACACGATATGTCAGACAAGCTAACAACACCTATGTCAAAACAAGCAAACACCTAAGTTCATGATACATCACTGAGTCTACAGCTCGACACGATATGCCAGACAAGCTAACAACACCTATGTCAACACAAGCAAACACCTAAGTTCATGATACATCACTGAGTCTACAGCTCGACACGATATGTCAGACAAGCTAACAACACCTATATCAACACAAGCAAACACCTAAGTTCATGATACATCACTGAGTCTAAAGCTCGACACGATATGTCAGACAAGCTAACAACACCTATATCAACACAAGCAAACACCTAAGTTCATGATACATCACTGAGCCTACAGCTCGACACGATATGTCAGACAAGCTAACAACACCTATGTCAAAACAAGCAAACAGCTAAGTTCATGATACATCACTGAGCCTACAGCTCGACACGATATCCATCAAACAAGCTAACAACACCTATGTCAACACAAGCAAACACCTAAGTTCATGACACATCACTGAGTCTACAGCTCGACATGATATGTCAGACAAGCTAACAACACCTATATCAACACAAGCAAACACCTAAGTTCATGATACATCACTGAGCCTACAGCTCGACACGATATGTCAGACAAGCTAACAACACCTATGTCAAAACAAGCAAACACCTAAGTTCATGATACATCACTGAGTCTACAGCTCGACACGATATGTCAGACAAGCTAACAACACCTATGTCAAAACAAGCAAACACCTAAGTTCGTGATACATCACTGAGTCTACAGCTCGACAAGATATGCCAGACAAGCTAACAACACCTATGTCAACACAAGCAAACACCTAAGTTCATGATACATCACTGAGTCTACAGCTCGACACGATATGTCAGACAAGCTAACAACACCTATATCAACACAAGCAAACACCTAAGTTCATGATACATCACTGAGTCTACAGATCGACACGATATGCCAGACAAGCTAACAACACCTATGTCAACACAAGCAAACACCTAAGTTCATGATACATCACTGAGCCTACAGCTCGACACGATATGTCAGACAAGCTAACAACACCTATGTCAAAACAAGCAAACACCTAAGTTCATGATACATCACTGAGCCTACAGCTCGACACGATATCCATCAAACAAGCTAACAACACCTATGTCAACACAAGCAAACACCTAAGTTCATGACACATCACTGAGTCTACAGCTCGGAACGATATGTCAGACAAGCTAACAACACCTATGTCAACACAGGCAAACACCTAAGTTCATGATACATCACTGAGCCTACAGCTCAACACGATATGTCAGACAAGCTAACAACACCTATGTCAAAACAAGCAAACACCTAAGTGCATGATACATCACTGAGCCTACAGCTCGACACGATATCCATCAAACAAGCTAACAACACCTATGTCAACACAAGCAAACACCTAAGTTCATGACACATCACTGAGTCTACAGCTCGGAACGATATGTCAGACAAGCTAACAACACCTATGTCAACACAGGCAAACACCTAAGTTCATGACACATCACTGAGTCTACAGCTCGACATGATATGTCAGACAAGCTAACAACACCTATATCAACACAAGCAAACACCTAAGTTCATGACACATCACTGAGTCTACAGCTCGACATGATATGTCAGACAAGCTAACAACACCTATATCAACACAAGCAAACACCTAAGTTCATGATACATCACTGAGTCTACAGCTCGACACGATATGCCAGACAAGCTAACAACACCTATGTCAACACAAGCAAACACCTAAGTTCATGATACATCACTGAGTCTACAGCTCGACACGATATGTCAGACAAGCTAACAACACCTATGTCAACACAAGCAAACACCTAAGTTCATGACACATCACTGAGCCTACAGCTCGACACGATATGCCAGACAAGCTAACAACACCTATGTCAACACAAGCAAACCCCTAAGTTCATGATACATCACTGAGCCTACAGCTCGACACGATATGTCAGACAAGCTAACAACACCTATGTCAACACAAGCAAACACCTAAGTTCATGATACATCACTGAGCCTACAGCTCGACACGATATGCAAGACAAGCTAACAACACCTATGTCAACACAAGCAAACACCTAAGTTCATGACACATCACTGAGTCTACAGCTCGACATGATATGTCAGACAAGCTAACAACACCTATATCAACACAAGCAAACACCTAAGTTCATGATACATCACTGAGTCTACAGCTCGACACGATATGCCAGACAAGCTAACAACACCTATGTCAACACAAGCAAACACCTAAGTTCATGATACATCACTGAGTCTACAGCTCGACACGATATGTCAGACAAGCTAACAACACCTATATCAACACAAGCAAACACCTAAGTTCATGACACATCACTGAGCCTACAGCTCGACACGATATGCCAGACAAGCTAACAACACCTATGTCAACACAAGCAAACACCTAAGTTCATGATACATCACTGAGCCTACAGCTCGACACGATATGTCAGACAAGCTAACAACACCTATGTCAAAACAAGCAAACACCTAAGTTCATGATACATCACTGAGCCTACAGCTCGACACGATATCCATCAAACAAGCTAACAACACCTATGTCAACACAAGCAAACACCTAAGTTCATGACACATCACTGAGTCTACAGCTCGGAACGATATGTCAGACAAGCTAACAACACCTATGTCAACACAGGCAAACACCTAAGTTCATGATACATCACTGAGCCTACAGCTCGACACGATATGTCAGACAAGCTAACAACACCTATGTCAACACAGGCAAACACCTAAGTTCATGATACATCACTGAGCCTACAGCTCGACACGATATGTCAGACAAGCTAACAACACCTATGTCAACAC
Source organism: Artemia franciscana (assembly GCF_032884065.1). Lineage (NCBI taxonomy): Eukaryota > Metazoa > Arthropoda > Branchiopoda > Anostraca > Artemiidae > Artemia > Artemia franciscana. The sequence continues at coordinate 175,630 of NW_027067390.1, read as the reverse complement.
AGGCAAACACCTAAGTTCATGATACATCACTGAGCCTACAGCTCGACACGATATGTCAGACAAGCTAACAACACCTATGTCAACACAGGCAAACACCTAAGTTCATGATACATCACTGAGCCTACAGCTCGACACGATATGTCAGACAAGCTAACAACACCTATGTCAACACAAGCAAACACCTAAGTTCATGATACATCACTGAGCCTACAGCTCGACACGATATGTCAGACAAGCTAACAACACCTATGTCAAAACAAGCAAACACCTAAGTTCATGACACATCACTGAGTCTACAGCTCGGAACGATATGTCAGACAAGCTAACAACACCTATGTCAACACAAGAAAACACCTAAGTTCATGATACATCACTGAGCCTACAGCTCGACACGATATGTCAGACAAGCTAACAACACCTATGTCAAAACAAGCAAACACCTAAGTTCATGATACATCACTGAGCCTACAGCTCGACACGATATGTCAGACAAGCTAACAACACCTATGTCAACACAGGCAAACACCTAAGTTCATGACACATCACTGAGTCTACAGCTCGGAACGATATGTCAGACAAGCTAACAACACCTATGTCAACACAGGCAAACACCTAAGTTCATGACACATCACTGAGTCTACAGCTCGGAACGATATGTCAGACAAGCTAACAACACCTATGTCAACACAAGCAAACACCTAAGTTCATGATACATCACTGAGCCTACAGCTCGACACGATATGTCAGACAAGCTAACAACACCTATGTCAAAACAAGCAAACACCTAAGTTCATGATACATCACTGAGCCTACAGCTCGACACGATATCCATCAAACAAGCTAACAACACCTATGTCAACACAAGCAAACACCTAAGTTCATGACACATCACTGAGTCTACAGCTCAGAACGATATGTCAGACAAGCTAACAACACCTATGTCAACACAGGCAAACACCTAAGTTCATTATACATCACTGAGCCTACAGCTCGAAACGATATGTCAGACAAGCTAACAACACCTATGTCAACACAAGCAAACACCTAAGTTCATGATGCATCACTGAGCCTACAGCTCGACACGATATGTCAAACAAGCTAACAACACCTATGTCAACACAAGCAAACACCTAAGTTCATGATACATCACTGAGCCTACAGCTCGACACGATATGTCAAACAAGCTAACAACACCTATGTCAACACAAGCAAACACCTAAGTTCATGACACATCACTGAGTCTACAGCTCGGAACGATATGTCAGACAAGCTAACAACACCTATGTCAACACAAGCAAACACCTAAGTTCATGATACATCACTGAGCCTACAGCTCGACACGATATGTCAGACAAGCTAACAACACCTATGTCAACACAAGCAAACACCTAAGTTCATGATACATCACTGAGCCTACAGCTCGACACGATATGTCAGACAAGCTAACAACACCTATGTCAACACAAGCAAACACCTAAGTTCATGATACATCACTGAGCCTACAGCTCGACACGATATGTCAGACAAGCTAACAACACCTATGTCAACACAGGTAAACACCTAAGTTCATGACACATCACTGAGTCTACAGCTCGGAACGATATGTCAGACAAGCTAACAACACCTATGTCAACACAAGCAAACACCTAAGTTCATGATACATCACTGAGCCTACAGCTCGACACGATATGTCAGACAAGCTAACAACACCTATGTCAAAACAAGCAAACACCTAAGTTCATGATACATCACTGAGCCTACAGCTCGACACGATATCCATCAAACAAGCTAACAACACCTATTTCAACACAAGCAAACACCTAAGTTCATGACACATCACTGAGTCTACAGCTCGAAACGATATGTCAGACAAGCTAACAACACCTATGTCAACACAAGCAAACACCTAAGTTCATGATGCATCACTGAGCCTACAGCTCGACACGATATGTCAAACAAGCTAACAACACCTATGTCAACACAAGCAAACACCTAAGTTCATGATACATCACTGAGCCTACAGCTCAACACGATATGTCAGACAAGCTAACAACACCTATGTCAATACAAGCAAACACCTAAGTTCATGATACATCACTGAGCCTACAACTCGACACGATATGTCAGACAAGCTAACAACACCTATGTCAACACAAGCAAACACCTAAGTTCATGATACATCACTGAGCCTACGGCTCGACACAATATGTCAGACAAGCTAACAACACCTATGTCAACACAAGCAAACACCTAAGTTCATGATACATCACTGAGCCTACAGCTCGACAAGATATGTCAAACAAGCTAACAACACCTATGTCAACACAAGCAAACACCTAAGTTCATGATACATCACTGAGCCTACAGCTCGACACGATATGTCAAACAAGTTAACAACACCAATATCAACACAAGCAAACACCTAAGTTCATGATGCATCACTGAGCCTACAGCTCGACACAATATGTCAGACAAGCTAACAACACCTATGTCAACACAAGCAAACACCTAAGTTCATGATACATCACTGAGTTTACAGCTCGACACGATATGTCAGACAAGCTAACAACACCTATGTCAACACAAGTAAACACCTAAGTTCATAATACATCACTGAGCCTACAGCTCGACACGATATGTCAGACAAGCTAACAACACCTATGTCAACACAAGCAAACACCTAAGTTCATGATACATCACTGAGCCTACAGCTCGACGCGATATGTCAAACAAGCTGAATCAATATCAAATTTTGGTTTGCTGCAACAGCAAAAACTTTTCCACAAAATAAGTTATACTATACACACCACTTTGAATGTTTTTCCTTTCCAAATTATTTTTAATACTAAGCAAATACCGTACAGCTAGCTGAGTTTTGGCATATATTTGCATTTATTATTTTAATATTTACAAATTATTTCAATTCACAGTTAATCTATTATTACGTATAATTTCATAGAGTATAACCTTACGTCTAATTTCAGTGGCAATTACTCTGTTTACATGTAAAGGACAGATTAAACAGACTATTATTCCTATTTAATTTATTATAATTTCTATTTCATCGTTCAACAGTTGTTGGAAGAGTCGGAAAATAAGTCAATGAACCAAGATTAGAATATTGGAAGCTACAATAATGACAGCGCTCAAGTATGGTTCCGAAATCTGGGCGCAATTTGCTAGGAGGATTTGTTAGATGTTTTCCAGAGAGATTGCCTTCGGATTGTTTTGGGAGACCATCTGAAGGACCCTATTTCATACAGTAAAATGTGGTTGAATCCGTATTTCAAACCGTAAAAATGTGGTTCAACCCCGCTTTCTAGGGATAAAATGAGGAAAACGTTTAGATTGCTATTGCATGTTCTACGGATGAAGGATGACAAATTGCTAAGGATCATACTTTTTTGCGAACAACCTAGGCCCAAACTGAAAACAGGTCGTCCCCGACTGGGATGGGAGGACGTCGTAAGGACATATTTAAGAGAAATTGCAACTTCTTGGTTGGGTGTATAGAGAGAGACTATGAATAAACCGGGATAGAGGAGGAGCGTGCGTAAATGTATTGGCCTCAGGCGGCTTGGTACTGCAGTGAGTTGTTAGCAGTAGAAGTATTTTTTACAATCAGTTTTATTTTTTTTTCTCTAATATGCTAGATAATGTTGATGATATTCGTCTCATAAACTAAGTCGACTTTCCAGTCTTATTAGGTTTCTACAGCCTTTGGTTCCAGTTTCAAATTCTTTGAACGAATTTGTGGTACTACAGAACAACTTACCTCAAAGGATTTATTCATCAGAATATCTAGAAACTCTGGACAAGGTTGACCTATAAATTCTTCGGCCACTGTTGCAAGCTGGATGCAGCTTATTGAATTACCCCCAACCAAAATAAAGTTGTCTTCCATTTTGGGCGGTATATCATTTCGAGAATAGAGACACCAATGGGTTTGCAGGAAACTTTTCAACTCGTCACTAGATGGCACAACTAAGCTTTTTTGCGATTCTATGACTTTATGCAATGCTTTCATATCGAGTTTTCCTTAAAAGTAATTACAATTATTACTACAATAAAATAACATCTATTAGATGCCATTTAATGGGAAACCAGGTGAGATGTAAAATAAACGTTCAGGCTCATTCACTATGAATGAAAAAAATACTCTATAATTTTAATTTTCGTCCAAAAATCCACGGTTCAAGGACCAGACTGTAAAATATCCTGTATTGAAAAAAAAAGAAGGAAACGAAACTAATGACGTGATGAGGAAAATGATGCTTCTGCGAACGTTTTCACAACATTTTTGTTGGTAGTGAAAACACTGATCTGAAAACAATTAAAGTCTCGTTGTATTGGTCGATTCAATTTCCCTATTTGAGTTAGGACCTTTCTAATTCGAATAAAGCAATCAAAAAGTAAAAAAGTAAACAATTACTGCTTGGCTGCCCCAATTCCAAGAGCAATGCTCCTGAAATGTTCTACTGACCCATCCAAATCTGAAAATTACCTATGCACATTCCTCCCAAAATAAACTGCATTTGTCATACTTAGTCTAGCATTAATTTTAACTGGTCACGAGCAAATACATTGAAAACCCATAAAATTTTAATGGGCCCTCATGGAGCACCATTTAGCCTCTCAGGTGGGTTACAAGCTGCTCTTCCCCTCCAAGATGATATGCCAAAGGAGACCCAAAAACTGCATTGAAAAATGGAAGATACTTTTATAAGATTATTATTCCTAATTTACTAAAAAATTTGAACGATGTTACTTTATGTCTAGTCAATTTTTGTTAGCTCCTTTTATCTTTTTAGGGAGAATGGGATCTTTTTAACCAGCTCCCATAGGTATACCTTTGAAAATATTTAAATTTATTCGATGTGTTAAAAATAAATTCTTGTTCCACAAAGTAAAAAAAGAAGGTACTGGAAAGTGTTTTATCGCCCTTTATCAAATGGTTAAACGATACTAGTTCTTTTCATATTATTCTTTTTGGGTTTTATCTTTTTCACTAACCTTCATCTATGTGTTTGGGTTTTATTTTCGAGCCTGTCAACGTATCTTTTTGTTCGAAATCCTACAATTATTTTTAACCTTTTTTAAAATAAAATGCAAATTCGGCAGTTTTCTCGGCAAGATTCATTTTTAAAATAAACTTTTATCTTCATCTATATCCTCCTAGCGTTTCCTCGGAACCCTAAGGCTTTGCAGAACGCTCCAGAAGGTTGCATACAGAAATTAAAATTCCTTTTGAAGAAGTGTAAAATGACTATCCGGGACTAATTCTACCATGTGGCAATTAAGGTTGTTAAAACAAGTCTTTTTTCTAAATTTTCCAGCTCATAAGTTTATGCATAAAGTATTAGAGGAAGCGAGGTTGCAACCAGCATGTGGGTATGCAAAGGAACGGAGTTTTTTTTAATCCTATCCCTCTTATTATATAATAGCATTTAACGAGTTTCCCATTTTGCTCAATATTATTTATATATTTTGTTTGTAATATGCGTTTTTTCAGTTTTCCTCTGTCCCTTTCGAAATAAAAGCCTTGATATGTAAGACTGTGAAGAGCTTGTCGATGATGGTAAAATCAGTCCATATGAGTTGCAAATGCGTAGGCATGGATTCGGGGAGCTTTCAAGCCCCCCTGTTGTGATCTAGAAATTTAATGGATTTTTCTACGATTATCTAAATATTTCGTATACCTGAATTTGTCAAGGTTCTGCGTTTTTTTTTACATTTACCCCACCCTCTTCATGCTTTGTGAAACAAGGATTCCTCGAAAATAACAGTAAGACCATTAAGAGTAAAATTTATCACAAGAAGCTTCACAACTGAATTTATAGTACATATTTTTGTAATCTCCTCCCTATACTTTTTATAGTATCTTGTATATAACATAATGGGCATGTAATGCAATATACCAATTATGACATATTGCATTGGTCAAAACGTTACTAGGGACAGTAGGAGAGGGAGTGCTATTCTTTTGTATTGTATCTGTGTCAAAAAATTAAGCAGCTAGGGATATTTATCAGGAGGGGTATTTTCCAGAGGGATGGTATTTTCTGCGGGGGTATTTTCCAGGGGGTAATATCCACGGGGGGTGTTTTTCCCAGGAAGGGGGATACTTTCCACGGGGGAGATATTTTGTGAGCTGAACCTCACAAAACCTCCGAAGAAGCTACACAACAGATCAAAATTGTACAACATTATCAAAACCCCAGTAAAAATACGGTTTTGACCTGGTATTTGACCAACAATAATGTTTGTAGCATTAAAATGTCCAAAAAATTCACTTAATAACATATCCAAAGTCACTTGGATTCGCACGTGCTGAAATACCCCTTTTCACGGAAAAAAGGGGGAAAATCTTGAATTTTGAGAAAATTGCTTAGGGTGAAAATGGGGGACTAAATGATGTAATTTTTCAATTCTGATATGATTTTCAGTCTCCCAGACAAGACGAATAGGAAGCGAACTTTCAATCCACCAAATACTGACCAAATTCATATTCCAATTTTTCACCCCCCCTTGACTTCACTAAGGGTTTAAATGGGGTAATAAATGATATAATGTTTCAATTCCAATGCCACTTTCGGTCTCCCCGAACAAAAATTAATAAGAAAAAAAAACGTTCAATCCAAAAAATATTGCATATTAAAATTCGAGGTTACCCCCTCCTTTCCCTAAAAAAATTGTATTTCTACACAAGTAATTTCGAGTAATTTTGGATATGTTATTCAGCAATTTTTTCTGAAAATTTTGGTGTTTATTCGCGTGCGAATATTTCACAAATTGAAATCCCAGTTTTCTAACCCCTTCTGACCTCGTTTAGGGAGGGAATGGGGTACTAAGTAATGTAATTTTCCAATCCTGAAGTCATTTTTTTGTCTTTCCAGAAATGAATTAATAAGAAGCAACCTTTTAGTCTGGAAAATATAGCAGAAATTAAAATTCGACATTTCCCACTTCCCCTTCTTTTTCCTGAAAAAGGAGTATTTCCCCAGGGACAATTTCCAGCGATTTTGGATATACTATTAAGCAAAATTTTGAACATCTTGGTACCAAATACATTTCTGTTGTTCACATTCTAAGGTTTGACCTTTTTTTTCGTAGTTTTACTGGACTAAAAATCAAAAATCCCTTTGTGATGGTAAATCAAGAATTAAAGCTCTTAACAAATTAAGACATGGTCGTGGTGGAACATTGAAAACTCACGGACATTGATATGGCTCTAAAGGACTAATGGTCATGGTAAGTCATATGTTTTAAATTTAGAATTTTGAAAAACCCCATTTCAAAGTTAAAGGCGTTTTAATCAAATTATACAACCTAAGAGGTCTTGGTGCCATTTATTAGGACCCATTATGGCTCAAGCTTTCTAAGCAAAACAGATCAACTGAGAATCAAGCTAATGAGACAAGAATAAGGAATAGTAAAAACATTTCCTTTTCGAACTTGAGTGCAACGTCATTCCCGCAGCATCATGTAGTGACAAAAGGGCACATCGGACATTTCTAACATTTTACAACAGTGCTTTTGTACTGGTTTGGAAGCTCTTCATTTAGGGCTTATCAAAGAAAAGGTCTATAAAGGTACAGAGCATCATTTCAGTACATAAAGATTCGATGTAATATGAAACAAGATGCTGAACCATATTTTACGCCAATCCTTGTCTTTCTTTCCAGTCTTTTTTTTTTACCAGCCAATAAGTCTCCACAAATACACCTAATAGTAGGACCGTTTAATGGAAAAATATCACTAGAATCCTGCACTTCAGGCTAAAAGTACCAAAACTGGTGGGGATATAGATTAAAGTACGGGAAATCCAACGGTGACGGGAATCATGTCAAGGGAACGCTCGAAAGCACACTTACGAGCACCCGAAGGGCTAAAAAAAAAGGTGCAAGTTTACTAGTCTCTCTACAGACACATCAAAACTTATGACAATACGTTTTAAGATATGGAGATTCCATTGGTGGCTAAATAAAAAGCAAAGGATTGCTCTGAACCGCAAAATAGAGCACTAAGAAAAGCGCGTAAAGCGCAAAATGGGAGCGCCTATTCCATGGAATACAAAAATTCGCAAAAACACAGTTTAGATTACTAGAAGGTTGACTATCACAAGAAGCAGCTCGAGTTTGTCTGTCCAAGCGCGTATTTGAGCGCTCAAAAAGCACAAAACCGATGGAGAGTTTTGAGGAACTCCGAAAAAGTGGAAAAGAGTATAAAATATGGGGAAACCAATGGTGTTCTGTATGAAGTCGAGCGATTTCTCTATAGCGCCCTATAAAGCACCCGAAGCACTAAAAAGGCGCAAGTTTACTAGCCTCGCTTCAAAAGCATCAAAACTTCTGAAAACCCATGATGCGCTAAACCAGCACAATCGACGCGTTTACATTCAAGCCCAGGTATGGTCCACTTCACATCTTGCCATTATTCCCGAAGAGAACCCCAGCGATTAATGATGGGAAAAGACTAGCAATGGGCTTTGGGCTCCCCGATAACCAACCCTGTCCAAAGCTTCTGTTGCCTTCCCAGAGCTTATACGATGCAGTTGCAAAAAGTAATGCTCTGGGCACTGCAACTGCAAGAGCAGCTCACCTGAGTACACCGACTTTCGTTCTTGCCACGGGTTCTTTTGAGGCTTGAGCCAAACTTAGAATCTCGGTTGTTCAACATGTGATCTGATATCTCTGCGAAGTACCAAATTATTTGATAATTTTTGCCTTATTTTGTTTTCAATGTTCCAATAACAATGGCAATCAAGACAAGTTAGCTAAAATAGCAAACGGAAATGACTTTTTTGGTTGCATATCTCCGAAAAAGTGCCATGAAAGTCTCTATCTGTGTTCGAAAACCTTAAGTCTTTTCGTGTCATTAAGCGTCGTGGGCTCTGCAGGACGCTCTAAATCGCGCTTCGTATTGCACATTCGATGTCATTTCGAATTATTCCTTGTTTTAAGAAACTAAATTTTTCAATTTCCGCGTTTGAAGCACTCATTAAGACATGCCAGGACCAGATTATGGCTTACAGATTCACTTTCTTTTCAACACATTAGACTCTCGGTATTTCAAACCGTGTTTCTACCAAATAGGAACTTTCTGCAACAAGCAGATGATTTTTGCGCTTTAAGCACACTTTTCAGTGATTGCAAAGGTGCTATAAAGAAATCGCTCGACTTTCTACCTGTTATTATTGGGTTCCCCATACTTTGTACTACATTACCACTTTTTACGGAATTTCAACAAACTTTCCATCGGTTTTGTAACTTTTGCACGCTTTTGAGCTTGCAAATTTGTGCTTTGACGCGCAGACTTGAGCTGCTGCTTGTAATCTTGGGAATTCTAGTACTCTAAACTGTGTTTTTGCCTGTTTTGGTATTACATAGGAAAGGCGCTCCTATCTTGCATTTTTTTTTAGTGCTCTATTGTTTGCTTCAGAGAGATCCTTTACTTTTTACATAGCCACCATTGGAATCACCATATCTGAAAATGTATATTCAGAGGTTTTAATGCTTCTGTAGAGATGCTAGTAAACTTGCGCTTTTTTTTGCACTTCGGGCGCTCGTAAAGGTGCTTTAGAGCCCCCGCTCAACGTACTTCCCGTCCCCATTAGATTCCCCGTGCTTTAATCTGTATTTCCACCAATTTGGATGCTTCTTGACAGGAGTGTACACTTCTTATGCTTAACTATAATGAATAACAAAGACTCTCTATAGGAATCTTAGCAAAAAAAAACAAAAAAAAAAACAACTGATTTTCGGAAAAAGTTTCACATGCTTCCCTTGGCTTAAGGCACAACGGCACCACTAATATTGTCTTAGCTCTATAGAAAAGTGAAAATGAGGTTTTGAAGCATTTTGTGGAAACCGTTTTCCTATTCTTTTTAGAATTCAAGGAAACAAGAACCTATAAAGGGAGCAATGTGTAACTAAATTTTGGGGCTTTATTTTGGTATATAGTACAAAGCCGTTGAGATAGTCTTTGGGTTAGAAGTACACTGCCAACGATGAATCAGGGATTGTAGGAACCCCACTATGTAACAATAAGACGTATAAACGATGTAAAACAGGAAAATGAGAAATACACAAAACAGATGATGGTGAAAACAAAACTTGTTAGCACTTGCTCTCCCTGGTAAACTTCCTGACGGCACTGTTGAAAGGAGCCAAAATATGTTTTGTTTATGACGGGGAGGGGTCAACATTTGAGGAGTCAAACAAAATATGTTTGACCTATGACGAGTCTTTCCTACGCACCTTAAGCGGATACGTCCAGTTAATGGCTAAACTCCGTTAGAAGACTATTAGCAAAGAAGAATTGATTTTCAGAAATGTTCATATTTGAACATTGGGTAAGATTAAATTTAGATGAACTATACTCATAGTTTGTTTTGGAAAAATGCATAGAACTTTGACATAGTGTTAATATAGCAACGAAAACATTTAATTTGTCTGTTACTATAACCTTGGTCATAAAAAAGTGAATGTTGCCGTTAATGAATTCCCTAGGAAACATTCCTCTCGGAGAGGAAATTAAAAATGAAGGTGTTATTGTAAAAGTATGGGACAAATACAGACGGCTAACAACAGTAAAAACATGCTTAAAGTATCAAATTAGAATCTTAATGTCACCACTTCAGTGCATCTAAATTTTAATTCGATCTAGATTTAATAAAAATATGTGGTAGATATGATTTTCGTCAAAGCAAAAATAAAAAAAAGAGTTGTCAATTGTTTTGTTTTTAAATTAAATGTGTATCTGATTTCATGATAATCCATTCTTCATATTTCGTTTATGTTATGGTACTGTGTCCATGGCTGTAAATTTGGCTTTTAAATACACTTATTTATGTATCTGTCAATAATTTTACAGGAAAATGCCACCAGACAACGTAATTTATTAAAAATAACTATTTACTGTTTTAGCCAGCCCGACCCTGACCTTCTTCAAGTTGCATCTAGTACCCCTGAGGTCCCGTGTGAAAGTGTGAAAACGGATGAAAAATAACCAAGCCCCAGGAGTCTGTGGTATCCCTGTATAACTGCTGAAATATGCTGGGGCAGCGACCCTTCTCTGGCTCCAAGTACTGTTCGCCACGGTATTTCGTACAGAAGGGATTCCAAAAGCCTGGCGAGTGGGCATCATTCTGTCTCTCAGGAAACGGAAAGGCAGTCGCAAAATCTGCTCCAATTATCGTGGCATCACACTCCTCTCTGTGCCTGGGAAGCTCTTCGTAATGACCCTCTTGGATCTCTGTACCACTTTCCTCAGAAGCCAGCGAAGAGTCCAAAAGGCCGGCTTCATGCCAGGAAGGTCTACCGTGGAGCAAATATTCACAATGCGGCAGCTGATAGAAAAGACTCGAGAATTTCGACAAAAAGCATATGTTGCCTTTGTCGATTTCAAGGCTACTTCCGATTCTGTCGACCGGCAATCACAATTGGCTCATAATGAAAACAACGGAACTACCAGCGAAGTACTGCAACCTTTTCGAGCGATTCCACGAAGAGACTAAGAGCTGCGTACAAGTCAATGGCAGATACAGCCCATCTTTTGAAATACTGGAGTCTGTCAGGACTGTGCTGCTGCTCCAGAGCTATATGATTGTGTCATCGACTACATTATGACTCGGACCATAAACCGTCTCCAGTCTGAGCTGCATTACGGCGATAGAGTACTTTCAGACACTGACTATGCCGATGACCTTGCTCTCGTCTCCAATTCACCGTCGAAGCTCACAGAAGCCCTATAGATCCTTGCTGATGAAGCCTTAAAGATAGGGCTGTCGATTAATTGGCAGAAGACAAAAGTGATGTTTGTCGAGCCTCGTAACTCACCGCGTCCCCCGCCAGTCCTAATGGTCAGTGACAAACCAGCTGAGATTGTTGAGGAATTTACATACTTTGGCTCTATCCTCTCAAATGACGGATCAATCCTCAAAGATCTAATGCACCAAATTGCCAAAGCCTCAGCAGTAGTGGGAAGACTAAGTGCCCTTTCTAGGAAACCTTCTATCAGCCGTAGGACCAAGACGCGCATATACAATGCTTTGGTGGGATCCGTGCTTCTTTACAGAGCCGAAACATGGCCAGCCACTCAGTCTGTGCTTAGCACCGTAAATATAGCCCAAACAAAACATCTTCGCCGCATTGGAGGACTACGCTGGCACGATTTTGTTAGCAACGAGAACCTCCTGGCTTTAACTGCTCTAACACCCTTCTCAGTCCAACTCGCCCAACGAACACTACGCTGGTACGGACATCTCCTTCGCATGCCCCCCGACACTCCCGCACGAAAGATTTTTGACTTTGATCCTGTGTTGCACGGCGGAAAACGCCCAAGAGGTCGTCCCCTAACCAGATGAAAGAACACGACAGGTGCCTTCTTAGCCATGGCAAAATATTCTAGAGGACGTCCACATCCTTGCAAGAGACCGGTCTAAATGGAGGCACCACGTAGCATCACTCTAGACGCCGAAAGCATTTTGGCAGGAGCTTTAAGTCAAGTAAGTCAAGTCATTATTCATACAATTTATAAAATAAAAATTAAAATTTATATTTGTTTTGGTAAGCCGATTTGTTAAACAAATAGGATGATTTTTTGCATCTGATTTTCAAAGAAAGAAAAAGAAAAATGTAAAAACTTGGGGAAAATATCTGTGAATAAAGTTGATTTTTTATTCATTTGACGTAAATGGATGAAAACCCCTCCGAGGTGGCAGGTAAAGAAAAACTTGTTATTATTCTAAACCTGATATTAACAAAGTTATTTTCTATTATGCCAAGATTCGAATAAAAGAAGACATGGATATGACGATATTAATGTATAGAAGGAAGGATACTCGCGACAGGCCCTGTTTCAACAGCAAATATGCAATAGGAAGCAAAACTAGCTTATAATACGGCTTTGAAAAAATTATGGTGAAGACCGACTGAAAAATTAAATCATTTAAAACTTAGCCATTGTCCTAATCAACTTCACTCTGTTAATTGGCATCGGCACTTGATTTTCAGTTATGGTTCTGTGAGATTTCCAAAACCATTACTCATTTCGCAAAATTATTAATTTATTTACTAGTAGCCTGGATTCACTTTCCAAGTAAACCCGATTATTGTCTTCTCAGGAATATATCTTTCTGCTGTTCACGAAAGTCATACAGAAAGCAAAGCAGCCTTCGCAAGCCAGCTCGCCTTTTAGTTGACACGATAAATCTTGCATTCGGGCCTTTGTCAGTTTGAAAATGCTGTTATTGTCTGTCTATATAAAGTAAAGCACACTTTTGATGCTACCATGTATCAAATGGCCGTTTGCTGCATAAAAAAAAAAAAAAAATTAAAACCTCGTACAAATTCCCATATGAAAAGTAATATATCTAAAATGAAGAAGCTACTCTTATACATCAGATTGCCACATCATTTGCCCTTTTAAGGCGAAGTTGCCAAGTTTGTCGAAACATATGATCAATCAATGCTCACCTCGATATAGTGGGACCAGAACTGACATTGTCTCTGGGTGCTCAAAACCCCAGCTACACTTGCCAGGAAACAATAAATTTTCAAACTCTTTTTGTTGGGGGAGGGGGCAGGTTCTCCTTGAAGCCATGTAACACTTTGAAAAGTTAATGAGAAAACTCGAAATACTGTAAAGTTCTAGATTAAGAGCTTTTTACTATTTTGGAAAATATATGCATTGGGAGAATGCAACTATTTATACCCTGGAATAGCAAACTCTCAATACTACACTAGTTAAAACAACGACATTTTATTCAAGATGACCCTTTTATCAGTTGTAACTATGAAAAGGCCTATTCACAATGAGATTTTTCTAATACCTGGATTTAAATAGTGCTAATTAGAGCCAATCAGAATTTTTCATTGAAATTTTAACCCAAGTATATAGTTCAACAAAAAATCTGATTGGCTCAAATATAGCGCAAACAAAAATTCGGTATTAGTGAAATTTCATTGCAACTATCGCAATGCCGAATCGCCCTGGGTGCACCCTGACTGGTTACCTTTTTCAACATTATACCGTCAGCCTTGCTATAAACAGCGAATGAAAACAGGATTTTACTTATCTCAAGAGTTTCCAAATGCAAAACAACTCAGAAGTTTTCAGGCTTAATGCATTGCACACAGTTTCATTGAAAATTTCAATTACCTAGAGATTGGGGGGGAGGGGGATTAATTCTTAATTTTTATGAATGTCTTGTGAAAATACAAAGTTAGGAGTCAATCAAGTGATTCGCCCCTTAAATCCCAAAAAGCTTAGAAAGTAGCGCTTAGGTAAGAGCAGGGGAAAATTGCAGTGAATTAAATAGCTAAAGTTGAGAACCCCCGTGAATAAAGGCAAGGTCTATATGTATACAACAGTTTAGACAGTAAACCTGACAAGAATAAATCCTGAAAGTAAGACAACTTCTAAATTTTTGCAATTGTCTAGAATAAACAAAAATCGTACGACTAATCCAGTGAAATGTCTTGTCATCTTCGTCTTGTCACTCCGAATAATGTCTGAAACGATTACTAAATCCCAAGAAAGGAAGGAGCCAAAAAGCTATTGGTAAAATTTAAGGATCAAACTGAGACGACGCTCTTGAAGAGAGGGAATTTGTAAAGTGGATAATGCTAACTTATATCCAGTAAAAGTATCGCATAATATTACTTTGGCTGCTCTTTTTTGTATTGACTCAAGCTGGTCACTTAGGTAAATAGTGTTATTAACTTGTGGGTCCCATACATGGTCGGATGTAAGTGAGTCAGGCTATCCTTAGTTGTGCCACTGAGAAACCAAAATGACGCATTAGTATAAGTTAGCACATCGCACTATTTGCCTTTTTGATAATTGTATCGATATGAAGACTGAAAGAGCAGTTGATGCTAAACTTGACACCAAGCACTACTGCCTAGAGGAAAGAATCTTAACACCCTTGTCCATTATTTTCTTTTTCGTTAAAGATGAAATAAAAAAAAAAGTTTCCTTCTTGGCTTGGAGTATCAAATCCAAGGTGTTGACTAACAAGAGCTGGAAATTAAAACTGATTTTTAACAGGATGAGGAAATTCCCTTTTATCCTAGTGGCGTCAATTAATGAGTCGGGAGAGGAGTGAAGGGGGATGTATTTTCCAAAATCTAGGGGGCGCAATTTCGTCGTTTTTTCATTTATTTCAATGAAAGCCCCTTTTCAACGAAAATACCAAAAAAGTATTTTTCATACTCCCTTGTCAATTATTTTTTGTTTGGTAAAATGTAAAAACATAATGAAAAGCCTTCTCTGTAGGCTTGGAGCATCAGGATCAAATGAGTTGACTAATAAGAGATAAAAATTAAAAAATACATTTAAAAATACAAAAATACATTTTTTTTAAATCAAGAAAGGGGGCTAATTTTTTTTCAAATACATGAGTTGACTAATAATGAATTGACATGTATTTTTTTTCAAATCCGTGAGAATCAAATGAGTTGACTAATAAGAGATGGAAATTAAAAATACATTTTTGTAAATCAAGAAAGGCGGCTGTTTTTTTTTTTTTTTTTTTTAAATGACTTGACTAATAAGAGATGACCTTAAAAATTACATTTAAAATACAAAAATGTATTTTTTTAAAATCAAGAAAGAGGGCTGTTTTTTTTTTTTTTTTTTTTTTCAATGAAAATACCAAAAAAGCCATCTTTCAATAAAAATCCCAAAAGAAAGTATTTCAAAATCTAGATGGGGTAAAAAACTTCTGTCGGGAGGGTGTTGAGGGAGGGAGCCCCCCACTCAGTTTACACACTGCTATTGCCACTTTTTTTTCTCATAGAGTTGGAGAGATATACCACCGAATACTGAATATTCGAGTTTTCTAACCGATGAAGCCATTTTATGATGTGGAACTAATGAACCGATAAAACTAATGGATATAGAACTAACGAAACGACACAAATAGATAACAGAGGGCTGCAGAAGATTTTATTCAACTGTAGTTGGGACTGAAAAACGGTTGGTCTACAAGAAAAGCCATAGAAGTGAAAACACTGATAACAACAGCGATTTAAAACCCCTTGTTCGAACTGAAATTAGCCCAACTTACTGAAAGTAAGGTAGAATTGTCTGACTAATGTCTGACTAATTGTCTGACTAATTGTCTGACTAGTGATATTCTTAGAAGCTTCAATAATTCAGATCTAATGAACCAATTTAATAATTTAGAACTAAGGAATCGATGCAAATTGTTGCGGGAGAATTGTTGACGATTTTTTAAAACTGTAATGAGGACCAAAAAAAACTGTTGATATATAGAAAGTAAAGAAGTGAAATCTCTAACAAAGACAACGATTTAAAATACTTGGTTCAAATTGAAATTGAAACCGAACAAAAATTCGCACAGCGAATAATTATAGCTCTTTCTATAGACATCGAGCGGTATGATGTCTTTCTATAAACAAAATTTTATTTGCAACAGAAATACTGTCGTGGGTTGATAAAACTGAAAATATTCGAGAATGTAACGAAATTAAACATGAATCAAATTTTTTAAACCTAAGGATCTAATTTACTCGGGTTTATAAAGAGTCAAATTGCACATTTCGCTTTAAATCGTCAAAAAATCCAGATAAGGATGTATCAAATTAAAAATTTATACTCCCTTGGTGTTCTCCTCTTCGTTTTTATCCAAAAATTGTGGTTTTCCACATTATATTTAAGAGACGGCTTGCCTGTACATATTTAGAACTTCAAAATTTTCCAAAATAAAAGACTTTATTTTGACAGATTTCCTTTTCAAAATAGTAAAAAAAAATATATTTTTTGACGCTGATTAAATATAAATTCATTTTACTAGGCTGACTTCACGACTAAATTTAAATTTCCATGAGAATGATCTGTCGAAGAATTCACGTTTTCAAAAATATTTTCAAATAGAATCAACAGAAGAAAACTTAAATATTTTCCAAATAGTATATGAAACAAAATACAATTCGAACGAAAATGTTTTTAACAGAAATTTTTATTTTGAACATATTAAGAAACCTTTTTTCTTGTCTCAAATATCGGTTAGTTTACTTTTATTTGATTAGGGCAACAGGGGACAAAATACGGTGCCAATATTGGTTTTTTATAAAGAAAAAATTTTTGGGATATCCTTTTTGAGATAAAACATTTTGATCAAACCACCATTTGACATATTCGTGTCATCACATATTTTACTTCTAGTCGTTGAAGCATCAAATATTAAGATGTATAAAAAAAGACAACTTTTGAAAAGTCAATTTTTGGCTAAAAGCCAAAGCTGTAAAAAGCTATTCAAAAGTATTTTCCAATAGAATCAACAACAAGTTATCTTAAAAGAAATACCCACACTCCTTTTCTTTACAGACGATTAAATTATTTCGTTTTTTTTTTCGCAAAAAGTGGACTAGATTATTTTATATTCTTTTTTATCAACACAATGTTTTAATAATAGTATTATAGTAACTACTTACCATGTGCTGTTCTCGGAAAATTTCGAAGTTGCAAAACGTGATCAGGAACATGATAGGAATCTAATTTCCCAAGTAATATCCGCATGAATTCTTTTTTCTCCGTGTTTTCATTGATAAGCAAATACAGTTTTCCGCCATAAATCAATCCAACAGCAAATTGGACAAGTCCTGTTTCCAAAGCAAGGGTCTCTAACTTGGTTATGCTAACCTTTCTTCCAAATCGTTTTATGATTTCGTCATTCCTTCCACGGAAATACAATTTGCCGTTAATCAGCTCTCCGGCATCACCTGTCGCTCGAGAGGAAGGTACTTCCTCAACATCTTCATCATCAACATAGCAAAGACGATTTGCGCTCTCTGAGGAAGGAGAAGAACAGAGAAGTGTCAGAATGTTCTGACAACAAAAACTACGATGTCAAATTGGACATCAAAATTATCAAAAAAGCAAAAAACTAATGAATAAGAAAACTAATTTTACAAAACTATAAAGAAAAGGCGAATAGCTCGAGGACAAAAGTTCAGCTACGCAGACCCCAACATAGGGGAAAAATCCATCATCACCTAGTTTTCCCGCGCTAGTTTTCAACTAGAAATCCCGCATCAACTTAGTTTTGACGATTTGTGGTCTCTAAAAGAAGAGAAGAACAGAGAATTGATGCCGGAAAGTTTTGACAACAAAAACGATGATGTCAAATTGGACTTCAAAATTAGCGAAAAAGCAAAAAACTAATGAATAAGAAAACTAATTTTACAATAACTATAAACAAAAAGGTGAATAGCTCGAGGACAAAAGTTCAGCTACGCAGACCCCAACATAGGGGCAAAATCTATCATCACCTAGTTTTCCCGCGCTAGTTTTCAACTAGAAATCCCGCATCAACTTAGTTTTGACGATTTGTGGTCTCTAAAGGAAGAGAAGAACAGAGAATTGATGCCGGAAAGTTTTGACAACAAAAACGATGATGTCAAATTGGACTTCAAAATTAGCGAAAAAGCAAAAAACTAATGAATAAGAAAACTAATTTTACAATAACTATAAAGAAAGGGCGAATAGCTCGAGGACAAAAGTTCGGCTACGCAGACCCCAACATAGGGGCAAAATCCATCATCACCTAGTTTTCCCGCGCTAGTTTTCAACTAGAAATCCCGCATCAACTTAGTTTTGACGATTTGTGGTCTCTAAAGGAAGAGAAAAACAGAGAATTGATGCCGGAAAGTTTTGACAACAAAAACTACGATGTCAAATTGGACATCAAAATTATCAAAAAAGCAAAAAACTAATGAATAAGAAAACTAATTTTACAATAACTATAAAGAAAAGGCGAATAGCTCGAGGACAAAAGTTCAGCTACGCAGACCCCAACATAGGGGCAAAATCCATCATCACCTAGTTTTCCCGCGCTAGTTTTCAACTAGAAATCCCGCATCAACTTAGTTTTGACGATTTGTGGTCTCTAAAGGAAGAGAAGAACAGAGAATTGATGCCGGAAAGTTTTGACAACAAAAACGATGATGTCAAATTGGACTTCAAAATTAGCGAAAAAGCAAAAAACTAATGAATAAGAAAACTAATTTTACAATAACTATAAAGAAAGGGCGAATAGCTCGAGGACAAAAGTTCGGCTACGCAGACCCCAACATAGGGGTCGAAATCCCGCATCACCTAGTTTTCCCACACTAGTTTTCAACTAGAAATCCCGCATCAACTTAGTTTTGACGATGTATACTTTCTAAAGGAAGAGAAGAACAGACAATTAATGCCAGAAAGTTCTGACAACAAAAACAATGATGTCAAACTTGACATCAAAATTATCGAAAAAGCAAAAAACTAAGTTTACAATAACTATATAGAAAAGGCGAATAGCTCGAGGACAAAAGTTCAGCTACGCAGACACCAACAAAGGGGTCGAAATCCCGTATCAACTAGTTTTCAACTAGACATCCCGCATCAACTTAGTTTTGACGATTTGTGCTCTCTAAAGGAAGAGAAGAACAGAGAATTAATACCAGAAAGTTCTGACAACAAAAACGATGATGTCAAATTGGACATCAAAATTATCGAAAAACAAAAAACTAATGAATAAGAAAATTAATTTTATAATAACTATAAAGAAGAGGCGAATAGCTCGAGGACAAAAGTTCACCTACGCAGACCCCAACATAGGGGTTGAAATCCCGCATCAACAAGTTTTTAGGAAATTCTCCTTTGAATTCCTTTTTATTTTGCTTTTATTTTAGGACCAAACGTTAAAATGCACTGCAAGATTCAATGCTTGGGAATAAAAATTGTTTCTTTCATCAGGGCCGATGGACCTGAAACTTAAAAGCGACTTATTTAGTCCTGGGCCCCATCAGTATACTGATATGTAACTAAGCCTAAAAAGAAGCAACAGGAAACAAAAGCACATTATAAGTATTAGTAGGAAAACAATTCTGATAATTTAAGCGTTTTAGACGAGAAGTGGCTGAATCAGTTTTTATAACTCATATAAGCTCTGGGAATCCAGGCCTTATTGATGTAATATTGATAGGGAAATTCAGACTAAGTCCTGTCCTGGAACCGTGGAACAATTTCCTGGAAATCATAAATAATTTTTGATCACACAAATTTATATCAGAGCAAATTATACAGCATAAAATGCTAAAACTACCCTCTCCCTGCCCACTACTGTGTGCACAATTGTTGAATTGGACATTTTTTTAAACTCCGTTCCTTAGCATGTGCATGTGATTTTGGTCTCATAACTCAAATCCGCAAACACTATTCTTTAGCTGTGAAACCTTTATATCTACTGTTAAAAATGCACTGAACTGATATGAGTTCTATTATTAAATCAGCTTGCTATTAATTTAAAAGGTAGGTAAAAGTTCGTTTAGTAGAACTTTTTTCCTTCAACTAAAGGTATTTTCCGAGCACATTATTAGCAACTATTAATTCAAACAACCTACTGAATTATGTGGGTTCGAAACCAGACAAGTAGTGATTTTTTTTAAACATTTATGGCACCGGACTGATAAAAATTTAGGCCTTGATGTACCAATAGTCAACCAGGTTCTCCCAAAAGTTGTGTCTGTTGGATATCCTTTCAAAGGAACCAATACATGGGTAAACACCGTAAAATAGACACTATTTCTTTATGTTGAAAATGAACATTACATAATAGATCTTAAAAACTAATGTAAGAGTAATTCTGTCTGCTCTTAACAGATAATCCCTCTCCTGCAATTCTTAGCATTTTCTCTGTTCTTTTTGTCCAAACTAGCTTGTTGGGTTTAGGCTTATAGCATTCAATACCCATTTTCTTTTATATTCAATAAAAAAAGCGGTTAGGAGTCTTTATTAAACACTGGGATAGGATATAATTTTTTTTAACCTACGGTAGGATATGCTGCTTCATTAATTTCAAAATAATGGCACGTTTTTTTTTTTTTTTTTTTTTTTCAAATCATATACTAACATAATATAGCTGCAAATATCAAGACATACATAATGCTGTATGTATGAATACATACATATACATGTGTGTATGAAGACATACATACATGAAGACATACATACATGAAGACATACATACATGAAGACATACATAATGCTGTATGTATGAATACATACATACATACATATACATGTGTGTATGAAGACATACATACATGAAGACATACATAATGCTGTATGTATGAATACATACATACATATACATGTATGTATGAAGACATAAATACATGAAGACATACATAAATATGAAGAATTTACGCAAGCAAAGAAATACCTTACAGTTCTTTGCGAGTTTCTCTCCAGCTTACCGATAAAAATTTCTCCAAAACCATGGAAGATTTCTTCTCCAGTATTATCTCGCAGACAGAGGCTTGTTTCTGAAAGCCCCTTTCCAAGGGATACTTCATTGTGGAGCTTCCTCCTTTTCACTTCTCTTTGACCACATTCAAAACACAGCTTTTCAATTGAGGCCCAGCAAGACATTTCAGTTATACCATACTAATTGAAAACACTAACTCTTCCTTCTTGAATAGAACTAAATCTCATAAAATCAAAACTTGGGAATGCTTCCTCTCCTAAAGCAAGAATTCTAAGGGTGGTTTTATCAAAAAACACTAGCGATGTTACAACAGTCTCGGGAAAGGATAGGAACAATGAAGGAGTACAACTGAATAATTGACGTTCCGTATTTTTGAAATAATATTTGAACTAGTTGAGAAGGATTTAACTTTATTATTTCAGGTAAAATAATAAGAGTGGATTTAGTGTATAACGAAAGGTAAATATCGACGGCTGCTGGGTCGAAAGACAATGGAGCAGCGAGAAATATAACATCTTTCCCAGTTACATTGTATATAGACCTGAAAAAAAGAAGCTTGAATATCTCAGGCACGTGATTGCCACCAATCTTTCCAAAAATGCTTTAGATTTGTTCTAAAATTATGAACGAGGATTGAATGCATAAGCTAGATAAATGTCAACAAATACGTGGATCAAAAGAGAGTACGGGAGCAAGAAATATCGTTTTTTTTCAGTTACTTTGAACAGGACAAAAAAAAAGTATGGCAGCGACAAATACAGGGTTGCGATCGCATGTTTTTTTTTTAGTTTTTCAGGGTTGGCTATATCCGTTAAAATAGATATTCAAAACATATTTTTTTTATCTCTCAAGTTCAAATTTGATCTCTATTTGGCTTTTAACCGGTTTTGATTAAACTTATGATTATGACTTGGTCATATTCTTGAAAATAAGTACAGATTTAGTTATTTCTCGACTGACATTAGAAGTCTTTAAAATGCATCAACGAATTTTTAGGTAAAATTTAGTAACGAAGATGAATTTTGAGCTTCAATATATTCGATATCTTTGCGGTTTTAAAGCAATATTTTCGAATATCTCAAAGATACAGAAAGTATCTGAAGTATCTGAAAACCGCTATATCTTTTGCTAATTTCCTTTCTGTTGCTTTTGCTTATATTTATCATACATTAAGCAAAAATACAAGTTTATAGCGTTACAAACTGATAAATATCAGCCCCCCTCCATGGGTAGATAATAACTGGAAGCGTCTTTTGCTTTTTTTTTATTTAAATTCACCGACTAAAACTGAAAAAAAAGCCTAAAGACACTCTCAGTCCCCGTAGTTTTTTTCAGATGCTTTTTGTTTTTATTTACTCTTTTTTGACAACATCTTTGATATTGCTTAAATTGTTTTGACACCTTCCTGGATTTGAAAGTCAACACTATTTCACAATTAAAGATTCCAACAGGTTACAGGTTACAATCACAGGTTGCTACATCAGTGCATGGATACATGAGTGTTTCTAAAATATTTTCAGCCGTTCTTTAGAATGTTTTTAGACAAAAAGCAAATTTTTGCGGAGTCAACACGTCCCTCCCTTAAAACAGGGGGTTTCAAATCGCAATGCATGAAAGGGTTCCTCGTAGTTCAGGACGATTTCTCTGTAACAGAGAAATGACTTCTTAGGCGACTTTTCTTGTATATGATTTTATACTAATCTATATCTATATATATAAAAATAAGTTGTCTGTGGATGTGTGGGTCTGTCTGTCGGGTGACTTCATGTTTGTCTGTTGACTGACGTCATGAAGTTAGTTGTCGTCATTTTTGTTATGACGGTGACGTCATTAAAGATATTTGAGACATGCGTTCACGTAGAAATCTATTAATGTTTAACTGTAAAATGACTGATGAACTTACAATGGCAACAGCCGAGGAAGATGGTCAAAGAGTCTATGCCAAAAAACTTGCTGCTGATAGAGAAAGTAAGAAAAGAAAGCGTGCCGAGGAATCAAAAGAACAGCAAGGAAACAGGCTTGAAGCTGATAGAGAAAGTAAGAAAAGAAAGCGTGCCGAGGAATCAAAAGAACAGCAAGGAAACAGGCTTGAGGCTGATAGAGAAAGAAAGAACAGAAAGCGTGCCAAGGAACTACCAGAGCAACGCGAAACCAGACTTGCTGCTAAAAGAGAAATTATCCATCTGAATTTTTAAATTCCGTGGATCTTTCAGGGTTTCCACCACACGTGCTACAACTAAAAATAGGCGTACCAATAATACTTTTAAGAAACATCAACCCACCAAAGCTTTGCAATGGCACGCAACTTGCCGTAAAAAAAAACAATGGAAAACCTAATAGAGGCCACAATCTTGACAGGGCCTTTTGAGGGTGAGGCTGTTCTTATTCCTCGCATTCCCATGATTCCAGCGGATCTGCCTTTTCAATTTAAAAGATTGCAATTCCCAATTCGATTAGCATTTGCAATCACCATTAACAAACCTCAAAGTCAATCATTAGAAAAATGTGGTATAGATCTTAATACTGATTGTTTTTCCCATGGGCAATTGTACGTTGCATGTTCGAGGGTCGGTAAACCTGACAATCTATTTATATGCAGCAACAATTGGACAGCGAAGAATGTTGTATATTCGCAAGTTTTACGCATTTAATTTGTATTGTATCTATCTATCTATCTATCTATCTATATAAAAACGAGCTGTGTGTATGCATGTTTGTTTGTTTGTAAAAAGAGCGTTTGCATATGACGTCATTATTAGTACATAAGGCTTTGTATATGCACAGACAAGTTTTACGTAGTTTGAAACACATATATAAATCTATAAATCTAAATAAATCTATTCACAGGTGGGACACAGGGACACAACTACAATGACGCGTAACTAATATGGCGCGTGACGACTTACGCGCGCGGGGGGGGCTTGCGGGGGCGCGAAGCGCCGCACCAACTAGGTGTTGGGGTGGCGCTTGTCTGTCTGTGTGTCTGTCTGTCTGTCAGGTGACGTCATGTTTCTGTGTCGACTGACGTCATGTTTTCGACTGACGAAATTACAGACCGGGACATCGGGACACAAATGACGACCGGGACACCGGCACATAGGGAATATAAATGACGGCCGAGACACAGGGAGTATAAATGACAACCAGGACATAAGTAAAAAAAAACTAAAAAAAAGGTAAAAACTACAAAAAAAACTAAAAAGAAAAAAAAACTAAAAACTAATAAAAAAACTAAAAAAGCTAAAAAACTAAAAAAACTAAAAGAAAAAAAAGAAAAAAGGAAAAAAATGAAAAATAAAGGAGAAAAACAAAACTTAAAAAAATAAAAATAAAAAAACTAAAAAGAAAAAAGAAAAAAAAACTAAAAAAACTAAAAAAAAGTAAAAACCCAAAAAAACTAAAAAGAAAAAAAGGGGAAAAATACAAAAATTTATTTCATCATATACCATTTTAAAAACGAATGAATATACAGACCGGGACACCGGGATACAAATGACGACCGGGACACAGGGAATATAAATGACAACCGGGACACAGGGACACAACTACAATGGGGATGCCGGGGGAAACAGGGGGATATATAAATGACGACGGGGACACAGGGAATGTTCGATTAGCAATCACCATCAACAAAGCTCAAGGGCAATCATTAGAATCATGAGGTATAACTAAAAAAACTAAAAAAAAGGTAAAAAACTAAAACCTTAAAAAAGACCAATTCAAAAACGAATGTATATACAGACCGGGACACGGACACAAATGACGACCGGGACACCGGGACACAAGGAATATAAATGACGCCCAAAACCCTCAAAGAGAAATCACAGACTGGGACACCGGGACACAAATGACGACCGGGACACAGGGAATATAAATGACGACCGGGACACAACTACAACGGGGACGCCGGGGGGCACAGGGGGATATATAAATGACGACGGCGACACAGGGAATCTTCGATTGGCAATCACCATCAACAAAGCTCAAGGGCAATCATTAGAATCATGAGGTATAGATCTGAATACGGATTGTTTTCCCATGGACCATTATATGTTGCATGTTCAAGAGTCGGTAGACCTGACAATCTATTTATATGCACAGACAATGGGACAGCAAAGAATGTTGTATATTCGCAAGTTTTACGTAGTTAAAAACATATAAGCGCGTAACTAATATGGCGCGTAACGACTTACGCGCGCGGGGGGGCTTGGAGGGGGGGCGCGAAGCACCCCCACCAACTAGGTGTTGGGGTGGCGCGAAGCACCACCCCAACAGCTAGTACCTAATAAAACACTAATAGGGTGCAGTACCGAGTAGTTCCTCGGTAGACTCGGTAGAGTACTTCCTTCCTGGTAGACTATTAAAGGAGAAGTGGGAGGACACAATAAACTTCAAAGGGCTACAGACTTGGAAAAGGGTTATTAGTCCCTGCTTCGAAGAATAGAGAAAATAACATAGACTTACTTCAAGTCCTTGATGTTTGGCAAGATGGAATTGTAGGTTACATGAACAATTTTAGATTCTCCAGTAGTTCCAGACGTAGAAACAACATAAGCGATATTTTCATGCCTTTTACAATTATCTTTATTTGCTGTTATATCGATATAAAGCCTGATGCCATGGATTTCCAATTCCAAGTCCTTATTAGTTATTGGGTAGTCATACACTGTTACACAGTTTAAAGATGGGTTTGAGATGGAGCACCATGATCGGCCAGACAAATTAATCCTGCAAGGTAAATTGACTTAAAACTCAAATTACATGGACTCAAATTACAATCTAGGCGGGTGTCTACGGAAATTTAAGATACACGGATAAAAATGGCCCCTCAGCCTATTAAACTGCTAGGGTATTCACTAAACAGAAAACAAGAATTATTAAGATCAGGAAAACAGTCAGATAGATTTTTTTTCAAATACTTGGATAACAGTATACGTCAATGGTTTTGTAGGTCAAACAACTCCACTACGCACTAGGAGACGATTTTTCAGTGCGTCTAAACTTAGCATTATCCAACAACCATTAAGGTATATGAATGCTTTGTGACAGATATGTTGATACTTTCCTAATGTCATCCCAACTAACTTGTAAGGGATTTAAAACGAAAAATATATGTCTACTAATTCCATCGAACACCAAATAGCGTCGAACGGTTTTCCGTGTTTTACAGAAAAACACAACCGTTGTTTCAGCAAAACTCCAAAATAAAGCAGGACATTACACAATCTTTTATTAGCAACACTGCTAACAGTCGAATTACTGAATTAAAATACGAACCGTATTGACGCGACATAAAGAAAGTGGATACTTCAATAAGGAGAGACATTTACATTTCATAGGTTAGGCAATCCCTACCTTACCTACACTTTCGGGACGTCCCTACTTATCTCTTCAAGACCAATTGGTCATTCAATGTTTACTGTTACCAGGAAAATACATAAACTCCAAAAATCTACCCTAGAAGTTTTAATTCTTTAATAAACTGTCTTAAAACCGCATTGTCATTCATAACCAAGTCAGGTGATTTTTCAGCTGGGGCAGCAATTTTCTTTTTCATTTTGATTGTAGTTTCATTAGTAACACTCATTCTATCCAAGATTCACTTAGACCTTTCCATTCGGAAATTTTGCATTCTTTGTTCTCCTTCTTTTTACATCATAGCTCATTATTGCCGCTTATTAATTACTACTTGAAAATCCTTTGACATGATTGTTTCCGTGGATCCCTACCAATGCAGTAACAAATCCATAAAAAGGAACGGGTGTCGATAAATGTAGTTGTGTGGAAAGAAGAAAAGAGACATATTCAAAACGGAGAGAAGAGGCGTGCATATATACACACATGCTTTACATGGTTGCAGGAATAGCTGCAATCTAGTAAAGAGCGAATCACAGTCCATAGTAACTAAAAGTTGAAAAGCACGTTTTGAAAACAGTTGCCTAATGGAAAAAATACCAAACGACACTGATTCAGGAATGGTAAATAATATTTCGGTTAGTCTCAAAAGTAAAAGCTTATTACGAAAATAAATTTATGGGGATTTTGAAAAAGAACCTGAAAACACTCAAAAATGGCACCAGATCGAAATAAAAATTGCACCATTGCCATCAGCATTTTCAAAAACCTTGAATAGGCTAATTACAGTCCGGCCCAAATCGAGCAACAAGGAAAATCATTTTTTTGCATGGGTACCACTGATGTGTCGCCTTTTTTCTGCCAGGACTAGCGGATTATCCGAACATCATAGATAGATGTTTGATGGCTCATTCGAACAGAAGTTGAAATTACTAGTGCCCTTTTTAAGTGACCAAAAAGGTTGGAGGTCAGCTAGCCCCCCTTCCCAAAAGGCCTCCTTCTCCTAAAGTCATCTGATGAAAATTTTGAGATAGGTATTTTTTTTCAGCATAGTTGAAAGGTCCAATAACCATGTTTTTGGTGCTAACGAAACCATATCAATATCGCCCATAACAGTATCGGGCTTTTTTCAGTCACAGTTTTGTGCCTTCTATATGATATTCTGGAGCATCTGTCGTTATTAAGGCTGATTTTGGTAATTCTTGACCAATGCCGTTTTTCCTACTATGCGAAGAAATCGTGACTTACCACCAAAATCTAATCGATTTTGAGACGAGACCTTTTTTTTAGCAATTTAGGGTGGGATTTTGCAGGAGAGGGGATTTTACACTGGAAGGGTTTCAATGGGAAGGAAAGTTTGTGGGGGAGCTTTCAAGGAGAAATTTTACAACAGGGGGAGAAATTTTCCTGGCATTATTTTAAAAACCATCATAAATTCAATAAAAAAAATCAACTAGAAGTAAATAGCAACATTGAAACTTAAGACGAACAGAAGCTATTCCGTATACGAGGGGGATTGCCCCCCCCCAAACAAATAAAAAAATATCATGGCAGTGTAACTACCCAGTGGTGTATCATAGATCTTCCAGCATTATTTGAAAAAAGAACAGAAATAAAAAAAAGATCAACTGGAAGAAAGGAGCAACATTACAACTTAAAACGAAAAGAAATTATTCCGTGTATGAAAGGGCTGCCCTCCCTTCAATACCTGCTCTTTACGCTAAAGTTTGATTCTTTGTCAAAACTCTTTGAGAACAACTCCTGCAACATAATAACCATTTATTTAGAACTGAATAAACAACAAGTTTTCTTTAACTGAAAGTAAGGAGCAATATTAAAACTTAAAACGAACAGAAATTACTCCGTATATAAAAGCGGTTGTTCCCTCCTCAACGCCCCGCTCTTTACGTTAAAGTTTGACTCTTTCTCTCAACTCTACTTTTTATAACAGTAATAAGCTTTAGCGTAAAGAGCGGGGCGTTGAAGAGGGTACAGCCCCTTTTATATACGGAGTACTGTCTGTTCGTTTTAAGTTTTAATATTGCTCCTTACTTTCAGGTAAAAAACTAGTTTTTTTTATTTAAATTCTGAACGTT
The DNA here is from genome assembly GCF_032884065.1 of Artemia franciscana. Lineage (NCBI taxonomy): Eukaryota > Metazoa > Arthropoda > Branchiopoda > Anostraca > Artemiidae > Artemia > Artemia franciscana. Next base: position 146,899 of record NW_027067390.1, on the reverse strand, counting down.
TTTAAATTAAGGAATGTTTTGATTTTGGCTATCCGCACATGAATAATTGAAACGAAATTTGCATATTAATTTATTTTTACGGCTAAGTTATTTTCTCAAAGTTTTGATTGGACGATTTTAAGAAAAAAAAGAGCGCGGGAGTAGGGATAGTTAACCTCCAATTTTTTGGTCATTTAAAGAAGCAACTAGAACTTTTAATTTTTTACGAACGTTTTTATTAGTAAAAATACACGTAACTTACGAGTTAGCTTACGTAACGGACCTCTAAATTCATATGTTTTTATGACGTATATGAGGGGGTTCACCAACTCGTCAATACCTCGCTCTTTACATTAAAGCTTAAATTTTTTCCCAATTCCTTAAGAATGACCCCTGAATCACAAAGGCCGTATAATAAATAGTTGAAATTAATAAAGTTACTTTAGCGTAAAGAGCGAGGTAGTAGGAGGAGGCGAACCCCTCATATGCGTAATAATTTCTGTTCGATTTAAGTTTTAATGCTGCTCCTTACTTTCAGTTGAAAAAACTTTTTCATATTTATTTTTTCATTGTTCTTTAAAAAAATGCTAAAAAATCCTGCGCCCCCTTCGTGGAAATTTTCTTCCCCCATGATAAATTCTTCCATGGAACGATCTCCCCACATAACCCCCTCCCCTCAACCCCTCCCCCAACCAAAAAAAAACCCTGAAAGCGTCTGTACACTTCACAATAACTATTACTATGTGTAAACACTGGTCAAAGTTTGTAACTTGCAGCCCCTCCCACGGAGACTGTGGAGGAGTAATTCGTCCCCAAAGACATAGTAATTAGGTTTTTCGACTACGCTGAATAAAATGGCTATGTCAGAATTTTCATCAGGTGACTTTGGGGAAAATGAGCTTGGGAGGGGGCCTAGGTGCCCTCCGATTTTTTGGTCACTTATAAAGGGCACTAGAACTTTTCATTTCCGTTAGAATGAGCCCTCGCATGACATTCTAGGACGAATGGGTCGATACGATCACCTCTGGAAAAAAACAACAAAAAAAAAACAACAACAAATAAACACGCATCCGTGATCTGTCTTGTGGCAAAAAATGCAAAATTCCACATTTTGTAGATAGATACTTCAAACTTCTAGCCTACTATAGGGTACTCTGATACGCTGAATCTGATGGTGTGATTTTCGTTAAGATGCAATGACTTTTAAGGCCCCCCCCCCCTTTCTAAAATAAGACAAATTTTATCAGGCTCGTAACTTCTGATGAGTAAGCCTAAACTTAACGAAACTTATATATCTAAAATCAGCATCAAAATGCGATTCTTTTTTATGTAACTATTGTTATAAAAATTCTGTTTTTTAAAGTTTCGGTTACTATTGAGCCGGGTCGCTCCTTACTACAGTTCGTTACCACGAACTGTTTGATAAGAAGCTGTAAAAAGTAATAAAATAATTTAGCGCAAAAAGCAAGGTAATGAGGATAAGCTTCAGATAAGTAGGCACTATGGTGAATAACCCGCGTTAATCTATCAATACATAAGTTAAGCCAATAGTATCTATCATGTTTTTTTTTTATTAAAAACAGGCAAAGATTAATTTTAAAAGAAAGTTTTTATGAAGGAGGTAGAGAGCGAAAATGAAACTTAACGAACAAAAAATGTTACTTCACAGCCTATCTAACATATAACAAGAAAACTAGTGCAAATAAACCAACTGATAATATTTCCCTATGTTTGTAGAATTATAGAGAACCAGCGCTTTGCTAAAAACACAAAACAATATAGGAGTTTTGATACAGTAAAAGCAAACCATTTAGGGACACTTTTTACGGTACACAATAAATCGATTTAGGATTGTTCTTTAATTTTTTTTTCGTTTAATTTGGTATCACTTTTGCACAATGAGCCCAGTCCAATGGTTGACTGTCGTTTTGGTTCTGAATAGGACAATTCATAATGGTTTTGTAGACAAGTTCAAAGTGAAGCCAATTTGATTGCATTAGGATTATAGACTTACTTTAGAATTTATATCATAACTTGAAATTCTCTGTTACCTTCTGTTGAAATTCTCATAGCCAGATTTCCAGAGTTCATATTATGTTTTTTTTTTTAATTTAAAATTGTATATTACTCGCTATTGATATTTCATATTGAATTAGTATCTATTTTATGCTTAAGCCTTTAAGATAGTTTTATTGGTATACTGAAAATTAATGATATTACAACTGATGTAATACGATATTAAGCGTTATAAATTCGTTTGTTGTTGTCAAGCTACGTACTACACATACTTTTGACTCTTAAGTCAATATCCTTGTTTTTATGCTTTGCTTTTCTGTTTTCAGTAAAGCGCTAGTATTCTATAATCCTACAAAGATAGGGAAATATCATCAATTTTATATTGATGATATTTAGTTACACTAGTTTTATCAATGTATATTAGATAGGCTGTGAAGTAATAAGTTTAGTTCGTTTTAAGTTTCAATTTTACTCTTTACTTCCTTCATAAAAGCTTTGTTTTTATAGCACTTGGTATTTACTAAGTGACATATAGCGATCGCAATTTCTGTCTGTATGTCAGTCTGTTTGTCTGTCGGTCCTAGTTTTGCTAGTTCGGGCACTTCCAGATAAGCTAGGACGACGAAAGTTGGCAGGCGTCTCAGGGACCAGACCAGAACAAATTAGAAATAGTCATTTCCCGACTCAACCGTCTTAGGGGGAGTGGAGGGACGGTTAATTGGGAAAAATTTAGAAAAAACGAGGTATTTTTAACTTACGAACGGATGATCAAATCTTAATGAAAATTAGCATTTGGAAGGAGCTCGTGTCTTAGAGCTGTTATTTTAAATCCCGAACAGATCCAGTAATATTGGGGGAGTTGGAGGGGGGACTGGAAATCTTGGAAACGCTTAGAGTGGAGAGATTGGGATGAAACTTAGTGGGAAGAATAAGCACAAGTCCTAGATACGTGATTGACATAACCTTAGTGGATCCGCTCTCTTTGGGGGAGTTCGGGGGTTTAATTAAGAAAAAGTAGAAAAATAAGGTATTTTTAACTTTCGAACGGGTAATCAGATCTTAATGAAATCTGATATTTAGAAAAACCTCATAAATCAGAGCACTTTTATTGAATCCCGACGGGATCCGGGTTACATTAGGGGGATTTGAAGGGAGAAACCAGAAATCTTGGAAAACGCTTAGAGAGGAAAGAATGAGGTGAAACTTGATGGGAAGAATAGCCACAGGTCCTAGATACGTGATTGAAATAACCGGATCCGATGTGCTTTCTTTGGGGTAGTTAGGGGGGACGTAATTCGATAATTCGGAAAAATTAGAAAAAATGTGGTATTTTTAACTTACGAACGGGTAATTGCATTTAAATGAAATTTGATATTTAGAAGGACCTCGTGGCTCAGAGCTCTTATATTAAATCCCTACCGGATCCGGTGACATTGGGCGACGTTGGAAGGGGGAAACCGGAAATCTTGGAAAACGCTTAGAGTGGAGAGAACTGGAAGAACCTTGGCAGGAAGTATAAGCACAAGTCCTAGATACGTGATTTACATAATTGGACCGGATCCACTCTCTATGGGGGATTTAGAGGGGGGGGGTTAATTCTGAAAAATTAGAAAAATGGGGTATTTTTAGCTTACGAACGGGTAATTGGATCTTAATAAAATTTAATCTTTAGAAGGAGCTCATGTCTCAGAGCTCTTATTTTAAATCCAGACCAGATCCGGTGACACTGAGGGAAGTTGCAGGGGGAGACCCGAAATCTTGGAAAACGCTTAGAGTGGAGAGATCGGGATGAAACTTGGTGGAAAGAATAAGCACACGTCCTAGATACGTAATTGACATAACTGGACCAGATCTGCTCTCTTTGGGAGAGTCAGGGGGGAGAGATTTTCAGTGCTTTGGTGAGTCCGGTGCTTCTGGACGTGCTAGGACGATGAAAATTGGTAGGTGTGTCAAGGACCTGCACAAATTGAGTTGATAAGAGTCGTTTCCCCGATTCGACCATCTGGAGGGGGGAGGTAGGGGAAATCGTGAAAATGAAGGTAGGTTTACCTTACCAACGGGTGATCGGATCTTAATAAAACTTGATATTTATAGAAAGATCTCATGTTTCAGATGCCCTAGTTTCAATTCGGGTCGGATCCGGGGACATGGGGAGGATCCGGGGAAAACTTGGTGGAAAGAATAAGCACACGCCCTAGATACGTAATTGACATAACTGGACTGGATCTGCTCTCTCTGGGGGATTCAGGGGGAGATTTCCAGTGTTTTGGTGAGTTCGGTGCTTCTGGACGTGCTAGGACGATGAAAATTGGTAGGTGTGTCAAGGACCTACAAAAATTGAGTTGATAAGAGTCGTTTCCCCGATTCGACCATCTGGAGGGGGAGGTAGGGGAAATTGTGAAAATGAAGGTAGGTTTATCTTACCAACGGGTGATCGGATCTTAATAAAACTTGATATTTATAGAAAGATCTCATGTTTCAGATGCCCTAGTTTCAATTCGGGTCGGATCCGGGGACATAGGGAGGGGGCGGGGCGGAAATCTTGGAAATCGGAATTCTTGGAAAACTCTTAGGGTGGAGAGATCGTGATGATACTTGATGGGAATATTAAGCACAAATCCGCTCTCTTTAGGGGAGTTGAGGGGATTTTTAGTACTTTGGCGAGTTCAAGAATAAGTACAAGTTATAGAAACGTGATTGACATAAGCGGACCGTATCCGATATCTTTGGGGGATTTGGAGGGATTTCTAGTGCTTTGGCGACTTCAATACTTCTTGACGCGCTAGGACGATGAAATCGATAACTCTAGTATCGTGTCTAATTTTAGGTTCCAATCTCGTCACAAGTGCCATATGAGCTCTTGCCTTTTGCTTAAAATTAATAACACAAAACAAACAATATTTAGCCCACACTTGAAAGATCACTCATGGAGCAATTCACAATAAGCTGAACAACTCTGCGGCCCACAAGTACACTACTTCTCCACTAATGCTAGGCTTCTTCAAAACGAATTCCCATTACCTATCCCATCCGAGAAATATATACACTACGTTTTATCTGGAAGTCCTTACCCCTTAAGAAACTTTTTTAAAATGTTTCCAAATTCAATTCTTAAGAAGAAACTTTTCACAAAATACTAAAAAAACAATTTTAAGTACTTACCCATAAATAAGAGATGTGAGAAGTTCAAGATTCTTCTTCACTTGGCCAACATTGACAAGATTTGGCAAATTATTTTCTTTGAGAATCTGAGCAACTTGAAAAGAAGCGCTCATTACACTGTTCCACGAAAGCTTCCGTTCAGTGATTCCATCATAGTAAATAATAGAGGTGTTGTCTTCTTTTGGAAAAACACCTAAAATAAACGAAATATCCAAACAAATAAAATTCATTTTGCATCAATCTTTTAAACGTAAAATGTATTTTTAAAGTTTAGCTTGTACACATAGCTGAAATTTTAGAGAGAGAGAGAGAGAGAGAGAAAGGGGGGAGGGGGAGCACTCAAATGATTGTTCACACAATTCTTAAAAGCCGCAATAAAGACACGTTATTGTCAGATCAATTATTCATGACTTTGAAAGCATCAGTACTGACTACACATATTGTATTTTCCATGAGAAAATTCCAAAGTTTGGCAGTTCTGTTGAGATACAAGTGACTTCACTGAAATGCTCATACAGATTTCTTAATGAGTGGCCTTTTGGGTTGCATTTTTCAGAGACAGTAGTTGACAGCAAAATATAACTGGGAAGTGTGGGTTTTGAGTTAAACCCCTCACTAGTTGCTTGGTGTGGAATATTATCAAGGATGAATGAAAAATATAGCTGTTTAAATACAAAGGGAAGGGTGTAGTGTTTGAGTATGTTGAAGCTAAAAAACCCCTAATTGGTGTAGTTGCTAAATAAATTGATATTAGATTGAAAAGTATCTGCATTAATTTATCAGCACCACTACCAACAACTTTAGAACCATTAGCATACTGAGCTAGGAGATATCTCCTCCAATTTTGAGGGGGCCCATTACAAATTATAGTAAGAATTATAGGACCAGGATTGTTCCTTGTCGAGTGGAATTCTTTTCTAAAGAGAAATTTGAGTGAATGGGTGCAATCCAGGTACCTTTGACCCTCATCTGCTAAATTTTTCCAGTTAACATGAGCTAAGAGCTCATATGGCACTTGTGACGAGGCAACAAGAGCTAACAGCCAAGAGATCATATGTTATGAGCTCCAACACAATTCTATGAATCAATAGATTGATTTAAAAAAGAAAATAAGAGGCTTAATGCCGGTCAGGATTTAAAATAAGAGCTTTGAGTTACGATGTCCTTCTAAATGTCAAAATTCATTAAGATCCGAACACCCACTCGTAAGTTATAAATACCTAATTTTTTCTAATTTTTCCTCACCCTTTAGCCCCCCAGATGGTCCAATCTAGGAAAACGACTTTATCAAGTCAAATTGTGCAGCTCCCTGACACGCCTACCAATTTTCATCGTCCTAGCACGTCAAGAAGCACCAAACTTACCAAATCACTGAACCCCTCCCCCCAACTCCCCCAAAGAGAGCAAATCCAGTACGGTTCTGTCAATCACGTATCAAGGACATTTGCTTATTATATCCACCAAGCTTCATCCGGATTCCTCCATTCCAAGTGTTTCCAAGATTTCCTCCTCCAACTCCCCCCAATGTCAAAAGATCTGGTCGGGATTTGAAATAAGAGCACTGAGATATGAATTCCATCTAAATATCAAATTTCATTAAGATCCGATTACCTATTCGTAAGATAAAAATACCCCAATTTTAACGTTTTCCAAGAATTCCGGTTTCCCTCTCCAACTCCTCCCAATCTCACAGGATCTGGTCAAAATTTAAAATTAGAGCTTTAAAGCACAAGATCCTTCTAAACATCAAATTTCATTAAGATCTGGTCACGCTTTCGTAAGTTAAAAATACCTCAATTTTCAAAATTACCCCCCCCCCCAACTCCTACAAAGAGAGCAGATCCGGTCCGGTTATGTCAGTCACGTACCTTAGACATGTTTCTATTCTTCCCATCCAGTTTTATCTTGATCTCACCGCTTTAAGTATTTTCTAAGATTTCTGGTCCCCCCATCTGCCCCCCCCCCGATTACGCTTGATCCGGTTGAGATTTAAAATAAGAGATCTGAGTTACGAGGTCCTTCTAAATATGAAGTTTCATGAACATCCGATCACTCCCTCGTAAGTTAAAAATACATCATTTTTTCTATTTTTTCAGAATTAACCCTACCCTCCCAATAGAGCGGATCCGTTCCAATTATGTAAATCACATATCTAAGACTTCTTCTTATTTCTCCCACCAAGTCTCATCCCGATCCCTCCAATCAAAGTGTTTTCCATGATTTTAGGTTCCCCCACCCCAAACTCCCCCCCTCCAATATCACCAGATTCGGTCAGAATTTAAAATAAGAGCTTTGAGACACGATATTCTTCTATATAACAGATTTCATTGAGACCCGATCATCTGTTCGTAAGTTAAAAATACCTCATTTTTTCGAATTTTTCAGAATTAACCCCCCCCTCCCTACCCCAAAGAGAGCGGATCCGTTCCGGTTATGTCAATCATGTATCTAGGACTTGTACTTATTTTTCCAACCAAGTTTCATCCCGATCCGTCCACTCTAAGTGTTTTCCAAGTTTTAGGTTTCCCCTCCCAACTCCCCCCAATGTCACCAGATCCAGTCGGGACATAAAATAAGAGCCCCGAGACACAATATCCTTCTAAATATCAAATTTCATTGAGAACCCATCACCCGTTCGTAAGTAAAAAATACCTCATTTTTTCTAATTTTTCAGAATTAGCCGCCTCCCCCAACTACCCCAAAGAGAGCGGATCCGTCCCAGTTATGTCAATCATGTATCTAGAACTTGTACTTATTTTTCCCACCAAGTTTCATCCAGATCCCTCCACTCTAAGTGTTTTCCTAGATTTAAGGTTTCCCCCTCCCAACTCCCCCCAATGTCACCAGATCCGGTCAGGACTTAAAATAACAGCTTTGAGACATAATATCCTTCCAAACATGAAATTTCATTAAGATCTGATCAACCGTTCGTAAGTTAAAAATACTTAAATGTTTCTATTTTACTTTTCGAATTAACCCCCCCCCCCCCAGATGGTAAAATCGGGAATCTAATTTAATCTGTTTCGGTAACTGATACGCCTGCCAAATTTCATCGTCCTAGCTTAGCTGGAAGTGCCTAAAGTAGCAAAACCGGGACCGACAGAATCTGCGATTGCTATATGTCACTTGGTTAATAGTATACCAAGTGCCATAAAAATGCTTGGGTCCAAGTTGAAGTTTATTTAATTAATCCTTGAGTGTGCTGTGTCAGGATTGATGTCTTGCAAAAAGCTTTGTCAAAAGCCTTGGCAAAGTCAGCCATCATGGACAGCGACAATATCTTCCCAATCAGATCAAAATTTGATTACAAGCCCAGGTTGAAACCTTTTTAGGATTGATGCAGAATACCATTTTTATCTAGGTGTTTATTTGCAGCCAATAACGGGCTTCGGCAATAGAAAATTTTTAGTTAAGAGCTTCTGCTTCATATTTAGGAGGACAATTTGTTTTCCATTAGGCCTACTAACATGTCGGGAAATGAATGTCTGCCTTGCAGCTGCAGATTCCTGCAGGATTAATGCAGGATACCGTTTTTATCTAGGCATTTATTTGCAGCCAATAACAGGCTTCAGCAATAGAAAATTTTGAGTTCAGAGCTTCTGCTTCATATTTAGGAGGACAATTTGTTTTCCATTAGACCTACTAACATGTCGGGAACTGAGTGTCTGCCTTGCAGCTGCAGATTCCTGCAGGATTAATGCAGGATACCGTTTTTATCTAGGTATTTGTTTGCAGCCAATAACAGGCTTCAGCAATAGAAAATTTTTAGTTAAGAGCTTCTGCTTCATATTTAGGAGGACAATTTGTTTTCCATTAGGCCTACTAACATGTCGGGAACTGAGTGTCTGCCTTGCAGCTGCAGATTCCTTCAGGATTAATGCAGGACACCGTTTTTATCTAGGTGTTTATTTCCAGCCAATAACAGGCTTCAGCAATAGAAAATTTTTAGTTAAGAGCTTCTGCTTCATATCTAGGAGTACAATTTGTTTTCCATTAGGCCTACTAACATGTCGGGAACTGAGTGTCTGCCTTGCAGCTGTAGATTCCTGCAGAATTAATGCAGGATACCGTTTTTATCTAGGTATTTGTTTGCAGCCAATAACAGGCTTCAGCAATAGAAAATTTTTAGTTAAGAGCTTCTGCTTCATATTTAGGAGGACAATTTGTTTCCAATAGGCCTACTAACATGTCGGGAACTGAGTGTCTGCCTTGCAGCTGCAGATTCCTTCAGGATTAATGCAGGACACCGTTTTTATCTAGGTGTTTATTTCCAGCCAATAACAGGCTTCAACAATAGAAAATTTTTAGTTAAGAGCTTCTGCTTCATATCTAGGAGGACAATTTGTTTTCCATTAGGCCTACTAACATGTCGGGAACTGAGTGTCTGCCTTGCAGCTGCAGATTCCTGCAGGATTAATGCAGGACACCGTTTTTATCTAGGTGTTTATTTGCAGCCAATAACAGGCTTCAGCAATAGAAAATTTTTAGTTAAGAGCTTCTGCTTCACATTTAGGAGGACAATTTGTTTTCCATTAGGCCTACTAACATGTCGGGAACTGAGTGTCTGCCTTGCAGCTGCAGATTCCTGCAGGATTAATGCAGGACACCGTTTTTATCTAGGTGTTTATTTGCAGCCAATAACGGCCTTCGGCAATAGAAAATTTTTAGTTAAAAGCTTCTGCTTCATATTTAGGAAGACAATTTGTTTTCCATTAGGCCTACTAACATGCCGGGAACTGAGTGTCTGCCTTGCAGCTGCAGATTCCTGCAGGATTAATGCAGGATACCGTTCTTATCTAGGTATTTATTTGCAGCCAATAACAGGCTTCAGCAATAGAAAATTTTGAGTTCAGAGCTTCTGCTTCATATTTAGGAGAAGTTTTTTTTTCCATTTAGGGCTACTAGCATGTCGGGAACTGAATGTCTGCCTTGCAGCTGCAGAAGTGGGCAAGATTTTCAAGTAATATCTAACATGGGAAGTTAGCTAGGTCTTTTTCCCGCCTCAAATCTTGCATTTGATAGTGCTTTGAGTTAATAACACTTTACCAGTCCTTTTTTTCTTTTTCTTTTTTTCACATCAATCTTGTTTAAGTTAAAAAGCTTATGATACAATTTTTCTTTTGGAAACACACTGAGTACAGGAAAGGACACAAGTTCTCTGGCTTGGATTGGAGCCTTTTGATATAGATAAGTGTTGGGTTAATAGGAGTGTAGGATGAGCACAATAGCTCACAGACAAGCTTAACATTATTTTTTTCAAAGGAATACAAAATGCTATGATGTTTAACTTACAATGCTCTTTGTCATGATTCTTAGCTCAAAGAGATAGAATATGCAGCACAAGGCCAGTCTCTAGTGCAAGAGGAACCATCAGTAATAGTATTTTTTTTATCGGAGAGCCATCCAAGGCTGTGTTTCCTTTCTGTTCCAAAATCCTGACATGTTTACTAACAGATTTCCATTCCTAGCCAACTTCTTTACTTAGGCTATGCCTCAACTGCTGAAATGTACCTTTAACAGAAGTCATATTAGGATCCGTTTCTAGGACCAAATCTTTGTTAAGCTTTTTTTTAATTTGTCAATTGAGAGAGGTATTGTCTGATACTTACGTGGTATTTGGTTAAGAAGTCGATGCACCACCTGCATTCTACATGCATAATGGACACTTGCATCCAAGTCATAGATGCCATATAGTTCTGATCATTTTAAATCACAAATCCTTATATGCGAATAAAAACGAATCCTGTAGACTCCAGCAGTCAGTGAAAATGATGATAACTTTAGTACTAAGGGACACAACAACGTTCAGTTAAGGGAGTTCTGTATGCTAACTATTATGTTGGAAAAGAATTTGTTTGTCAGCCTGGTATTAGCACACTCCTGGTAGAGGTTGAAAGGTTGGCCTCTTGTTCTGGAGGTACTATCCATCCAGTAAGGGTTAGAGATGATATCCTGGTCACGGACAAATTTAAATGTCATTAATCCATACTTATCCCTCATTGGTATGCAATGGATGTTATTTTGAGTCTTTGGATAAGGGTGGAGTATGGCAGATGTTGGAAACCCCTGGTGTATTTTGTTGCTTGGTATTGCATCAATTCTAGAATAGATTGATCACATTTTCTGACTGGCGCGGCAGTAATATGTATCCCAAATCTCAATTTTGATTGAGTTAGGCCTTTCAGAGACCTGATCACCACAGCTGAAGATCTATGGCAGAATGTTATTTTTACTATACTGAGAGTTTGATTGGCCCTGTCCACTACAGACTGCGCATGTAAATTGAGCTTGAACTTGTTGTCAACCAAAATTACCAGATCTTTCTGATTTTGACTACTTCATAGGGGCTGCTTTGAACCAGAACTGATTCTACAAAGTAATTGCTCTGCTGATTATTTGCTCAAAAGGTGAATAATATTTCTGAGTATGAAATTCAAGCCACTAGGTTTTTGCCCTCATTGAAAATACATCTAGATCAGCTTGAATGCCTTTGATACTTTGTGGGTCAGATGATGGACCAAAGGATACTTTGATTGAGGCATCATCTATGTTAATTTGGGTAAGGTTGGACCCAAAACAGTGCCTTGAGGTACTCCACCTTTGACATCTGCTGAGACTAAGAAAACAAATAGATCCAAGGTCCCTAAATACCTTTACTTCTTGCTTCCTATTAGTAAGAAATTGCACTGTATAATTGATAATATCATCATAGAGGACCATTACACAGAGCTTAGAATTCATCTCATAAAACACACTTTATCAAATGCTTTGGCTAGGTCTAGCAATGTCATAACAACTGGAAATCCATTATCCATAGGTTTCTTATTAAACTGGTATCCATCAATAAGATTGGTATCAACTGAGGTATCAACTGACCAATTAGGACAAAAGCCATGTTGGCTAGGTGACAGTAAATTGTTAGCAAAAAATGATCTATAAAAGCTGTTAATTCTTCTGATTTTCATATTTACTAATCAGTTTGTTATTTTCATAAAACATGGCTTTCAGAGTAGTTCTCATGACTATTGCCTATATATTCTCACATTAGCAGCAGCTGGAATTAGATATTTATTTTTAGCACACAGCCTTTAATGACTGATTAATCACTTTGCCAAAATCAACAAACATTTAAAGGCCAAAGAAATTCGTTTGAACATTCAAGAGATACATATTTTTTCACTGATTAGAACTACACACTTGTACCAAAATGGAAGCATATTTTGTCTAGTAGGGAACAAGCAGAGACTACATTCCACAGTCAGTAATTTTTTTTGCAATGGCTGAATTTACTATGCCTTCCATGTGCTTCTCAATGTCCAATATAAGGTTAATGGATTGATAATTCCTGGATCAATCTCTGCTGCCCTCCTTGAGAACATATAGAATACAAGCCTCCTTCCAGTCTTGTGGACTATTTCATTTACTTAGTGACTTTTGTAATAGCAGAGTGAGAGGGAGGGGCACTTCAAAACTGGTCCACTTGATTCATTTGTATTAATATTCTTTAATCATGCCTCTAAATCTACTATAGTAATATTAATGAACAGCATTCTTTTTAGAATCATATACTGTGAATGTTCTAGAATTAAATCATTATCTGCAATAGCAAACACTGAGGTAAACTGCTTATATGATGCACTAGCTATTTCTCTCGGATTTCAGACTTTTGAGCCATCTTGTCAAAGCTGGGGGACAAAACATAATCCAGAGTTATCAATGGTACATACCTCTAAATTCTATAGGTTTGGATCTGGATATGTAACATATAGACCAGCAAACCCCCTCCCCCTTTCAGAACTCAAAACCAAATCTCTCATTCATTTATTTTAGAAAGTTTTAAAATAAGAATCGCTTATACATATAAAGATTTTAAAGTACAAGTTAATTATCTCATAGGATTTGTGCTTTTTTAGTACAAGTTTTATAACAGGCAAAAAATGATACTTTTTACCTTTGGTACAAATCTTCCTTCAAGCAAAAAATGATACTTTTTTGACTACCAAAATTAGATTCAAACTTTTGAATAAAGCCAATTAGAAACCAGATTTCTACATCTGGTCTGGTCAACAAACTGAAGGTGAAAACCCTCGTTATAATAAATCTTTGCAAGGAGGTTAAGCCATATGTTGTATAGTCAAAAAAAAGAGTTGTGTTGCAACTCTTCTGAGGTCAGTCTACCCTGTGCTTAATTTAGAAATCCGGATTGATTCGGGATATATAAGGTGAACTAAAAGTTAGGTGTGTAATTCAGTTTTTCGGTAGTCACTCTTTGATTCACTTTATACTACTATCATTTATTGGAGCCGTTTTACCTGAAGTTGTATATAAAGTAAGAAAATAAAATTATTGTCAATAATTGTGTTTGTCTTTGAGTTAAGGTACAGGTACAGTTCCTATTGTCTACTGGTACGTTCCCAAGGGAATCTGCCCATCTCGGCAAACCTAAACGTCATGATAATGAATTTGTCTCCAAGATTATAGAGACTGGTCAATGGAACCCTCCCAATCTATATCCATTAACTATAAAGCTCCCATACCACAAACAACTTAAACTATATAAGAAATCAAGTAAACTTTATAAGCAATCAGTAAACTATAAGAATCGAACAAACTTCATAAGAAACCCCCCCCCCCCGTAACATTTGGCGCGGTCATCAAAAAAAAGACACTGAAGGAACTGTATATGTCTAACAACATGACTACCTGCTACCCTAGACAAATATGATTATTCACAAATTATTTTTGATTTTTAGTGCATTTAATTTTACATTATTTAAGTGTAGTGTAATTTTACTTCTACTTATGTATTTTATGTGTGTACCCCATCTTAAAATAATTAGAATCTTCAGTAGTTAAATATAAATAAATGTTAAATGAAAACAAAAATTTTATATACGGCACAACTTTAAGAAAAAAAAAACTGAATTCAAATAACAAATATGGCTCAGGAACAAGATGAACTATTAAAAGCGCAACAAATTATTGCAACTTCGGTAGAAATTGCAAAATCATTACCAGATTATGAAGGGGATACAGATGTAGATCTATTCAACATCCATTTAGGACAATTTGTTGAAATGACAAAAATTGACTTAAATGCATTAAAAAACATGCTACTCTTAAGACTAAAAGGACAGGCTTTGAAATTTTTGAAACAAATTGAAAATACCGTAGGAACTAAAACCACCTCAACAATTAACTCAATAAAGTTATTGCAACAGGCTTTTCAAAAGAGATTCATCGATACTAGTTCATTGAACAAACTAAAACATGGGTTAGTAACATTCGAACAGACCCAGAACGTAAGAGAATAATTAAATAAGATCAGAATCGCAACAGAAGCGCGATACGGTCCAGATGGAGGGGAATTGTATGAAAAAATAATACTAAACGCATTTAAACAGGGACTCAACCCAAAACTATATCGTCTCTTAATTTCCAAAAAAATCGACGACTTAGAACTGGCAGTTCAGGAAATAGAGACCGCCGTGGAAATCGATTCCATAGTCCTGCAGCACCAAAAACTATCAATAAATGCGGTAGAAAATAAAACAGCTATAAAATCAAGAGATCCCTCTCCGCGATTTTTCTCTAGAGAATCATCGCCAAAACCGCTTCGAAATCAAATTCGAACCACCACACCTCCAAGACAAGTACGCTTTGCCCCCAATAATCAAATAAGGGCACAAGCCAATAATGAACCACTAAGGTGCTACGCCTGTAACCGATTAGGTCACATCGCAAGAAATTGTTTTGCAAACAATAATTATCGCCCGAATTTTAGGGGATCGAGCAACCATTTATCCAGAGGGACAAACTATAATGGGTACGCCCCTAGAGGCAATCGAGGGAACACCTTTTTAACAAGAGGTAATTATCCAACCCGAAATTTCCAACGCAGTGCGAATCGGTATCGCGGAGGGTATCGCGGAAGGACAAACCAACCTAACAATGGTTGGAACAGAAATACAAGAGGTAACTTTATCAGCCGACGGAACCCATATAACAACTCAACTTCAATTAATGATCAAGAAAACCAGAATAGAACTAATGAAAACTCTACACCCGAAATCTGGGAACCCCAGGGAAACGACTCAAGCCCCCAAAATTCATAGGACCAAAATTTGGTGGCAAAATAATATATAGGTCCCTGCCAGTGATTATACCATTTTTAAGTGCAAATAATAATAACATGTTACCAGTATTTGAAAATTTTAATGCAGGAAATATTTATTTCTCAGCCCTTATAGATTCAGGGGCAACAGTAAATGTGATAAATACATCCGTATTTAACAAATTACCCAATTATATTAAACGACAAATGAGCAATATACGTCCCAATTTATCAAGTGTGACGGGACACGACCTGGATGTAAAAGGCACTGTGTACCTAACCTTGCGCAAAGATGACAGAAATTTCTATACTCGATTTATAGTTTGTAAAAATTTTCCATACGAAGCAATAATAGGCGCTAACTTTTTAAAAGCCAATAAAATATTATTAGATGTAGCAAATTCAAAGTTTATATATCCGACAAAAACCAAATCAGAAATAAATAACATACAAGCAAACAAGGTAAAGGAAAACATAGGCAACATGAAGGAGTATAGAGAAAAACAAATTCAAGAAATCGCATATTTATGGAAAAAGCTGGCGAATATAGAAACTCCCAGAAAAAACCCAGAAGATAATGTCCTAAACTCAATAAAAGAAAGTCATAACGAAAAATATTATGGATTTGTTGTAAGAAAAACTAAGATTCCCCCTAAATCAATGCAGAGGGTCCAAATATCACAGATGTTAGAACCAGTTAATGATAAAAATGAAACTTGGGTAGCATCACCGTCAGAAGATCTCCCGAAAAATATAAATTGCGAAGAACAAATTATAAATTACGAAAAGGGTGAAGGTTATATTTGGGTAATGAACACCCACGAAAACGACCTAATTACCCTAAGTAAAGGTACATGTTTAGTAGAGATACAAATAGTATCGGAATCCGACATTAATAATTGGAAAAATTTGGAAAAAAACTTAGTGAATAATATTAATGTTCACGTTGACAAAAAACATCCATTGACGCGATCTCAATTTCTCGAAAAATTCAAACTAAGTCACATAACCGATGTATCATTAAAACAAAAATTATGCGACCTATTATGGGAATATAGAGATGTCTTTTCGACATCTGAAGACGACATAGGACTTATCCCATTTTATGAACACGCAATACAAACCACGGGGCCGCCAGTTGCAAAACAACCATACAGAATTCCTTATAAACATAAAGAATGGCTAATAAACAAAATGCATGAACTTGAAAAAAATCAAATCATAAGGCCAAGCATAAGCCCATACTCTGCCCCCGTTATTTTAGTCCCGAAAAAGAATGATCTTAGATTAGTGGTAGATTATAGAGCTTTAAATAAACAGGTAGTAAGTGACAAATTTCCCCTACCTAGAATAGACGAAATTCTAGACTCGATATCAAATAAAAATAAAATATTTACTTCCCTAGATTTGACACAAGGTTATCATCAAGTAAAAATAAAAGGTGCCGATATTTTTAAAACAGCTTTTTCAACATCAGAATGTGGTTCTTATGAATACTTAAGAGTACCATTTGGACTAAAAACCAGTTCAAGTGCATTGTGTAGACCCCTCCTTCATTTATTAAGAGGTCTAAATAACATAATTCATTTTGTTGATGACGTCATAGCCATGGACAAAGATACGGAAGACCATCTGATGACCCTAGCGAAAGTGTTTGAGAAATTTAGAGAAGGCAATTTAAAATGTAGACCTGGAAAAGTAAATCTTTTTCAAACCAAACTAAAATTTTTAGGAGTAGTTGTAACACAAGGACAAATTTCCCCAGACCCTGAAAAGATAGAATCTGTTAAAAATATAAAACCCCCTCAAACAATTAAACAATTACGAGGAATCTTAGGATTAATGAGCTACTTTCGAAAATTTATAAGAAATTACGCACAAGTAGCAAAACCTCTCACGGACCTCACTAGAGGGAACCCCCAAAAAATTACGTGGTCTAAATTAGCTCAAGATTCATTAGATCATTTAAAAAGGGCTTTGACTTCAGAACCTATCTTATGTTTACCCGACTTCCAGACAGGACAATTCGTTGTTACTACGGATGCCTCTACCAAGGGGATTGGGGCGATTCTCTCCCAAATAATAAACGGGGAAGAAAAAGTTATAGCATATGCTTCGCGTACTCTTACTCCTGGAGAAAGTAATTATTCTGCGACACAACTTGAATTATTATCGATTATACACCATTTAGAAAAATTTAAACATCACTTGGTTGGACGAAAATTTAAACTACGTTCCGATCATAAAAGTCTTCAATACCTACAGACTTTCAAAAAACCGTCCGGAATCCTCACGAGATGGATATTAAAAATTCAAGATTTAGATTATGAATTTGAACATCTTAAAGGAAAACAAAACGCCCCATGCGACTATCTTAGTAGGTTTCCAGATAATGCTCCCTTAGAAAATGAAAATGAAGAAATTAACACAATAAAAGAAAAACATGCTCCGAAAAATAAAAATTTAAAAATGCAGACCAATAATTTGGTAAAAGAAGAACACAAAGACAGCCCATTATCTTTAAATAATATAAAAATACATCAAAAGAAAGATAATATTTGTATTGCTCTAATAGAATATTTCTTATATGATAGAGACCTACCCAATGAAATGAAATCCTTTAAAAAAGAAATTGATTATTATTATTACGATTTAGATGAACAAATACTATGTAAAATAATGACCAGTAACGATAAAAGAAATCAAACGACCATTATACCAGTGTTACCCCAAATTTTGGAAAAACCCGCTTTTGAATTTTTTCATTCTGAAGTAGGAGGTCACTAGGGGATAGAGAAGACCTTCCATAGATTAAAACAATACTTTTTCGTTGCTTCAGCCTTAACAAAGTTAAAAAATTACGTTAATAGTTGTGAAACATGTAATTTAAGAAAAAATCCTCAAGTCTACCCTAATCCAGGGACAGGAAGAACGCCTACGGCCCGGTTCCCCTTTGATATAGTTTCTTTTGATTTATATGGTACTAGCGGAGGACTACCCATGTCTAATGAAGGACACACCTGTGTACTTTCAGTGATTGATCACTTTTCTGGTTTCACTTTTGCTAAACCATTAAAAAATCAAAGCGCCTATACAACGTCGAAAGCTCTCGCTAAAATATTCCTTAATTTCGGTATTCCTAATACAGTATTAAGCGACAACGGCCCTAATTTCGTAGCGAAAGTAACTAAGGATTTAATGTCTTTTCTTCAAATAAGTAAATTGGTATCGACCCCCTATCACCCCCAGGCCAACGGGAAGATCGAGAACAGACACAAACTTTTCTCTAATATTTTAAGCATTTATACGAAAGAAAATCGCAGAGATTGGCATGAAACCTTATCTTATTTAACAAATGTAATTAATACCGCTTACTCCCAGGTCATTCGTGATAACCCATTCTACATATTATTCGGACGAGACTTTAGAATCCCTTATAAGGAAATTATAGAATCGAGGCAATATTATAATGATTCTCAAGATTATAGGCAAGAATTTATCAATAGAATGAGAAAAACTTACAAACTTGTAAAACAAGAAATAGAAAAATCAAAAAGACAACAAGAGGCCAAAAATATTCCAAATGTTAAAGGTGAACTCAATTTTCAAGTAGGAGATTGCGTTTATTTAAAAAATGAAACCAAATTAGAAGGCAAGAATCTTTCTAATAGGTACGCTGGCCCTTATAGAATAATTAAGAAATATGATAATGACGTTACATTCAAACTATTAAAACCACAAACGGGGAAAACTTATAAAGCCCATGTTAGTCGTATAAAAAGGGCAAAATTCACAGAAACATGGACCCCTCAACCTTCAACATCAGATACCTCGGAGGACGAAAATGAACCACCTCGCTCTAGACTAAGTGAGCTTAAACCTTTTAATTTTAAACAAGGGTATTTTGAAAACAGTAGTGACGAAGAAGAATTTAATGAATTTCTAACCATGACAAATATGGTTATCCCCCCCCCCAAAAAAAAGTACCCCCGTCACGCGGAGACGGAAAGAAGGCGACTCATCTTCCAGTGAAGAGTCAGAAGAATTGGACTATACAATTTCTCCAAAGTCACAATTTTTTCCAGATAAAATGTCAACCCCTTACCCCCCAAAACGTTTCCCCGACAATTTAGTGAAACCTATTTCACCAATAGACAGACCCTTATCGTTACACGATGAATTAAATAAGGCTATACAGACTCCTGGGGACATAGAGTCACAAAGGGACAAACAGCCCCAAAAACAAACATTAAGAGAAGCAATGGATATCATTAATTACCCCATTAAGACTAGACAGAGTACATTTTATACTAATCCATCTACTGATGAGCAACAGTATCACGATATAACCGTCTCAAAGGCAAAACCAAAGGACTGGGTATCTTGGAAGGAAACCTTAATGCAAACTATTCCTCACCCCCCGGAAGACATGGCTTTCAAGCAGTGGAGGCACCCCAAGAAGACATTTGAATCCTCCCAAAGCTCCCAAGAATCGTTCAATTCTCCCGAGCCCAGAGATCAACAGGACGAGTCAATCAATAAACGCTCCACTTCACGAGGTGAAGAAATTTACGAAGGTCAGGCTGGATCTACACCTAAATCTCAAACTTCTACTTCAAGAGAACCAGATACTAAATCTACAACTAGTTCCTCAGATACTGAGACTGAACCAGGCGCAAATGAGCCCAAAGATGTGGAAGGAACAAGACCACAGAGTGCAACTGCCCAGGCTAAAAAGGCACAAATTAAAGGTCAAAAATTTCTTAAAAAACAATATAAAAAGTTTGATTTGATATCGCTAGCAAAACCAAAGAAAAAAACTGAGCCTAAAGAAGAACAGGTAACAACAAGATCCGGCCGGGTTGTCAAAAAACCAGATAAATTAGATTTTTAATAAAAGAATCTATCAGCCTTGTGTAAAATGAAAAAAAAAATATATAAAATAGTCATTTTTTTTAATTAGTTTCGATAAGAAACCATCCCGTAATTATTTGAGAGGACTCCTTGAAGCTACTTCTTCAGTGTTACATAACGCTAGATGGGTTGGCAAAACAGCCCCTAATGCTTAACTTTTATTTCGAAAAATAAATATTCTCAGTACCCTTGATAATCTCCAACTCCCCAGAAGTTTAAAGAAATATTTAATATACACGTAAAACAATACCAGAATAACGACCGGGAAGAGTTGATTTGATTTTTTCTGCGGCGTAACTCGATGTATTTATTGGTAGAGTCGGGTTGCGAATCAGAGAAAGTTAATTTAATTTTTTTTGCTCCTCGCCAAGTGACTCCGTAATAAGAATCCAATAATAAAATAGGATACCTTTCAGAAAAGTTTGACAAACTCCAATTGAAAAATTGGCCTGCTCCATCAAAAAGGGATCAGTATTGTGAGTAGATCCCAAAACTAATTTGTTACTATAATAATAATTCTTTAAAAGCAAAAGCTTACTAACACAACTATAACTAACACCTGCCCAATAGGAATCGCTGTCCCCTTATCTAAAGTAAAAACTAAAATATTACAAAACATAAAGCTTATACGGACAACCATCTAACAATAGTAAATTAAAACTCATTAGTAACCTTAATAAAAAAAAAAAAAAAAATTATTACGAATAATTAGGTGACAACAAGCGTCTTCGTAAATTGTAGTCATAGCCAGACTTGTTCAAATTTACTTTATAATTGTCATACTCCTTTCAGGCATATTCTTGATTCGTCTCCCTACTATCATATAAATTTAGTGGCTTCAAATAAATTTCACTCATAGCTAAAAAACGACATTAATATAGCCATAACTTGCAACATCTGACAGACATTCATACTTGGCATCAAATCTACTTTATCCTCCCTGCGGTATCAGATCGCACTTAAATATTTTTTTTTTCTCTCAAAAAATATTATTTGACTATGATAAAGGGAATTATAGATACGGAATTTATTTCAATTATTCATGCCAAGGAAAATATAATATATTCGGCCGCTATGCTAGTCCAAGATGAAAACGGTAAAGAAATATACGCAGAAAGTTGGTACCTAAATTACGATTTGACAAAATTTAAACCTCACACGTATAAATTTGGGCTAAAATTAGCTAATACCCCAAAATATCGACCCGCAAGGGGAGAAGTAAAAATCAAACACTCAAACAAAAAACAAAAAGGGAATAACTTGACAAGTTTACAATTAAAAATAAGAAAACTACAGAAAAAATTTAATATCTGCTACTGGTTTTGCAAGGGGCCGACACAAACTGACCTTCTTCTAATTGATAAATGTAAAAACCCAAAAATATGTTATAAAATCGAAGAAAATGAAAATTGTACCAAATATGAAGGAATTCATCACCCATTAGAAGAAATCCGGCATTACGCCAAATTTTTATACGACCCCAGTACAAGAGAATATGCCGTTAAAGGGGATAAAATCTTCTTAAGACGAAAAAAATCTAAACAATCTAAAAAAGACGCTTACAAAAACAACTTCCCTACCAAAAATTTTAAAATTCTAAAGTACAAATAATATTTTTTAGATCTGTAACCAGAGGGAACCAAATCAGGTAAAAATTCACTCAACTAACAGCTTATACTAACCGGAGGAAATGTCGCATAATAGCACCTTAGAAAATGTTCTAAGACACCTAGAACCCGTCATAAACCAAATACCCTCAAGACAAGACTTTTGGCTTCCAAACAAAACCCAAAGTCTACCAGATCTTTCAAAAATAAACCATGAAACGAACGAAAAGAATCAGCAGTAAAAAATGCAGTAAAAAATTTGCGTTACGACTTACTTCGCTCCTTACTGCACGTTCCAATTATACCTAGTGATAGTTTGATAATTGAAATAATGGTCATATTACTAATAAGTACTTTTTCGCCAGAGGTAACGAGAAAAGACTACGGATACAGGCACAGGTTCGCCCTATACAATTTTACAGTACTTCTTTGCTCAATCCCCAAAAAGAAATATCCATTAATCGCGTCCCTAATATGTGGAAATTTTTGGTTAACACCACTTGAAGAAGAAAATTTCGAGCTACCTTGGCCTTCAAAGTTCTTAGAAATGCTAATGGAGGTAGATTATAGGCTATTTAACAAAGATCTACTCCTTAAAATCTACAAAAATAACAATGTAAATTATTACTGGATTAATAACTCTATTCATCACTTATATCTAGGACAATACGAGCTATTAAAACGCTTAATTACTAAGTTTTATACAATAGACGAAAACATTGGGTCAAAACTAGTAAAAGGAAAGAATATTCTAATATATGAAAAAATAATAAATTGCATAAGCCCGCTATGTTTTCATAAACAACTGATTTTCAAAAGAGTTTGTATTACTCCAAATAACCCCAGTTTAAAGGAATTGTGCAGAAAAAACATACGCTTTATGATGAAAAAAACCGGCATTCACTATACGTTAACTAACCTAACACTCCCTGAAACCCTAAAACGGTATTTACTACACATAGAAGATATTCATGGAAATAACAACAAAGAATATCGATTGACTTTTATGACTCCACACCTGTTAAAATCTGAAATAAATCAATTTTCGAGCCAAGGGCCAATAATAAATATTTCAAATGACCATGAATTAGATTGTTCAAATTTTATCTAACTAATATCACTTTTAAACAGTAAGTTAACGATAAATTAGTTTCTTTTACTCGTTTCTTTCCTTCTAATGTGCAGAGATCTAAAAATTGTCTCCTATGATTTTACTACTCTATTTCCGAGTTGGAATATTCCAAGACATAATGATAGAAAGGCTATGATACAAAGTGTATTACTTTTCGACACATTGTGCGTTGGAAGTTAAGACGGATTGGATTAGAGTACCAACCTAAAAACCATTAAGTTAATGTAACTTAATTTTTTTAGAAACCGGGCGATATCTGCCAAGAAAGTCAAGGAAAATGAGTAACCACCCACCAAATTATTTTTTCGCAATTCAAGTCAAAAGCGCGCAAGTAAAAAGAAAAGCCTCGGAGATACAAAACTACTTAATTAATATAGACCCCAATATATCGCAAGCCCTTATACTACACAGCACTTTTCACGTTACACTAATGGTTATCCACCTAAAAAATATTAGTGAAGTCGAATTAACGAAAAATGCTTTCGCGAAGGCAATATCTGCCTTTGAACAAGAATTCAGTGAGAATCAAATAATACTCGACTTCCAAGGCGTCGGAGAATTTTCAGAACAAATTTTGTATGCCCAGTTAAATAATGAGACAGAATTTAAAGCTCGCTTAAGTCCTCTTTTAGATAAAATTACTAAAGAAATCAGTAAAACAGGAATACAATTCGCGAACCAGGAAAGTTGGAAGCCTCATTTGACTTTAGTAAATCTCAAAAAAGTCGCTAGGCTAAGAAGGATGGCAAAAAAACTACCACCATCAATAACATCCATTTTTAAAAATATGAAATTTGGAATCGAAACCGCGGAAAGCTTTCAATTCTGTTCAATGAGAAGTACAAAAAACGAAGAAAATTACTATGAAATATTATCCGAAATTAAATTCGACAAAAAAAAACAACTAAAGAAGTCTGGAAGAATTGAGAACGAGAAAATATAGTGGTAATACAACTAACAGGTAATATATCATTGCTTTAAGCTTAATAACCTTTGGTGCCACTAATGGCATAGAAACTAACCTATTTATGTCTTTTATTACAATTAAAATTTCTTTTACAAATATAAAAATAAGTATCTCGAGATCTATGTATCCAATAAGTAACCAAATATGTCTGTGAATAAGACTACCCAACCTAATAATTGTAAAAGCCAGCCTTAAAAAACCCTCTAGTATCTTTTGAATAAAAATCCTTTTTGTGTGTATGAATAAAAATTCTTATCTTTTTAAAATGATATATATATTTTCGAAATCAATATGACGCTCAATCTAATTTTTATCACCTAAACACACACAAAAAAAAAAAAAAAAAAAAAAAAAAAAAAAGGAAAAATAAAGAACAGTGACACAAAAAAAAAATAAAAGCAAAAAAATTTTTAAATCTTACCAAATTTTAGTTTCGTCTTGAAAAAAAAAATCCAATTCTGTTATAATATAAGTCCTAAAATCTTAAAATATGAACAACTCAAATTCGCGCGTACTAACATTGAAAAAAAACATATTTTGTAACCTGGCAAAATTACAGATCTCTGAAGGGCAAAATTACTAGTGACGTACGAAAGTGAAATTCACAAATAGACATTTTATCTAATAGACTCGTAACACATAGAATATACAATGTGTGCATTGTCTAATAAATAACCCTTAAGGTACATCTGTTAATGGAAGAATGATTTTTACAACCAAGGAATAAACGTCAATTATAACAAACAGTTTTCGCATAAAATTGTAAAAAAGTAATTAAGCTTTAAAAGCCTGTAGTAGTTTTAAAAGAATTTTAAATTATAGCTAAAATAAAAAAAAAAAAAAAAACCGCCTAGCGGATCTCAAAAGTCAAGAAAAGTTACCACCCATCTTTTGAATTAACCAATTACAATGAAGCTTCTCCGGAGGCATTTAAAAAAGTAACCAATCACAGCGATACATCTCAGTGGTAGGTTTAAAATTTATCTGAAACTAAATTATTTTGTCAAATAAATTCGTTTATATTTAAGAAAAAAATTAAAAAGTATAATCACTTTATATTCATTAAATAGAAACCATTAGATTTACCTAAGAATCCAGTTAACGCTTAAAAAATTAACTATTTCAAGACATCGTTATATATTTAATAAATATGTCCAAAGAATGGTTACGATGCGCTGAGTCCTTCTAACATAAATAAATTAACACCATAATATTTCCAGATCATCAACTGAATACCAAGCCAAACAGGTAACCTTAAACTTATATACTGCTTAATAATAATACCAATTAACACCAAATAATTAGTAAAACAAAAACAAATCGGTACTAAGTCAAAAAAAGGGAAGGATTGTAAAAAAATGAATCTAACGGAAATTAGAGAGTGGGAAACTCCAAGAAATTGTCAAAGGCCAAAAGAAAACCAAGAAACTCAATCTTTAGATTTTACAATTATGTCATATAATGTACTAGCTCAAGGATATATCGAAACAATGCCGTATTTGTACCATAATTCTAACGAAGAAAATTTAAAATGGCCAGATAGGAAAAAAAGACTTTTTAACCAATTCAAAATGTCAAATGCAGATATTGTATGCTTACAGGAAGTGGATGCTGACTACTATTATAATACCTACTTATCGTATTTTCAATCTCAGGGGTATGACGGAGTGTTTAAACAAAAAACCCAAGAAAAGATTGATGGGTGTGCCACCTTTTTTAAAAAATGTGAATTTAGTCTAAAAGAAAATCATTCCTTAGAAATGCTAAAGAATGGAATAGATTTACTTAATCGAGATAACATTGCACTTATTTCTATTCTCACCCCATTTAAGAACCCGGATAAACAGATATGCATTGTAAACACACATTTGTTATACAATCGCAAAAGAGAAGATGTGCGTTTAGCCCAACTCCAAGTACTTCTAGCAGAAATTGACCGCGTTGCTGGCAAAATAACTAACTACCCTCCAGTTATCCTTTGTGGTGATTTGAATTTCACCCCTTCAAGTAGATTATACTCTTTTTTAAGCCAAGGAAGGCTTAAGTATGAACACCTAGATATAAAAAAACTAACTGACTGTGGTTCACAAAAAAATGGGAAAACCTTCCTCCCAAAGGAGCTATATATTTCTGATTCTTGTCAATACTTACAAGAACTAAAACAGTATATTTGAAGTATTTTTCCGTAGGAGTAAATATAAAAGGTCAACAAGTTTAATCCCAATAGTAGGGGAGCTTGCATCTCGATTATTCGGTTTGTCAACCGAGGAAGATTTGAATATATTGAGAGAAAATGTTAAAAGGCTCAATACAGCCATGAATACAACACTTCATGTACAAAAAATACAAGCAAGTATAGCCAGCTATCAAAAAAACAAAATTGAGGCCATTTCGAAAAAAATCTCAAGAACGGTCAACACAATGAATTATTTAAAAAATGAAGTAGACAGAGTAATCTCCGATTCTAGCTTGACAATGGTATCACTCGACATTGTCATCATGTCTTTGTTGAACTTAGCTACTGATGTCAGTAAATTTGAATTCGCGTTATTTGAGTTAACAGGAGGAGCCCTTTCTTACGATTTAGTAGATCCCTCGGACCTTAAAAACATCCTAAGTGAAGTAAAAACTCACTTAACATTTGGTCTCCACTTACCAGTAGAACCAGAAGTAGCTAACTTATTTTTATATTATACCAAACTAAGGGTGCATATCACCGAAATTAATGAACAACTGTTTGCTGTCGTAACAATCCCATTAATTAACCAACAGTCCATATTTGATCTATACAAAATATCTACTTTTCCAATTAATATTAAAGAGACCAATTCCTTCATGAGCATTACGCCTGAAGCAGAATATATTCTAACTGATCGAGACAGAAGGAAATATACACTCGCCAATTCACAGGATTTAAAAGAATGCGTCTCTTTTAAAAATTTAGTCTGCCAACTAACGCTACCTATATATAATGTAAAAATCGGATCTTGCATATTAGATCTCTTCCTAAAAGAATCACAACAACAAGATATTCCCAACTCATGTGATGCTTTAGTAGGAAGCACAAAGAGAGAAATCTTCATTAATTTACGAAATGACTTTTGGCTTTTTACAGTACCTAGAAAGACAGTAGGAACTCTATCATGCTATAACAATGCAGAAAAAATTGACCCCAGTTATCGAACCGAAATACTATTACAGGACGTTGGAACAATAACAATAAAACAAGGTTGCCGACTCGTGACAAAGGAAACAACTGTACAAACACCTTTGATCACAACTAGCACAAATTATGTGAGCCCAAAAATAATAAATTTCCAAGGAATAAATTTGTCTTTTACGATACCAAACATGAACAACGAAGAATCAAAAATATCAATTTGGCCCAAAATAGAGAAAATTAAGGGTACTATGCAGCTAGCAAAAATAAAAGAGGCATTAGACCTACAAATACCGTTGTTCACGACAGAAGACCAAAGACTAAAGTACGTAGAAAGTCAATATGGACTATTCTCGCCAAATTCCTGGTACAATATAATAATAACCATATTATTGGTATTTCTTATATCTCTAACAATAAGAGCGCTACTCACAGTAAATTATGGAAAGCTCTTGAGACGAAAAACGATAAAAAACGATGCGATTGATGCTCAGGAAATGCATCAACTAAACCATACAGCCCCGGATGATATTAAGCCATAATAAAGGGAGGTTATAACAGTATGGGAAAATCGAGGTCTTTTCCCATATATTCATATAGCCAGTCCCTACTTTAATAAATATTGTTGGTGTATTACAGCTAGAAGGCTAAGATACGATTTAACTGTATTACTTTTTGGCGGAATTACATCAGTAATATAAATATTTGGCAGAAAATTTTTATGTAAGATCTAGACCTCTGACAAGTTTAATCACTTGTCCCTTCTTAATATAAACAAGAGAATGGAGGTTGTCTCTTGTAATTTTCGATATTGTGTTACTAAACTAAATATTCCTAACGCATGGCAATAGAAAGGCTATGACGCTAGAAATAGACGTTTCTTTTCTACAAAGTCTTGCGTTGGGAGTATAAAGAATTAGAAATAAAAAAAAAAAAAAAAAAAAAAAAAAAAAAAAAAAAAAACCTCCAAATTAATCTTGTGCTTAATCGACGCCTTTAAACAGTGTTACTTGTTTAATCACATAATCATATGCCTATCACATAAATGTCACAATAATCAATGTTAATCACAACCATCGTTTTTACAATTATATAATGTTGTTACTATTCTATTTAATAACCATATGATCCTGCCTGGAAATTTTTTCATTACAGAAATTGGCAATTGGCCGACATTACATAATGGTCGAAAACTGGAAAACACCTATCATGATTCGTAAACCGCCAAGGAATGCCCGAAAACATCTGATTCAACCAGAAAGCTATCACCCACATGACACGCCAGACAACGCCATCTACCATACTGCAATCATTTTCATCTTCTGATGGGACATCGTAAGATAAAGAAGGCGTAATATCCAGCCAAAATACAACCACAGCATATCCGCGAAGGCACCATAGATGGTAACGAAACACAACATGAAGACCCGATATAAACAACATCAGACCCAAATGAAGATTTAAATCAGAAAATTCTAATCTTATAAACTTTGGAATCAACCACAAAGTAAGGTTTTAAATACTACCTCAGTCAAATAACGCTTAAAATGCAGAAGGGAGCGGGAGAGGAATGGAAGAACCGTAGTACCAGGTGTACTTTTGTACTTAAACTCCTAGGGGATAGGTATTCCTAGTCCTGCACTTCCCATTTTGAAAAAGCGTAATAAAAAGACAGACTGTACGGTTGCTAAATTTTCAAGAAACAAAAAAAAACTTAAGGGTGATAAATTAAGGAATGAAATTATATTAATTCAATCAGTGGATAGGGCAAGAACACGAGAATTGTGATCAGTGTATAATACTCCAAAAATAGTAAATGGTGAACAATTAAAAAGTGCCAAGTAGTGAGTAGTTGAAACTTAATAAAAGTGCAAGTGGAAATTCTTTTTATGTAACGTTGTATATTTTACACTTTATTGTAAGAATACCTGGGATCAATGGAAGACTAAATAAATACAAAAAAAAATTTTTTGTGAAACCAGGTATTCAAGTATATACCTTATTAATGTCAAATGATGTATTAATGTAATTCAAGTGTAAGGTGTAGGTTAATTAAGGGTGTAGGAATATATACGTTTTCTTTAAATAATCATTTCTGTGGTGAAAGAATTAAAATAAAAATATTTTGACAATAAGAAACTGTAAGAAAAATAAAACTTAAGGACAGGGAATGTTCTGATTGACGAGGGCGTCAATCTACAGCGGGATAGGGGATATGTAACATATAGACCAGCAAACCCCCTCCCCCTTTCAGAACTCAAAACCAAATCTCTCATTCATTTATTTTAGAAAGTTTTAAAATAAGAATCTCTTATACATATAAAGATTTTAAAGTACAAGTTAATTATCTCATAGGATTTGTGCTTTTTTAGTACAAGTTTTATAACAGGCAAAAAATGATACTTTTTACCTTTGGTACAAATCTTCCTTCAAGCAAAAAATGATACTTTTTTGACTACCAAAATTAGATTCAAACTTTTGAATAAAGCCAATTAGAAACCAGATTTCTACATCTGGTCTGGTCAACAAACTGAAGGTGAAAACCCTCGTTATAATAAATCTTTGCAAGGAGGTTAAGCCATATGTTGTATAGTCAAAAAAAAAGAGTTGTGTTGCAACTCTTCTGAGGTCAGTCTACCCTGTGCTTAATTTAGAAATCCGGATTGATTCGGGATATATAAGGTGAACTAAAAGTTAGGTGTGTAATTCAGTTTTTTGGTAGTCACTCTTTGATGCACTTTATACGACTATCATTTATTGGAGCCGTTTTACCTGAAGTTGTATATGAAGTAAGAAAATAAAATTATTGTCAATAATTGTGTTTGTCTTTGAGTTAAGGTACAGGTACAGTTCCTATTGTCTACTGGTACGTTCCCAAGGGAATCTGCCCATCTCGGCAAACCTAAACGTCATGATAATGAATTCGTCTCCAAGGTTATAGAGACTGGTCAATGGAACCCTCCCAATCTATATCCATTAACTATAAAGCTCCCATACCACAAACAACTTAAACTATATAAGAAATCAAGTAAACTTTATAAGCAATCAGTAAACTATAAGAATCGAACAAACTTCATAAGAAACCCCCCCCCCCCCGTAACAGATACATCTGCTTCTTCTAACTTTCAAATTTTTATTCCTTCTAATTTTCAAAGGTATTTCTGGGTAAACTTTTGAGTTGGTTAAATACCTGTTTATATCTTATGTAATAATCCTTTCCATTTTATTCTTTATTTACAACTTCCAGTATTTCTCTTTTCTGTTCCTAGTCTTTTTGATTTCTCTTATGACAAACAGGAGGGTTTCCTTTTCCATTTTATAACAATGTGATTTTCATTATCTGTGATTAATGTAATTTTCAATAATATTCTTCACATAGTTGCCCTTGACTCATCCACATCCATATTTCCAATGAAAGACTAATCACATTGGATCAATTCCTGGCAATCTAGACTGCAATCTGTAGACGCATGTTTTGTAAATTCTTCTCTTTTGGGATGCAGTCTAAAGCTAAAATTTACGGCAATGTGTTTACTAGCTTCATATAAGCATTAAGCTTTACTTTAAATCACAGCTTGGTGCTTGTTAAGAATTTCCAAACTTGTAATACTCCATGATAACTTCTATAGGATTAATTTTCCTTTCAGGTTGTGGATTATGCCCTGAATGAGTATTCAGCTACCTCCTAGTTAAACAGCAACTCTTGATGTGGCCACTCTTTTTAATTTTGCACTTAAGTGCGTGAGTTGATTAAGCAGATACTGTGTCTTCTTAAATCTGGTTCCATAGGTCAACTACTCTTTTTCTGAAGAAGTGTCTTCTTTCTTTAGTGGTATAATGCTGCTTTGGGAGTTTCTTTGAATGTTCTCTAGTCATGTGATGCAATGGGTGGGCAAACAGATCAGGAAGTGTGTTTTTAGATATAATTTTGTGGACTAGAATCATATCTCCTTGTTTTCTTGTATATGTAAGTGTGGGGAGTTTAAGATGGTCCATCTGTTCTTCATAAGAAATTTGCTGCAATCCACTGACTATCTTAGTTGCTCTGCAATACAATTTTTTCTGGACTTCTTTACCTTCTTGAAAAAAGAGCATATCAAAGACATTCCAGCCTCAAGTTACAGTTGAACCAGTGCCCTATACAGTTTCATGAACACTCTAGGACAATAGCTTGAGATTGTCCTTTTGGTAAAGCGAAGGGATTGAAAGGCAGATGGTCACAAAGTCTTTGCATAGATGCTAAAATTCAATCTGTCTCTACTTTGACATTAATTGATGTAGAAATAACAAGCATGAAAGATTCAAGGCTGGGGGAACAAGGACTTCTATGTATGCAGCCTGTATAAAATGGATTAAATGGTAAAATAAAAAATACTTAGACTTGTTCTACTTGTACCCTTATAATCTGAGCTAATATTTTTTCTTCCTACCTATAATGGGTTTCAAGCACATATAGCTATTACCTCTTCTGCCTTCTTTTGATAAGTTGGGTGAGCAAGGTAAATTCAGGTATCTGGATCTGAGCCTCACCTAGAGAGGTGCAAGTCTATTTGGGTTTTATCTCAAAGAAATCATGAGCATCAGCTTTTTCTGTTGAGAGAGCATATTTTATTTCATGGAACTTTGATATTATGTAGTCTATGTTACTGAAGACAATATTCAGACTACTACTAATACTCTATGAAGGCTAATCAATGAATCTAATAATAATACAATAATGAATTCATCCTTGCTCCAATAATAAAAAAATAATAATGAATGAACTCTTTCTTCCCTGTGTTCTTATTATATATTAGAAACAGTACTGATTGCTGAAAAAGCAAATTCTGTTCTAGTTTCTTTGAGACATGAAGCATTTCAAAATTTGATAAAAATATATCTATAGAATTTCTGAAAGGGATACTTGCTTGTTTTTTTATAAACTTTCATGATTTCTGTATCAATTTTGAGCTTAATTTCTAATGTAATTTTTAACTTTTCCCTTTAGAAATTTATTGAATATTATGGCACTATTGCCTGTATTATTACATCTAGTTCATATGCTGCAAAGGTGAAAATGTTTTTTTTTCTTGGATAACTAAATCTCCCTCACTATTGGCACATTGTACATGGAATGCTTTATTATATAACTATATAACACATTGTACATGGAATTCTTTATTATATAACTTATATAATTATATAGCTTAGTTCTTTTTAAAATAACTTGACCCATCTTAGACCATAGAAATTGGAGCACCTTTTTCAATCCCCAAATTTATTGAGGTAGCTAGCAAATAAAAATATAATAAGTAGTTAACAATAAATTGTTGACAATAAATGAATAAAATAAATGAATGAATGAATGAATAATAAATGAATAACAATATGTAGTTAAAAATAAATTGATTAAACTACCTCAATTTATTGAGGTAGCTGAGAAATAAAAATATAATAAGTAGCTAACAAATAACAAATAAACTTACTTGTAGAATCAGCATTTCATCCTATATCCAAGCACAACATTCATTTTCATTGCAAATTCATTTGATCAAGTTACAAAAATTCTTCAGACTTTTTGTTTCTCTTATAGATATGTGATTTGGTTGACTGGCAATTCAGTTTAGGTTAACTTGATTAAAAGAATTTACAACAGAAATAAATGTTATATTAAGACTCAGGATAAAATTCTGAGTAGAAAAGTGACTAAATTTCTTAGCTATTCCAATATTTGATGAATTGAAAAAATTATCAAAGTTGCAGAGCAATGCTTCTGGGTCATCATCTAGGCTGAGTAGGAGCCAAGGAGTTTTCTAGAGATAATATGAGCCCTCTTAGGCATTTTTAGATGTGTACACTTATGTCACACAGATATCATGGGACTATAGAAATTAATTTAATTATACTATAGTTAAAGTAAAGTTTTAATCAGCAAGTTATTTACTGTTGGAGATAGGCACCAGGCTCACTGCTTTTTAACAAATTCAGTGGAACCTATTTAATACAACTTGAAAAGATGACAAAATTAACTAACAGATTTCTTTAGACAAAATTTTCTAGCCCATGAGCAAAAAAAAATTATTTGCTTTTCTTTGAAGAGGGGAGTGATATGGGGTGCTTTGGGTGAAAATTGGTGGCTCACCCCCTCAGAAAGAAACACTACAAAAATTCTGAGAACTAATTCACAGAATTCTAAAATACTTACATGTGTCATTCCTGAAAGCCCATCAATTTACTTTACCCCCACCCTATAATGACAAAACACACAATCTAAATTAAACATTTTCCTTGAATTTCCTATTATTTGATGCCATCAATGTTGCTTCTTTGCTGTTAAATTAATTTGAGGAAATAGTCACATATAAAAAATTTTAAAATATGTAATTTGGGCATTTTTCCATTAAAAGGGGGGGGGGGAGTGGTAAAGTAATGCACTTTTAGGAATTATATAAGTAAGTACTTTAAAATTTTGTAGTGTTTGGGCAATCCAATACAATAGAACTAGAGTTTTGTTTTTCACCAATATTTAAATGCATATTTCCTATTTTCTTATTTTGAAACATTTTTTAAAGTATTCTTGTAGGCTTATAAGCTTCTATATGTGTGCCAGATTGTTGGCACAATACATTGTGCAAGTGGATCTCTCTTGTTTCACCCATGTACCCATATACTGATTCAACTTTGACAAAACAAGAACCAGGAAAACAAGAATGATAGGTAATGGAATATATTGGAAATACATAATTTGAGCTATACTGACACATTAAGGACAGTCACATAATTTTGTCAAAATCCTGGGGGGGGGCAAAGTTAGTGCCAATTTTCCTGAATCAAGAGAAAATAACAGTAAAAAACTAAAAAACAAGCTATTTAATGTCATAAAGGTACTATTTAGTACTATAAAAAGCACTATACAGGCATAGCAAATTATAACCCTGATTAGCAGGGGGAGGGTAAAGTATAGTGAAGCTGCAGTCAAAATATGTTATCTATAATTATTCTGTATATTATGAAGAAAGAATTGTTTTCTGAACATTTTTCCTTCTCAAAAGCCCCTAATCTAAACCTTTACAAAAAAAGTTACTTATACTATGAATAAATGTTACAAGTCAACTATGAATATTTGCTAATAAAAATTTGATAAATTTGTAGTTGGTTATATAATTTAGTATGGATGAAAGTGAAAACATCAATTGATCCCTTTTTATAGCTCTTCCATAATTCAGTAAATGCTTCTGAGGCTAATTTTATCTTGAGCCCTTAAGGGCCCTGAAAGTATTTTATATTAATTACAACAGAGCATAAAAAAACATCAAATGATGATTTAACTTTCATCCTAGTTAAAGTATATGGCCCACTGCAAATTTACCATGACCTGTACCAACCTAATGTGCAAATATATACCCTGAATTGGAATATACCCTGAAATGTTGACAGCAAAGTTTTGAATTGCAAAATTCAATGCTATTTTTGTCAAAAGCATTTCAAAAACGCATAGTTAAATTGAAATGGTAGGAAAATGGTTTATATCTGAGTTGCCTAATTAATGAGGTTTGAATTATTATAAGTAAGTATTTTTGGAATACTTATTGCAACAGCTTATTTGTAAGCTAGTTATATCTTTTTAACTACTTTTCAATGCCTTCTAATATAGATAACTTTTCTGTGTGGTTAGAAAAATTAAATACCTTAGGAGTCCCTTTAAGAGCTAAAGATGTAAATAGCCCCAGAAGAAATTACTAAATTATGAAAAAGCATAAAAAAGACATTAAATGACATTTTCATCCTAGCTAAATTATATAGCCAACCACAAATTTACCCAAAATTCTGGACGAAGGCCTTTTTCTATCTTGGAAATAGATGGGTGTACAGAAGTGATGTGCATTCAAAGGATGGGGTGGCAGCATGTGTCCCCTCTCTCTATTTTGAGAAATACCTTTTCATTGAAAATACTTTTTTGTTTATTTTCATTAAAAAGAAAAGCAACACTGTAGAATTAAACCCCATCAGTAACCATTTTAGGTGAAATTGTAGTTAATTGACTTCTTGTTATCTCAGAAAGGGTTTAGGTTAGGAAAATGAAACTTTCAAGGATGAATCTACAGACTAAAGTATGTCCTTGGAAGGTATTTTGAAGCAACTACCTCTACTCCTTCTCCCTCTAGAGGGCCCTGACCTTTAAAAATATGTGTGTTATAAAAGTGAAACCTTACAAAATATATTTTCTGCTTAATTGCAGTACAACAAAATTGTTTTTAGCTTCATAACTTTGCTCAATTCTATTTTATAAGGTTTTAAAGATATGCAAATACATTTCTTAAATTTAGAATAAAAACATTGATATGTCTCAAAATTCTGCTCAAATGACAGGAATTGCATTTTCAGAACTAAAGGCAGATTCCTATTTATTCCTTCAAAAGAAAGCATTTTTAGGCAAAGAATAATTTAAAATACAGGGGCACCAATTTTTGGAAATGTATGAGGGGGGAGCAAGATTTTTTTTAATATACTAATTTTAAGGTATTGATTTACTAATTTCTACTGTTACAAGATCCATTTTGAACCCTTAACAGAGCCCGAAAAGTTGCACCATTTAAAATTTGAAGATAATTGGAATAAAAATTGTCCAATTCACTGTTATGGTTGATTTTTGAGTCATACATTGCATATTAATTGATTAAAAAAAAAATTAACAACATGTAAATTTATAAATATATTAATTTCTTTGTTTTTTACATTGTCAGTAGTAGTTCATGGGTAGAATGTAAGTACAATTAAGATAAACTCCCAATTTTTGTCAAATTCGAATTCATCAAATCTGTCTATTAGATTTTAATACAATGAATTTGACTGCTGGAAAGGAATGTGTAATCAGACTCATGACATGTTAGGGGAGAGAGGGGAGGGGAGGGTTAAAATGTATTCTCAAAAGTATAGAGGGGGGCAATTTTGTTCATTTTCAGAATTTTTCTTTGAAAAAAATACAAAAAGAAGGTATTTTTTAAAGACTTAGGGAGAGAGTTTTATTATCCTCACTCTGTGTCTTTACAAAATACTGTGATGTGATGGGGCACTAGAATTGCGTAAACATGCATGAAGCATAGAATAGCATCCTTGGGGTTTTATCCCTACCTCTTCTATGTAGAGATAACATCCTGTTCTGTTTTGCTTCTGTTTCTTGCTTGCATTAATATTATCTTTGTGCTTGTGCCTTGCTTATGTGCTACTTTATTTTGTAGGTAGTCTAGGACATTAGATCTTATTGCTATGAATATTGCTGGATGCCAGAAACGGATTTTTTTGGGTTACCTTGGGTGTTTAACAGTCAAAAATAAATTGGAATTCTAGTTCCCTTACAGAGAAATGGAATTAATTTGAGGAACATGCTCAACTGTTCATAGGACCTCTCTGTGGAAAAACTTAAGCGATCATATCCACTTGCCTTCTGATATGGACTGTAGAAAAGGACAATAGCAAAATTAAAGAGACTCAATCAAATCTTCTCATGTTTTGTCTTGCAAAATAGATTTTAAAAATATTAATATGCCATTGAAATTGTGAATGGAATTATATTTGTTATTTGTCTTCAACATAGACAAATCATTTGAATACTAAACCATAGACAACATTTGTTTTTGCCAACACCCTTTCTTCATTTTTTCTTCAATGTCGCCAGAAAAGATTTCCTAACACGCATGAAGCAGGGAAAACTGACTTGGTAGCTCCTCATTTCTAATACCTCGGTTGATTGACCGGATCGTGTGTGCAATGTCTTTTGTATTTTATTTTATATCCTTTCACATAGTACATCTATGGCCTCCAGTCACCTTTTTAGGGCTATAGTGTCAAGGTCATCCTTCTAATATTTGGTCTTTTTTATAATTTTTATGGCACTTGGTATTAACCAAGTGACATATAGAGATCGCAAATTCTGTCGGTCTGTCCCGGTTTTGCTACTTTAGGCACTTCCAGGTAAGCTAGGACGATGAAATTTGTCAGGTGTATCAAGGCCCGGACCATAGTAAATTAGAAATAGTCTTTCCCGATTTGACCATCAGGGGGGGGGGGCAGTTAATTCGGAAAAAATAGAAAAAATGAAGTATTTTTACTTACGAACGGGTGATGGGATCTTAATGAAATTTGATCTTTGGAAGAATATCGTGTCTTAGAGTTCATATTTCAAATCCCGACCAGATCCGGTTACATTGGGGGGAGTTGGAGGTAGGGGAACCTAAAATCTTGGAAAACGCTTAGAGTGGAGGGATTGGGATGAAACTTGGTGGGAAAAATACGCACAAGTCCTAGATATGTGACTGACATAACCGGACCGGATCCGCTCTCTTTGGTGGAGTTGGGAGGGGGGGGGATAATTCGGAAAAATTAGAAATAATGATGTATATGTAACTTACGAACTGGTGATCAGATCTTAATGAAATTTTAATCTAGAAGGATCTTGTCCCTTAGAACTCTCATTTTAATATCCTGAACAGATCCGGTGACATTCAAGGGAGATGGGGGGGGATCGGAATTCATGGAAAACGTGAAAATCGATGTATCTTACGAATGGGTCATCGGATCCTAATGAAACTTGATATATAAAAGAATCTTATGTCTCAGATGCTCCATTTTCAGTTCGAATCAGATCTGGGGACATAAAGAGTTGGAAGGGGGAAAAGAAATCTTGGAACCCGGAAATCTTGGAAAACACTTAGAGTGGAGAGATCGGGATGAAACTTGATGGGAAGAATAAGCACAAGTTATATATACGAGATTGACATAATTGGTACGGATCCGTTCTTTTTGGGGGAGCTGGAGTTTTTTTAATTTGGAAAAATTAGAAAAATTGAGGTATTTTTAACTTAAGAACGGGTGATTGGATCTTAAGGAAATTTGATATTTAGAAGACACTCATGTCTTAGAGCTCTTATTTCAAATCTTGACCTGATCTGTTGACATTGGGGGGAGTTGGAGGTGGAAATCGGAAATCTTTGAAAACGCTTATAAATGTCTTAGATACGTGACTGACGTAACCGGACTGGATCCGCTCTCTTTGGGGGAGTTAGGTGGTGGGGTTCAGTGCTTTGGCGATTTTGGTGCTTCTGACGTGCTAGCACGATGAAAATTGGTAGGCGTGCCAGGGAGCAGTATAAATTGACCTGATAAAGTCTTTTTCCCCGATTCGACGATCTGGGGGGCTGAAGGGAGAGGAAAAACTAGAAAAATTGAGGCATTTTTATCTTACGAGTGGGTGATCGGACCTTAATGAATTTTGATATTCAGAAGGACCTCGTAACTCAGAGCTCTTATTTTAAATTTCGACCGGCATTAAGCCTCTGATTTTTCTTTTAAAGCAATCTGCTGATTCTTAGAATTTTCCTAGAGCTCATACCGTATGAGCTCTTGGCTCTTCCAACCTCGTCACAAGTGCCATATGAGCTTTTAGCTCTTGTTTGAAGATCCTTCTTACTTGTGTTAATAATTATTTACTGAGAAAGCTGGTTATGGTTAAATTTATATTCTGGTAGTACTGATGATACTTCTGTTGATTTTGCTGATGAAGAGTATGAAGAGGAGAGGACCAATTACACTATCTTGTATCACCTTGCTGGTCACTTTTACTGGATCAGAGATGCTGTTGTCCACTCTAACTTGTTGGGTTTAATTTCCCAGGAATGATTTGATCCAGGATCGTATTGTCTTGGCAAACTGTACTGTTGGAGATCATCCAATACCTTTGCATGCAATACACTTTTGAAAGCTTTTTCAACATCACAAAGTACTGCTGGGATGCTGCACCCCTCTTCCAGGGCCTGTGTCCAATTGTTGAATGTTTCTAATAATTGTGCTATACAGCTTTTGTTTGGTAGGAACTCATACTGGACAATATTTATTATATGGCTCAATATCCTGTCACTTATGCATCTTTAAAAAATTTACGGACTAGTGATGTCAGTCAAATAGGTTGATAGTTTCCCCCTTTTGATTGTTCACCTTTCTTGTGGATGGGGACAACAATTGCTTAAGACCACCTTAGTGGTATTGCACCTTTGTCTATAGAGCCTTGAAAGATTTCTAGCACAAGTTCAACAATAAATTCTTAATTTGGTGTTTTTCTATAGGGTGTTGGCTTGTGAGATGTTTCAAACAGGCTAAATTGGATACTTAGGTCTACTTTTGCAGTATTAGCAGAGTTTTTAACTAGTTTTCTTATTCATTTAAATTGTCAAAGGTGTTTTTCTATAGGGTGTCGGCTTGTGAGATGCTACAAACAGGCTAAATTGGCTACTTAGGTCTACTTTTGCAGTATTAGCAGAGTTTTTAACTAGTTTTCTTATTCATTTAAATTGTCAAAGGTGTTTTCTATAGGGTGTCGGCTTGTGAGATGCTTCAAACAGGCTAAATTGGCTACTTAGGTCTACTTTTGCAGTATTAGCAGAGTTTTTAACTAGTTTTCTTATTCATTTAAATTGTCAAAGGTGTTTTCTATAGGGTGTTGGCTTGTGAGATGTTTCAAACAGGCTAAATTGGATACTTAGGTCTACTTTTGCAGTATTAGCAGAGTCTCTAATAAGTTTTCTTCTTCATTTAAATTCTCAAAGGTGTTTTCTATAGGGTGTTGGCTTGTGAGATGTTTCAAACAGGCTAAATTGGCTACTTAGGTCTACTTTTGCAGTATCAGCAGAATTTCTAATAAGTTTTCTTATTCATTTAAATTATCAAAGGTGTTTTTTATAAGGTGTTGGCTTGTGAGATGTTTCAGACAGGCTAAATTGGCTACTTAGGTCTACTTTTGTAGTACCAGCAGAATTTCTAATTCTGCACATACACTTCAAGTAAGAAAAATACTTATCTCTATAGTCAGAATTACATCCTGAATCCAAAGTTATTGTGCATTTGCATCAGAAAGGAAATTAATATTCACCATATACAGACCTAGCCTATACCAATTCAGGGTATATATTTGCACGTTAGTGAGTATATGTGTATGTATGTGTATATGTGTGTATGTGTATATGCATGTGTGTATGTATATGTATGCATATGTATGTGTATATATATATATATATATATATATATATATATATATGTATATATGTAAGCCCTATAGATAGGTAGAGTAGCTCCTTAGGAGGCTTAGGCCAAGTAGGACCTTGTCCCAGTGGGGCCCATAATAGAAACTGGGAAACCCTCCCCTGGGGGTCATAATTTCAGGTGGAGGAGGAAGAAGGCCCCTCAAATGTACACTCAGCAGGGCCAACTGCCGTGTTCACGCGTCAGATGAGTTACAAACCTTCTCCCAGTAATGGGTTAAATTGCATGGTGAAGCAGAACACCATCGTGGGAGGATCCTCTATAGGAGGACAACTGCGGCAGGGCGTAATATCCAGATTTATGGACAACGGCCTCTGTAAAGGGCTGCCTCGACCCTTTCGGGGTACCTGCAAGACTGGGAAACTTGCGGTCAATTTTTCCCTCTTGAGGAGTGGCGCCCCTCGAGGAAATTATAGCCTAGTAAACAACACAGCACTCGTACGGGATTCTGATTATTGGATAATTTTCTGGGCTTGGTTTGTTTTGATGGGCGTTTTCGGGCTGAAAAACCTCTTCCTAGCTAATTTATCTACTATGGGCTGCCTCCCCGTAGTAGCATAATATTTGTAGGCATGAATATATAATGAGTCGGAGGTAATAGGCTTGGGACTGTCTGTGCAGGATTCCGACTCTTGTTGATAGAAGAGCATCGCCAAGTGCTGAAAACCATGTTGTGACCAAGATGGGCCCAGGATTGCACAAAGCCTCCAACTTACTGGAGGTCCCAGGGACTTCTTGCTGTCCGGTTCTAAGCCGGCTTAAGCGCTTCGGTGTAGACTTGAGAAGATATGTTGTCCCCATCCTGCACTGGTATCCGGGATCACTGCTTTTCTTGAGGCCAAAATAATTTCAAAGATTTAAAGAACATGAAAATTGGAACTTGGAATGTTACGACGTTAAAAAATGATTATCGCATCGACATTTTGACTGACGAATTCAGACGGTTTGAACTGGATTTATTAGGAGTTTCAGAAACTCATATCCCAGGGGTAGGAAGCATGAAATTAGGTGACATAGAATTTGTTTACTCAGGAAGGAAGGATGGGGTACATAGACAGGGAGTAGGGCTCATGATGAATAAGGAAGCTGCTAAGTCTTGTTTAGGCTGGGAAGGTATTAATAATAGAATACTAATTGCTCATTTTATGACTTAAAAGTTTAGGGTATCAGTTATAGTAGTATATGCCCCCATTGAACCAACTGATGGAGATACTAGTGACTCAGATGAATTTTACTTACAGTTACAGGAGCAAATAGACAGGGTACCAGGTAGAAATATGGTGTTTTTGCTAGGAGATTTTAATGCCCAGGTTGGTAGAAATAGGGATAGATGGTATCCTAGCCTAGGTAATTTTGGTGTAGGAAAAGAAAACAGTAATGGCTATAGGCTTTTGCAATTTTGTAGGTATAACAACCTAGTTATAACCAATACGGTGTTTGGTCACAAAATGGCCCATAAGTTGACATGGTATTCACGTGATGGTAAGACAGCAAACCTTATTGATTATGTTATTGTAAACAGAAGACTAGCAGGATCAATACAAGATACTAGGGTGTATAGGAGTGCCGTTATTGATGTTAAAAGTAAAGATCACCATCTAGTAGTGTCTAAGGTTAATTTAAAGCTGAAATTTCGGAAGAGTAACTCCCTCCCGGGAAGTTATGATGTTGGTAGACTTCAGGATGAAAATTTGAGAAAAAAATTCCAGGAACAGTTGAGTACTAAACTTGAGGGTTTAAAATTTGACAATGTGGAAGATGGATGGAATAATTTCAGAAAAACAATTTGTGAAGTTGCTGATGGTGTCCTAGGGAAGAGTGCTAAGACAGCAACTAGGAATATTAGTGAAAAAGCTTTAGGTTTAATAGAGAGTAGAAGGGGTTTGTATAAGAATTATCTGAGCGATAGGTCGTATGAAAACAAAAGGAATGTAAAGAAAGTGGAGAAAGCATTAAAATATGAACTAAGGAGATGTGAAATGGAGGCGATGGATAAAATTGCTGAGGATCTGGAAGATGCGGCTAGACGGCTTAATAGTAAAATATTATACTGGCATGTTAATAAATTGAAAGGGAGTAGCCGATCCGGACTAGTCCCAGTTAAAGATAGAAATGGGGTCACAATTAGTGATAAGGAAAAAGTTAAAGAAAGATGGGTGGAACATTTTGAGAATGTGCTAAACCGAGATACAGTTGCAGGAAAAGATATAGATGAAAATGAAAAAGTTTGTGATACCTTGGATGTGAAGGAAGATTTGTTTAGTGAGGAAGAATTAGCGACAGTACTAGAAGGATTAAAAAATAATAAGGCCCCAGGTGCTGATAGTATGATTAATGAGTTCCTTAAATATGGTGGCTCTGAGGTTAGGAATAAGCTACTGAAGATTATGAACATGATTTTTGAAAAAGGGGAAGTACCCAATGATTTTAGGAAAACCTTAATTAAACCACTGTATAAGAAAGGTGACAAGAGTGAATGTCGGAATTTTCGAGGCATTAGTCTGGTCTCTGTAGGTAGCAAATTACTGAGTAATATGATACTTTTTAGACTGAGACATGCTGTAGACAAAGTTTTAAGGGAAGAACAATGCGGTTTTAGAAAAGGTAGAGGATGTGTCGACCATGTTTTCACTCTTAGGTTAATAATTGAGAAGTCCCTTCGTTGTCAAACACCTTTGGTCCTTAGTTTTATCGATTATGAGCAAGCTTTCGATTCTGTTGATAGAACAGCGTTAACAAAGGTCTTATCGTTATATGGTATACCAGAAAAATACATTAAAGTGATTTGCGCTATGTACGAGAATAATACTGCTGCGGTTAAGGTAGGAAATGAGGTTAGCAACTGGTTTTGTATTAAATCAGGAGTTAAGCAGGGTTGTGTTCTATCCCCCTTTATATGGATCATTTTGATGGACTTCGTCTTAAGGAGCACAGGAAAGGCAATTGGAGACCATGGAATCAAATGGGGAGGAAGAACGCTCCTGGACTTAGATTATGCTGATGATTTAAGCATATTAGATGAAAGTGTGAGCAAAATGAATGAATTTTTAGAGGTTTTACGAGTTCAGGGTGCTAAAATAGGCTTAAAAATTAATGTTAAGAAGACTAAGTCACTAAGGTTAGGAATAAGTGAAGATGAACAGGTGACCTTAGGTAACGAAAAGATTGATCAGGTTGGGAGCTTCAGTTACCTTGGTAGTATTATTAGTAAAGATGGTGGGAGCAGTGAAGATGTTAAAAGTAGGATAGCTAAAGCTCAGGGTGTTTTTTCACAGTTAAAAAAAGTTTGGAAGAATAGAAAGATAAGCCTACAAACCAAGATTAGAATATTGGAAGCTACAGTGATGACAGTGGTCAAATATGGCTCTGAAGCATGGACACTCCGAAAAGCAGATGAAAATTTACTAGATGTTTTCCAGAGAAATTGCCTACGGATTGTTCTGGGTACCCGGCTGACTGACCGTATTTCAAACAGTAGGTTGTACGAAAAGTGTGGTTCAATCCCGCTTTCTGGGGCTATAATGAAAGAAAGGTTGAGATGGCTAGGCCACGTTCTACGGATGAAGGATGACAGATTACCGAAGATTGTTTTTTTTGGCCAACCGTCTGGGGCTACACGGAAAGCAGGTCGTCCTTGTCTGGGTTGGGAGGATGTCATAAATAAGGATTTAAAGGAAATGGGAACTTCCTGGGAGGGTGTAAAGAGGGAGGCTTTAAATAGATTAGGTTGGAGGAGGAGCGTGCGTAGCTGTGTTGGCCTCAGGCGGCTTGGTGCTGCAGTGAGTTATTAGTAGTAGTAGTAGTAGTATGAAAAGTACATTTAAATTATTTCGGCTGTGACCAGTGTTGTCAAATTATCAACGCAAAAAATGCCCTGGGGTTTTCAAAACAAGCCCCAAAAAATTGAGTGTGTCTGAAAGCTTGTTTCACGGAGAATGCTACATCTGGATGCAACATTAATGCTTAATTTTCAGTCCAAATGCTATTCTCATCGTTTTTCTTTCAAATTCAGGAAGAGTCGTAATGATAAAGGATAAACAGACGGGAATACTTGACATTTTTTGCTGCTTTTAAGTTTGAAATATAAAAGAATTACCTTAAGCTGTATGGCAGCTTAATACTTGGAACTCATGGTTTTTTTTACACTAAGCCAGCATGGAAAAACTTATGGTGCGAATGTAAAACTGTTTACTTGGAAACGATTTCGTCAATTGGAATTCTCAAACTCGAGACTTTTGAAATCAAAGAACATGTGTTCAGACTTCAGATCAAAGTTGGGTGATTTAGTTGTGACTGCTGCTATTTGAGATCATAGCTAAAAAAAAGACAAAGGGGCTGTTTCTTAGCCGAGCCATCGAAGTTGACCCTAATATGTTATTATTCCTTATAGTTTTAGTTTCCCTCCGAAACCTTTCACCAGAGTTGCCGCATCTCCATACCCTTCCGAGAGCTATAGCCCTATGCAAATAAA
Source organism: Artemia franciscana (assembly GCF_032884065.1). Classification (NCBI taxonomy): domain Eukaryota; kingdom Metazoa; phylum Arthropoda; class Branchiopoda; order Anostraca; family Artemiidae; genus Artemia; species Artemia franciscana. Next base: position 102,306 of record NW_027067390.1, on the reverse strand, counting down.
GCCACTTCCCATACCCTACTACCCTAATACGTGATAATTTGTTTTAATTTCTCACTAAATATTATATTTTCCTTATGTTTTTCTCTTTAGAAACCTATTTTGAAGCAAGATTATAATCTACAAATTATCTTAAGCTACGTGGCAGCTAAGTATTTTGAACTTTTATGGTTATTTCGGACGTTAAGACTTTTCACTGAAAACCTTTTTTTTTCTTGTCGCCTAAATTTAATGTACATGGTTCTCAGCTAATTCTTAGTGCATTGACATTGTAATATAACAACGAAAAAATTTCACGAGTACCAGAAACACATAATGAGATGTCTTTAATAAGCAAAATAATTTTAGTGAGCAAACATAATTATGACAAAAATATCACAGCTAGAAATACACAGGCTTAATTTCTTCTTTGGATAGAGTGGTAAAATTCAAAAAAGAAAACAATTGAGGCTTGAAATTCTTTAACACAAAAGAAAAAAAACTGCATAAGAATCAACGAAATGATTGAAATGCTCTCAATACTTTTGGTACTCTTTCTTAATACCTCAAGCAAGAAAAATTAAAAATAATTTATGAGAAATGAGATATAATGTACAGCTTTTGAAAAAAAGTGCTACAACAACTGAAATGCCAATATATTGAACGAACACGAAGAACTTTTGATTTGAAAAAGCTAACGGCCAGCTAGAAATTCAGCGTCATTATCTTAGGAAAAACATGCATATTAAAAGCAGATTATTTTGTAAAACATCATTTTGGTTTTTAGATGAAGCTTATCAATCGATTTCTTTTACCAATCAGGCTCGAACCCGAAGATTCAAATTTCTGGCTCCACTGAAGGAGCTCATTTTTATATGAATTTCACAAAATCTGAAGAATTCCGACATTTGTTTTTCTTTTTTAAAGAAACCGATGGTTTCTTATTCAATTTTTGTTCATACCTTGTGGTGCAAATTGAAAAATTCCCATTACATATAATTTCGTATCATTTTCAACATTATTTGCTAGAATAAACAGGAAAAAGTAGAATATTAAGCTTTTTGGTTGGATTTTCAACAATTTTTTTCGGATAGTCAGCAAAGTGTAAAATATAAAATACTTTCACTGGAATTTCAAAACTAATTGGTCGGACTTTCAAGAATTCGATATTGGAAAGTCAACAGAACACGGAATATTAAACTCTTTTGCTGGACTTCAAACGTTTCTTGTTGGAAAGTTAACAAATCGTTGAAGATCTCACTTACTTGTTCGATTTTAAGCCTTTGTTGAAAATAAAACAAGAAACTTTTTTTTAAGCAGTTTAAATTTCAACGCATTTTCTTGTTGGTAGTCCGATTTAAAAAAAAAGAAGTGTTTATCTACACCTCAAGAAGCTAGAAAAGAACACCAGGATAAAAACAGAATCAGAAGAAAAGAAAACGAATAAAGAGGCAGTTCTGCGATTCTATAATAAAACCAATATGTCTTCAAGATCATTGTTAAAATTCACGTCTGTGGTTGCAACGCAACCCCCAAGCCTACAAATTTCACTGTTGAACTGCATCATTTTTTAGTAGGCTCAAACTGTGAACAGCAAATATCACACACTGACAACCACAACCGTAGAATACTATTGAGTTCAGCATAGGTAGCAATATTCGATTCCGAAGTTTGTTCTTCACAATATCCATTACAGAAAATGGCCTTTCAACTACAGCATTGCTTATTGGCAGGCTGAGGAGGGTCAACGCCCACATCGTAAAGTCACGAAACGGAAGGAAACCAACTGTATCAAGATGGTGCAGGACGTTGACCCAGAATTCATAAGAGTCACTCAGGATTTCTCCGCCACAAGCTAATGCCCTGTCTACTACCAAGAGTCTTCTCCACTGACTCTCAAACTCTCTAATATTCAGCACTGGAATAACATCCAAAGGCAAATCACTAAATCGAGGACGCAACTGCAATAAACAAATGTTGGAAAAAGCACTTTCAGTTTCAGCAGAGAATCTGCTGGCAAGCGCTTTTAATCTGCTCAGCAGAGAGTTTTAAAGGACAAGCGCTTTAAAACTGCTTTAGCAGCTGCCTCCAGGCAACGCAAATTTACTTCATCCTTTTGATGATTGGTCAGGTTAGATCTTTCAAGCTACAAAAGGAACTAGCATCCGTAGTCAACCTGGGCTATAGGAAGGTAATAAATTTCGAAGTCCATATTCTCCACAGAAGACTCAATACAACTCTTGTAGCTCTTCAAATAAACGAAAGTGATCTGCGTTAGTGTGCTAGAAAAGGATGTTAACTCTCTGGAATTCAGCCAATAATGGCTTCAAGAAAACAATATATGCCTTATTTCGTTCATCGAGGTAAATATCATTGAGCATCCGGGCAGGGTGGCAACGTTCCTTTTCCGTCGCTAATCGAAAGTGTGCTGACAGCTCAGAATACTGCTCGAGCATTCCAACGACTGCTCTATATCGAGACATTCAACGGGTATTGGAAGGAGCAATAATTTTCAACAGGGTATCCCCATCGTTTACGAGCTTGAACATTTGCTGATATGCCTTTCTTCGTAGCGGACTAACGTTCAACCACTTGTAAGTCTCTGAGAGAATGAACTTCAAATTGCTTGGAAGCTCTCCAACAACCTCAGAAGCACAGAAATGTAGGGAGTGACATACACAATTGAAGAGTTTGAGTTGAGGCAACCCTTCATCTCCTAATAATGTGAACAGCGAATGGTTCCCACCTCACAGGTTGTTTGCCCCGTCTGTCTTCATACCTATCAGATTTTTTAGGGGAATTCCAAATGAAGCTAAGAAGTCTTTCAGTTCTCGATGTCAAATCACAGAAATGGTCGATAGTCCTTCGACCATGCCCAAGAAAGCACAAAGAATTTTCTTCATCTTGGGTCTATAGTATCTCACACAAATACAAATAAATTCCATGGTGGCAACATAATTCGGCAGGTTAATCCGCAAAGTGTCAAATGTATCCCGCACGAATTTCGACAGTTGTTCACTTTTAAAAGTGAGGAACAGTTTGGAAGAAGACTAAACTGACTTTTACCGCCAGCTTTGGATAAGCATCTGACGTAAGGGTAAAGATGCCTTACAGGTGTCCCACTTGTGATGATTCAGACACATAAACAAACAAAGACAGACACTTAACTACTAAATGTACTACCTCCCATAGCAAGGGAACCTCCAACCGAATTATAACCGGTCCAGGCATCCGCGACCGAAGTCTCTTCTCCGGGTACCTGCAAACAACCTGTTTTAATAGCTAGAAGGAAATTCGGTTGAATATTTTATAAAAATTCACACCGCTTTTTTAAGGATTCAGTTTTTTTCTTACGTGCTACTAAGTTAGGTTCACTTAATCAAAATGCAATTTGTTTCTCGTAGAAAAAATCAACATAAAACAACTTTCATAAAGATAAAAGCAACATACAGCAAGTTTCAAGAAGAAAAATTGATATACACTGGGCTTAATTGAAAAATATGTAATAGTCAATTGTTTCGAAAAACTGTACGCATATTGATCCTCCTGTTTCAGAGTGATTAATGCCGTACGGTGGCGCATTTTTCCTAAAGGTGCAGGTAGTCCTAAGAAAATAAATGTCTAACATAAACATTTATGTTAGAGAAAAAGACTGTTCGTGATGAAAAAGAAAAATTCTAGTGGATAGTCCAAATGTTACTTTGTGAAAATTCTGAGATAATTATTTAATTTAGAATTATCAAAAATGTGTACGCATATTGAGCCTTGAGTTTCAGAGACAATAATGACGTACGGTGGTGCATAAACCTCTGGTCTTATATTCGAAACCTAATGCGGGCAAAAATCTTCAGATTATAGCGGTTCCCTGCAAAAAAATCGTAATAAAAGGAAATAAGACCTCTTAAAGAATTTTGTAACATCCCACATTTACATTGTTATTACGTAACATTCTACGTGGTTGTTCTCAAGAGTTAAAAGTTGGAGTCCCCCTGGGACCCTGAAGAAGCAAGTTACTCTCGATTTCGTTATACTTAACATAAGTAAACATTCCTATATTACACAACAACCAAAGAAATCCTGAAAAAAGTCTAGATGAAAAATGTCTTAAAAAACATCCTGAAATTTCTAGAAACGTTTATAAAAACTACTTGAACAAAAATGTCTTAGAAAGTCTTGAAATGTCTTGAGAAACTTCACGAAAAATGGTCTTAAATAACGTCATGAAATGTCTTGAAAAAGTTCTTAAAGAAAAATGTCGTAATAATTCTTGCCCTGCTTGACTAGTGGAGATTAACAAGTCCTATTGTGTAATTACCAAAAGTAAATAAACCCTATTACATAACAACTATTATACTGTTATCTAAGAGATACCTACATCTCTTAGAAAATTTCCTATTACATAGAAGTACTCTGACGTTACAGTTACACGCGTTAGACCCAGGTGCGCGTAATAACTTCTTTAGCTAGTAGCTCCAATTCTACACCCCCTATGTGTGCTTTTAAACTGGACCGCCGTCACTACTACTCTCTTTAATACTTTTATCAAATCAAAGAATTGATGCCTACAATCAGACGCTGGATCTCCTGGTACAGCTTGGCATAGTCCCTAGCAAGTGCGTATCCAAGAGTTTTGTTCGAGGGGGGAGTATTTTATTGGGAACTAAAACAAAAAACAAAAGAAAATCTTAAAACCCCATCAAAGATTTTATGCATGTTTGTTACGGTTTTACGAGTAATTTTTTTTTTTGGGGGGGAGGAGGTCCAAACGTGGATATCCCCCCTGAATACGGCCTTTGCTATGATGTATTTGAAGGTTTATAGCCAATTTTTAAACTCGTTTCAGTTACCTAGAAAATTCCTATTCTGTGCTCATTCGAAATCCAGCGACAGTAACGTAAAGAAGAAAATGAAACAAGGCATATTAAACATGTCTTTAGTGACACATCTGCTTTTCATTTCTGTTTCAGCTTAGATAAATGTTATCTGTTTTGACTCTCTCTTAAGCGACCATGGTTACTTTACAGCAATCACAATAGGATGAGTTCTGCTAAGCAATAACGAACCTCCTATCTATAAACAGAATTGTTCGAGCGTAAGGAATAATTAAGAAAACTGATTCTGTCTTCATTCACGAAAGTTCCAATCTATTCAACGGAATTCCATTGACTTCTGGATAAATTCCCATTTCTTAAGGTGATTCTCCGAGGTTTGAAGCCAATGCTATTTTCCTATAGCAGTGTAATGCGTATTAACAACAGACACGAGCAGATTCTTTGATGAAAAAATTACTGTGGCTTAATTGAAAGCTTTGACATGAATAGGCCGAACAAATTTGCATTTTTTTTCTTTAGAGCTTCATAAAAAATTAATTAGTGGGGACACCTCTAATTTTTAAAAGTAGCAATAAAATTACTTTTAGAAGACGTAGAGAATTGTAAAGTAGCCTCTCCATTTGCCACAAGATTTCAAAAATTTTAGCCGTGAATTTTTTTTTTTATTATCATCAGTTTCCTTTAAAATTTGCCATTTAAGATATTCTTCCTTTACTGTTTAAAAGGGTTTTACTAATCATATAGCCTTGATTTTTGTGTCGTTTTGTAGATCTTATACCGACAAATAATCCCAAAGATTGTTAATTTTGTAGTTATAACAGATGATTTTTAGCAATAATTCTTAGTATTCAAGATTTCCTCCTTTCTCATTGGCTTAGGCACTCCTTGAGGGGTTTGCCAGAATGTCATTAAGAATGTTGACATCTCCTTAGCATTAAGACCAGATTTAAAAGGAAGCTGAAAACATGTATAATTGGCAACAACACCTTGAGGCAATATCATTTTAACACCATACGAATTGGAATTTGTTAGGTTACAAAGCAGATAACAGTTTGGCTTTACAAGTAAAGAAACACCGATTGTAGGACTATAAAATGTATGAACATTATTTTTAAAAAGAATATTATTCTTAAAAACACATCATTTTAAACATTATTGGCCTTTAAAAGTAAAGAAACACTGATTGTAGACCTATAAAATGTATGAACATTTTTTTTAAAAAAGAACATTATTCTTAAAAACACATTATTTTAAACATTATTGGCCTTTAAAAGTAAAGAAACACTGATTGTAGGCCTATAAAATGTATGAACATTATTTTTAAAAAGAACATTATTCTTAAAAACACATTATTTTAAACAATATTGGCCTTTAAAAGTAAAGAAACATCGATTGTAGGCCTATAAAATGTATGAATATTATTTTTAAAAAGAACGTTATTCTTTAAAACACATTATTTTAGACATTATTGGCTCTTAAAAGTAAAGAAACGCCGATTGTAGGCCTATAAAATATACGAACATTATTTTTTTAAATCTAAAGTTGTAGGATATTCGTCCATTTTAGTTCCACGGGATCTCATTTTATTCCTAATAGTGCCGTATCTTAGAATATTTTGGTTTTTCCCCGTCATCTCATATAGTTGATGATTTATAAGCTCGTTCATAAATGACTGATTACCCCGGTTTGGAACCGGGGTAATCATATACTTTGCTTTACGGAGTAATGCATATACTTATTAAATTAATGTCATTTAAAGTGATATGCTCCTGAAGGTACATAATAAACATTAGGCACCCTTGCCCTGGGGTCATAAATACAGGTAAGGGAGGAAGGAAACCCCTTAGGAGTATTTAATAAATTTTTGAAACTACTTATATTTATATACTATTCATCAAAAACAAGAGCTAAGAGCTCAAACGGCACTTGTGACAAGGTCAAGAAGAGCCAAGAGCTCATATGATATGAGCTCTAGCAAAATTCTAAAAATCAATAGATTGCTTTAAAAGGAAAATCAGAGGCTTAATGCTGGTCGGGATTTAAAATAAGAGCTTTGAGATACAAGGTACTTCTAAATATCAGAATTCATTCAGATCCGATCGCCCACTCGTAAGTTAAAAATACCTCAATTTTTCAAATTTTTCCTCTCCCTTCAGCCCTCAAGATGGTCGAATCGGGGAAAACAACTGTAACAAGTCAATTAGTGCAGCTACCTGACATGCCTACCAATTTTTATCGTCCTAGCACGTCCAGAAGCACTAAACTCACCAAAACACTGAACCACACCACCTAACTCCCCCAAAGAAAACGGATCCAGTCCAGTTACGTCAATTACGTATCTACGCCGTTTATAAGCGTTTTCCGAGATTTCCAGTTTCCCCCTCCAATTCCCCCTCAATGTCAAAAGATCTGGTCGGGATTTGAAAGAAGAGCTCTGAGACCTGAGTTTCTTCTAATTATAAAATTTTATTAAGGTCTGGTCATCCATTCTTAAGTTAAAAAAACCTCAATTTTTCTAATTTTCCCAAATTAACAACTTCTAGCTCCCTCAAAGAGAACGGATCCGTACCAGTAATGCCGGTCCCCCCTCCTAATGACACTGAATCTGGTAGGGATTTAAAATGAGAGATCTGAGTTTCGAGGTCCTTCTAAATATGAAATTTCATAAAGGTACGATCACTCTTTCATAAGTTAAAATACCTAATTTTTTCTATTTTTTAGCATTAACCCTCCCTCCCCAACTCCCCCAAACAGAACAGATCTGTTCCAGTTATGTCAATCCCGTTTCTAGGACTTGTACTTAGTTTTACCACCAAGTTTCATCCCGACCCCTGTACTCTAAGCATTTTCCAAGATTTTAGGCCCCCCCCCAACTTCCTCTTCACCGGATCCGGTCGGGATTTAAAATAAGAGCTCTGAGACGTGATATCCTTCCAAATATCAAATTTCTATAAGATCCAATCTCTCCTTCGTCACTCGAAAATACCTTTTTTTTTAATTTTTCAGAATTAACAATCCTCCTCCCAACTCCCCCGAAGAGAGCAGATCCGTTCCAGTTATGTCAATCTCATATCTAGGACTTACGATTATTTTTACCACCAGGTTTCATCCCGATCCCTCCACTCTAAGCCTTTTCCATGATTTTAGGTTCCCCCTCCCATCTCTCCCCCAATGTCACCGAATCCGGTCGGAATTTAAAATAAGAGCTATGAGACACGATATCCTTCCAAACATCAAATTTCATCGGGGTCTGATGACTCTTTCCTAAGTTAAAAATACCTCATTTTTTCTATTTTTCAGAATTAACCCCCCAACTCCCCCAAAGAGAGCGGATCCGTTCTAGTTATGTCAATTGCGTATCTATGACTTTTGCTTACTTTTCCCATCAGGTTTCATCCTGATCTCTCGACTCTAAGCGTTTTCCAAGATTTTAGGTTCCCCCCTCAATTCCCCCAATATCACCGGATTCAGTTGGGATTTGAAATAAGAGCTCTGAGACGCAACATTTTTCCAAACATCAAATTTCGTTAAGATCCCGTCACCCGTTCGTCAGTTAAAAATATTTCATTTTTCTATTAACCGAAATTTTTCTGAAATATTACCGGCCCCCGAAAAAATATTATTTTTCCGAATTAACCAGCCCCTACCCCCTCCAGATGGTCAGATCTGGAAAATGACTATTTCCAATTTAATCTGGTCCGCTCCCTGATACGCCTGCCAAATTTAGCTGTCCTAGCTTACCTGGAAGTGCCTAAAGTAGCAACTAAATCTCAACGTAATTAGAGTTTACTTATCAACATGGTTTGGACTTCGACAGAATGCTGAAATTTTTCAAATAGAATTTACTTACTAATATTTATATGCTATTCACCAACACTAATAGTTAACCTATAATAGTCTACTATTCAAACAACCCTAATAGGTTAAGGTTAACAATACTGCTACTAATACATTATGACCCCTAAACAATCTCTATACTATTCGCATGTCAATGAAAAATCCACTTTCAATATTCACTTTCAGTGTCGGACCAAGTAATTTTCTCACATCCACTGTCTTCTGGCTCCAAAGTCCGTTTCATTCCGCGATTTGCTGCAGCCCGGACTAAGGCAGGCTCTCTAAGTGGCATGTTCCTAATCAATCGCGAGTCTAATATCTCCGGAAGTAAACAATCGCTCCAAAACTCCTGAAGCTTTGGTAATATGGACAAAAAATATTCTTTTGATCTCGGAATAGTTAAAATTTCCACATCATGCTCATGGTGATATACCACCAAGTGACATTCTTCATGATTGGTGATTTCTAGCTGACCTTGAATTTGAGCATAGTATTTGTGATTTTTCTTTAACTCCAATTTTGAATTGTGTGACCATAGGAAAAAATTCTTTACCAATCCTTTTTGGGATGCCACTTCCCTTATGGTCATTCCTCTGGGAATATTATGGACAGTCTTCACTTCAACTGGTGTGCCGTTTTCTAAGCGACCATCAAGAGAAGCTCCAAGAAACTGGATATTTGGATGAATGAGTAGTCCCATTTGATCTCCTTTTATTAATGATACTCCCTCTCTCTGCTCGTACGCCGTCAGTGCAATAGCCTCCAGTTGAATTCCCCTAAGCATTGGAATAGATTTGAAATTAGAATTAATTCGGATATTCTTGACTATGGGTGCGGTTGGAGTATTTTTTTTGCGAGAAGCTATTCTATGAAAATAAGTGGCAGTAATCCTTTTGCTCCTCTCAAATATCCAGTTATCATTTTGCCCCATTGTGTTTACGTAGATCTCCTGCAGTTTGGCTCCATCCAGATTCATATTTTTTGCAACATAATCAGCCTTTGCGATTTCAAATTCCTCTGGATTCATATCAGTCTTGTTGCAATTTGGTCCGTAATTTTGATCGCCTTTAGGCAAACTCCGATTCTCTTTCTTTTTGGCCATATATCTCCCACCCATGGTTGCGTAATATCTTTTCAGATTTGTTTTTGTCCGTTTCCGAAGATTAGAAGTTTTCACCGTGTATTCTTTTGTTATTTTGCAAGGACTGTAGCCAAATGTTTTTTTCCATGTAGAAGATTGCCATTTCGGGCCCAAGGAGTAGGATAGGCTTGCTCCACTTATCCTAGCATGGTATGACCATCGTTTCGAGCGGCTTATTTGTTTTCCGCCTACGAATTTCACTGCAACAGACATATAATTCTCGGCAAGATTGGTCGTTGCATCGTTTCTTAATAAGTCCGCTTTTTTACAAATATTTTCCACGCCAGCTTTTACATCCTCCAAAATAGTTTTCGGAAGGTTATTATAGCGGTTCTCCACAGTTTCTAAGACCCCATTCTTTTTGGCACAGCCAGAATCACACTCTTTATGATTACCAAACACATGCTCTGGGCCTCTTCGTAAGAGTTGTCTTAGATTTTCGGCAGACCCACCATCAGCCGAGTTCTTTTTTATTGCACCTCGTAGATTTTTGGTTAGCTTTAGAATTATGTCATTTGAAAGAAATTTGCTGTGCATCCCTTTTTTTGTCTTCACAACATTATGGAGGTATTTTGTATAGTTCTTGGTCACGTGATTGGCACATTCTTCTTTTTGGATATATGATCCGTATGAAACACTTTGTCTTAGCTTGTAAAAAACACTAGAATCGCCGTCTCCGATGTATTGTAAATACTGAAGGTTATGCATGGCTTCACTTTGGCGAAAACCTTCAACAAGAATGTCGGTTTCCATGCTCTTCGAGGGACCATTGTAGTTCATAAAGCAAACATGATCTTTCACTTTCTGGTTTGCCTTCTTTGAGCTGAAGCAGAGGTAACAATATTTATTTCTTATTCCTACATATAATAATTTTTTCGTAAAGGCATCAATGATTACCCCAACACAACCTTTTGCAGTATAATCGTGTCCTTTGCTGCGTTTATTCCAGCCACCATCACAGATGACCTTAGTCCAGAAAAAATCGTTGATAAAACTGTCCTCATGAATGGCTAATTTCAAGGATTCACGACCATTTTCTTCTAAGACATCTGATAGTGCATCCATCCATGCGTTACCAACTAAGCGTTCTAAATTCATAAACGTTTTCGGATTCATATTTTTTATTCCCAATACACTTAATAATTCGTTCAAAGATGCGTAGCCTCCTCCGGTCCCCATGATACCCCATACAGCTTTCACGTTCACGTTGCCTCGTAAATTGCTGATCTTCTCTTTTTTGTTACCTAATATCTGTTCACTGAAATTTGTTAGGTATTCTTTTACAGTAGTGAGGGGGGCTTCCGGCTCACCTTCTACTCGCTTTTTCCAGCCACAGTCTTGGCAGATAACGACGAGCTTTGTTTGGAGTCCAGTGTTTTTAATTTCTTTCACGCAAAGCTTTGATTTCCCGTCCTTGCAATTGAACTGATGTTTTATTGCTTCTATAAACTCACTAAGCAGATGACGCAAGTTGACTATACAATTTACATCTGGAATTCCAGACAAATCGATTCCAAAGTGTTCTCCTGGCGAACCAAAATCGCAAGAGCTACCAGATGGCGCATTTTTACTAACCGTAGAATCATCTATAATAGTTAAAGCCGGATTCGGAGTTTCGGAAAGCCTAGAACAATTTGGAGACACTGGAAATTTTTCTTGTTCTGGTAAACTTTCTTGTTCGGGCAAGTTTTTCTTCCTGAAAAAAAAACAAGAGCTAAGAGCTCATATGGCACTTATGACGAGGTCGGAAGAACCAAGAGCTCATATGGTATGAGCTCTAGCAAAATTCTAAGAATCAATGGATTGATTGAAAAGGAAAATCAGATAATTAATGCCGGTCGGGGTTTAAAATAAGAGCTCTAAGACACCAGGTCCTTCTAAATATCAAATTTCCTTAAGATCTGATCACCCACTGGTAAGTTAAACATACCTCATTTTTTTAATTTTTCCTCTCCCTTCAGCCCCCCTCAGATGGTCAAATCGGGGAAAACGACTTTATCAAGTCAGTTTGTGCAGGTCCCTGACATGCCTGCCAATCTTTATTGTCTTAGCACGTCCAGAAGCACCGAAATCGCCAAAGCACTAGACCCCCCTAACTCCCCCAAAGAGAGCGGATCCAGTCCGGTTACGTCAATCACGTATCTACGATATTTGTTTATTCTACCCACCAAGTTTCATCCCGATCTCTTCACTCTAATCATTTTCCAAGATTTTCGGTTTCCCCATCCAACTCCGCCTACTGTCACCGGATCTGGTCGGTATTCGTAATAAGAGTGCTGAAGCACAAGATCCTTCTAAATATCAAGTTTCATTAAGATCTGATCACCAGTTCATAAATTACAAATACCTCATATTTCTAATTTTTCAGAATTACCCCCCCCCCAACTCTCCCAAAGAGTGAGGATCCGGTCCAGTTATGTCAGTCACGTATCTTGGATGTGTGCTTATTCTTCCCACCAAATTTCATCGTGACCTTTCCACTCTAAGCGTTTCCAAGATTTCCGGTCCCCCCCCCACAATTCCTCCCAATGAAACTGGATTCAGCCAGATCTAAAATAAAAGATCTGAGTTGCAAGATCCTTCTAAATATGAGATTTCATTAAGATTCGATCACTCCTTCGTAACTTAAAAATACCTCATTTTTTCGAATTAACCGTCCAATGACCCAATGACCCAAATTCATTGAACAAAGAAGGTATTGAACTGATAATCAGCCAGGTTTATGATTCAATCACGCTCAAGTTTAATCCAAAGTTTGCAAAATCGAGCAGGCTCTTGTTAGTCTGAGATTTCAAATTGAAAATTTGGAGGAGAGGATTAGTAGAATAGAAAAAAAGCTTGATAATTATGATCAGGAGTCCATGCTTGATAGCCTTGTATTTCATGGGGTAAAGTAGTTACCTGGTGTAGACACTCATACGACAATATCTAACATTATAAATAGCAAAATGTCTGTGCTGGGCCCTTTACTTTATTCAGTTTATGTGAACAAGACGCGCGTTTATCTAAAGGATACATATATTGCTAACAGTATTTGCAAAATCCGCAGATGATTTAATAGTAAAAGCTCATATTACTCTCAAAAGATTAGAGATGTTTACAAGTTTAAGTTTGCTGTGTGTGAATGTAAAGAAAAATTCTTACTGACATTTTGTAGAGTGGGTGATTCTGTTGATATAAGTAGTAAAGTTCTATTAGGTGAAAAGCTGCGGTACCTCGGCTTCCATATTGATTCAAATCTATCGTGGAAGCATCATAGCGACATTATCTCCACCAAAGTTGCACGTGGAGTTGGCATCCTCAAAAGATTGAAGCATATTCTGCCGGAATGTACTCTGCACGATATATTTTGCTATAATCTACCCATATATCATACGGATGTTTAGTTTGGAGAAGCAATTTTATGTTAATTACAAGCTAAATGGCTTTCTCATAGTTTTGATCGGACGATTTCGCTAAAAAAAAGGAAGGGGGGAAAGGAGGCCTAGTTACCTCCAAATGTTTGGTTACTTAAAAATACAACTAGATTTTTTTTTATTATATTTTTACAAACGTTTTTGTTAGTAATAAACATACGTACCTTACGAATTAGCTTATGTAACGAACTTATATATGTGTGTATTTTTATTACGTATATGAGGGAGTTTGCCCCCTCGTCAATACCTCGTTCTTTACACTAAAGCTTGAATTTTGTCCCAAATCTTTCAGAATGACCCTTGAATCACAAAGGCCGTAGAATAACTAATTGAAGTTACTAAAAATACTTTAGCGTAAAGAGCAAGGTATTGTGGAAGAGACAAACCCCCTTATTTAAGTAATATTTTATGCTCGTTTTAAGTTTTAATGTTGATCATTACTTCCATTTGAAAAAAAATATTTTCTCATTGTCTTTTTATAAATGATGCTAGAAAATCCTGCGACCCCTTCATGGAAATTCTCTTCCCTCATGAAAAATTCCTCCATGGAAAGATCCTCCCACGTAACCTGCCCCCCCGACCCACCCTAACCCCAACACAAAAAAGTCCCCCTGAAAACCTCTGTACACTTCATAATTAACAACTACTATGTGTAAACAATGGTCTAAGTTTATAAGTTGCCGCCCCTCCCCCGGGAACTGAGGTGGATTTAGTCATCCCCAAAGACATATTTATTAGATTTTTGACTGAGTTAAACAGAATGGTTATCTCAAAATTTTGATCCGGTGACCTTGGAGAAAACTGTGCGTTGGAGGGGGCCTCGGTGCCCTCCAGTTTTTCGGTCACTTAAAAAGGACACTAGAACTTTTAATTTACGTTAGAATGAACCCTCTTGCGACATTCTAGGACAACTAGGTCGATACAATCACCCCTGAGGAAAAAAACAACAAAGAAAAAACAAAAAATACGCACCTGTTATCTGTCTTCTGGCAAAAATACAAAATTCCACCTTTTTTATGATAGGGGCTTGAAACTTCTACAGTAGGGTTCTCGGATACGCTGAATCTGATGGTGTGATTTTGTTAAGATTATGTGACTTTTAGAGGGTATTTCCGCCTATTTTCTAAAATAAGGCACATTTTCTCAGGCTCGTAACTTTTGACCGGTAAGACTAAACTTGATGAAACTTATATATTTAAAATCAGCATTAAAATGCAATTCTTTTGATGTAACTATTTGTATCAAAACTTCGTTTTTTAGTGTTTTGGTTACTATTGAGCCCCTTCGCTCCTTACTACAGTTCGTTACCACGAACTGTTTGAAAATGTAACTTGTACATGAATAAAAGTAATATAATCTACAATAACGTTGGAATAGAACTTACCAATGTCTCAGGTTTTCCCATCCTTTATTTGTTCTTATTTTTTTTCTGCCCATTGTGAAAATTCAAATGCTAAACTGTTATCTGACTTGTAACCAACCAAATTTCAATGGTCAGCTGTTACCAATTAGACATGTGAAAAAAATTTAAATTCCCTTTAAATCCGATCGTAATAAACAACAGTATTTAAATATTCTGGTACAACCCTCAAGAGAGCAATTAAGCCAATGAGAAAGGAGAAAATCTCGTTGCGTATTTCAATGCTATAGGAAATAGAATTTGCTTCAAACCTCGGAGAATCACCTTAAAGAGACTTTTTGGAAATGCGTTACAGCGAATGTCTTTCCACTTATTATGAAAAATGAAGTCATACCTAATGACCCAGAAATTTCTTTTGAAAAATGATGCCTTCGAAAATCGCTAAGGGGAACTTTTCTTTGCCATAGAGAGCAAGAATTGTAAATCAATCTTCTATGGTAATGCATGGGCCCTAAATATGAAAGAAGTATATCAGTAAAGCTTATTTCGAACAATAGACGTTCTAATAAAGCAGTGATTGTACTAATAAAAGTATTGTATTTTTTACTGTTGCACTATTTGTTGTGGTTGCACATCGTTGGCCGAAATTATAGTTAATCTTCTAGTTAGCTTACTGAATGATTATGTTTGAGATATCTAATGAGTCCTCGTCTAGGTGAAGTAACATATGGCTTTGAGAGAATAACATTCCCAGGAGATTTGGTTTGGGCAGATACGAGTAGATGGGCTACTACTGAAAAAGATTGTTAATTACTGTTGATTCAAAAAAAGTTTTCCTACTCAAAAGTTTTTCAAAGAAAAGTAAAGAGCGACATTAAAACCTAAGTGATGCAGAAATAACGTTATATAATAGATCAAATATAAAACGAATATAAATTAAAATAAATAATCAGTCAAACTTAAAACAAACAGAAGTTACCATAGAAAAGATAGAAAAGAGTAGAACCACCACCTCTTAAACCTTCTAAGAGAAAGAGAGTCAATTGGGATTTACTGAATTAGCATATGACTTTTCTTCAGCTTTACTTTCTTACGAAAATATCCTTTTGAGAATTTTTTTTTTTTTAATTAATCTTTTCCGTTTTTAATTAAAAGGTAAAGGATACGGCATTAGACTTTACAGTCTCTACCGTTGGTGCTGATATCCGTTTCTTGGCCCTTCAGCCAGGAAGTGCAATGGGGGGTTGGGGGCCAACCATTTTTTAATTGACTTATTTTCATTATTGGTTAATATCAGGAATATTTGTGATATTTTCGAGTGTGAGTGTGATTTGTGAGTTTTTTCGGACTTCCTGCTTAAGATTTAAAATGTTGGATTACAGCTTGGAATATTCGGTTGGAATGTCGAAATATTTAGGCAGAATGGCCGAAATCAATAGTAGCTTTCTGCAGCAAGTGCTATTACTAGCTTTGCTGCAGAATTTCGGGTGGTTGAAGAGCGGGATTATTATTCTTTTTTTAGTTTTTTTTTCTTTTTTATTTTTAGTTTTTACCTTTTTTTAGTTTTTTTTAAGTTTTTTAGCTTTTTTAGTTTTTTCTAGTATTTTCTTTTTGTTTTTTTGTTGTTTTTGCCTTTTTTTAGCTTTTTTATTTTTTTTAGTATTTTCTTTTTAGTTTTTTTTGTAGTTTTTACCTTTTTTAGTTTTTTTTCTTCTTTTTTATTAATGCTAAAGCCAAGGTTTGAACCTGGAACCTCTCGGACCTAGAACCTGGAACATATTGCTTTACCAACTCAGCTACTTCGGCTTGAATACATTCGTTTTTGAATTGGTTGGTATATGATGAAATAATTCAAACGTCATATGCGGACAGACAGACAAACAACTTATTTTTATATATATAGAAGATATAAAATATGTCTACGATGTTCTGGTAGCCTGCTAGTGCCACTCCTTGAGAATGGCCCCAAAAGTGCCATTTTAGTGCCATATGGCACTTGAATATGGCTGAATTTATTAAAAGCAGTAGATATGAAAAAGAGCTTTTGAATTAGCCATTAAGCATCTCTCTATGATGGTCTGGTAGCCCTCTAGGCTTACTGAAAAAATAAACGAAAAGAAACAACGGGAAACAGATCACTACTACCGATGCGAAAAAGTGATTTTCCTTGTTGTTCAGGGAGGGGGACTAAAATTTCCCCGTATAAGATTTTATACCTTGCTAGTTCCAATGGTACGCTTATGATTTTGACCTGACACCATTTTCGAGGGGTTTCAGTTTTTTTTCGAGATTACCATAAATTTCTTTTCGCAATAAACTTTCACTTTCATGACGAACCAAAATAATGGCTACCACTCCTGAGTCAGCGTCAGAGGGATGTTTTTTTTTTCTCCAGGCAGTTTTTTTAAACAATTTTTTAGCTTTTGGTTACTATGAGCTGCGTTTCGCTCTTTACTAGGTTGCAGCTACCGCTGCAACCGTGATACACAAAATAGAATGTTTTTGTGCTAAAAGAGCTTCAACAGTAGAAATATTGTAGCAAAGGAGAACCTCCGTGAGTGCCTGCCAGAGAGGGGGGTGGACTGGAAGTATTAAGGAGAAATTCATTACCCAAGTCCTCTGCAAACGACAGCAGTCCTTAGCAACTGGAAATGGAAAGAAACCAAGCAATTTTAGCAACAAATTAGATACACATGTTATTCGAAACTAATGACTTTCTTGGGACATATTACTAGAGATAACAGATTTGGTCCAAAGGTCCCATAAGACGAATAAATGGTAATAAGGAAGTTAGATATAGCACAAAGATTGACAGTAATCATGATAATTGGCTGGGGATTTTGGGAAGGGGGGAATCTAGTTAAGCTCTATAAGGGGTCCTTCACCTAAAATAATAACAGGAATGAGAAAAAAGTTACGCATATGTTTGATTTATGTATTTGTGTTTGATTGTGTATTTGTGCATGTCGAAATGGAAGAAGAAATAGAGGCACGGAAATGAAACGGAAATTGCTAGAGGGAATGCCAGAGTTTGTCTTAGAGCAGTAAAATCGAATGCTCTTGATAGGGAAGCACATGATTTAGGCTGCTTTAACTTTCCAGTAAGCAGAACTCGAGTAAGATTATTAATCAATATTCTTCGTCTATTTATTTGGCAACCTTGTTCTCTTTAATATAAGGTATCTTGGCGTTCGTCACATTTAGGGTTGAACATTTCTTTATTATTAGATTACTGAACAATTGCGTGCTCATGTTTAGCTAATATCCTTCATTTAATTACCTTTAACTTTAATAAGTAACTAATCAGATTTTCAACTATGCACCAACTAACTAGCATCCACCGTCAGGTAGGAGGCTCTCATATACGATTCGAAATTCGGCTGCTTATAAGAGTTGAAAGTACAACTTTTTACCCTGTATTTGGCCGAGGTGCAGCTTTGATCGGATTGAAAGAATAACTTTTTACCCTATAATGAGGTGCAACTGAACATCATGCTTTTTGTACGTGTTTTGTTATTTTTATAGTTACGGCTGATGGGAGCTTGATCGCAAGACAAGTAGCTCAGTTTCTACAATGGAAAAATCAGCTAATTTTACTACATACTCCTGGCTTTATCCATGGGCAATTTTAGAAGTAATTCGTTTGTCACATTATAGATTTTTCAAAGACAAAGAAATAATTGGTGGTCCTCAGGGTGCTGTTTAGAAACCCGAGGGCTAGATTATTTGGGTATTTAGTTAAAAAAAAAGAAAGAAAACAGATCAGGCAATTCACTGCAAAATGGTCTAAATGAAAAAGTTGGCCCAACGTTTTCAATTCTCAGTACGTCATGTAAGTTTCTGTCACAATAATAATAATTATGATGATAAGTATTATTGTAATGATAGTAACAATAATAGTAGTTTATTTTTTACCCACATAACACAAAAGTTACGACACCCACGAAATCACTTTTCAACGTTCATTGCGTTCAGAATAATACTGTAAAAGTAAATTTGGTATTTTTACAATAGTAAAAGTGGGACTATGAATTATACTAAATATCATTAGAAAATAACAAAAAGAAATTTGACAATTTGCCTGTTTAACCAGACTTTATTTTTTTTCAGTAGACTAGTTTAAATATTACAAAGAAAAGTTGTAAGCTTAAAATTTTTATTTCCACATTTTCTAAACAAGGTAGAGAATATTTGTTTCCCCCCTTGAACCTGAAGTAAACTAACCCAACCCGACTTGACCGACGCAAATTAAACTGGGATGAAGATATAGAATATCTATCATAAAAAAAGTATTTTTTTTTCCAACTGGAACTTCAACTTCTTGCAACAGTTCTTGAGGAAAGAGAAAGCTACGTCCCGTTATTTAATGTGGAATAAACTAGTATGCAATTATATTATTCTTCAATATGTTGTATCCTTATTTTGTTCTGTAAATTTAAAATATAAAAAAAATCACTTTGGATCCTAAAATACTTTTGAATTTTGATTTTTTCCGTATTTCAACACTTAATTTTTTGTAACCCTAAACTTTGTTTGAGTTTGGTAACTACCTTTAATCTTATTACAACCTTGTCAAAAAAATTTATAAAAATTGAAGAAATGTATGCCTTTTTAAATATCTGAATTAAGATAGGAAAGTAAAAAAAAAAAAAAATACAATTCATACTTTAGCAACAAAATATGTTGCCAAGTTTTATTAAAGTTAGTAGATTCACAATAAACAATTTTTCAAAAAATATGTATTTTGAGCTAAATATAATAAAATTGATAATTCACAACAGTTTAGTATGTTTGTAAAGCTAATGCTACAATTCGACTAGTTTCTTGAAAGTCACGGGAAACCAGCAACTACAAAAAAGTTTATTTATTTTGGTGCATCTCAAATGTCCACTTTTACCATTTTCTAATAGAACTAATAAATCGGTTTTATAGCTTATAAGGAGAAAATATGTTACCATGACCCCTTTGTAGATTTTCCTTTTGATTACTTGTATTAAGACTACGCATAAACAAGTTTGTAGCTACCATCTTAATCAGGGTGGCAACCTGGTTCACCAGTCTCATTTACATATCAATTGCTTCGGAGTTACTATTTCTTTTAGTGTCAGGGAATTAATATTCCATGACATAAATTTCATTGTTTCTCTCGAATTACATCCAACTGATGAAGTTGGATGTTCAGTTCAGTTCAGTTCAGTTAACATCAAAATAAATGGACAACAATAACTTTCTACCCCTACAAGGCTTCATGGCCCGTTACATAGGGATTAAAACAAAAATAAATACCAAATAAAGAGTCCCTTCTTAAAAAAAGAACAAGAAATCCAATTAAATAATTTTGTGCTATTTTTACTTACCACTTCGTCCTCGAAATTCAAATCCAAGTCCACACCATCTCCCACCATCACAAAACCACAACAATTAAAATTAAATAAATAAACGTGCTCAAGCCTGGCATCCAGGGATGTCGCCCTACCCTCATTATTCATCATATTATTAAACATATAACAATATTAATCCAAACCAACTCAGAAATAAATTCTTTCTCAAATTTATTCCCCATTATATTTATCAACCAAAAATATTTTTAGTTGGGTTTTAAAGGCATCAAATGAATGAATGCTACGGACATTATCAGGGAGACTGTTCCATACTTTACTACATGATATTCAAGGACTAAAATCTGATCTGACAGTCTTAGTTTGAGCTAATAGTAGGTGGTCTTTATTGCGTAGATTATTAGAGCTCCTTGAATTAACTAAATCGGGAAAGAAAGAATTGAAATAGCGAGGCAGTTCACCATGAAGATACTTGAGAATCATTGAAGAGCAAGAGACGACATAGAGTGCATAAGTATTCAAAAGCACTTTTCAATGTCCTTTATTAAATTCGTTAACTAACTGGCGAGCGTTTTGATGAAAAACTTGAATCGGATGGAGCAGAGACTGAAAAGTATACATCGAAATCGAGTTGCAGTAAGTTAAACATGGTTGAATGAGTGAAAAAATACAGGGTCCGAAGAATAGATCCAGGAAAAATGTGTTTAAGTTTCCGAATGATCCCAAAATTACGTGATAGTTTTGCTTGGACCATCTTGATGTGGTTTCTAAAAGAAAGATTCTCATCCAACAAAATTCCAAGGAAATCCACGTATCTTACGTTAGGTTGAGACAAAAGTCCTTTCGAGGTAGATATAGTTGATAAGAACGGGCATACCTTGCCAGTTTTAGAAAATATGAGAAAGTGCGATTTAGCGATATTTAAAGCAAGTCGGTTAGTATTAAATTAGTGGTAAGACCGCTCCATAAGCATGTGAAGTTTAACCTCCAAAGCTTGTTCCGTTTTCTTCAACACATAGGATATTGCTGTCGTCAGTGAAGGCAACTAAATCTTCATGAGGGGATGGCAGAATATCAGAAGATGCCACCGTATTTTCCTTTTCGTGACATAGAGTGCAACACGCAGAAGGTATCGCGTTCTTTACCGCTTTACATAAATCGTTGATGTATGTTAACAACAGAGTAGGACCAACAATCGATCCTTGTGGTACTCCATAGTTTACACCAATGGAATTAAGTGAGTCAGGGTCCATGGAAATCGTTCTATCGTGTAAATAAGAATAGAGCCATGATAGGGCTGAATATCGTGTTCCTATATGAGACAGTTTATCAAGAAGGATCTTATGAGTAAGACTATCAAAAGCTTTCCGTACATCAAAGAAAATAGCGGCTGGTATTTTTCCAGAATCTAAAGCAGTATGAAGAAAACTGATGAGTGTAGTGCAAGCTTGCTCCATAGCATTTTCGATCGAAATCCGAACTGATGGTTTTGCAGAGACTCCTTAGATTGTAAAAAACTTGTGAGCCTTTTTTGCATCGGCTTTTCAAATATTTCTGAAAACACTGAAAGAAGGGAAAGTGGTCGGTAATTTGACGGGTCACTTCTGTTCCCACCCTCAAATAGAGCTATCACTCTCGTAGTTTTCAGGGACCTAGAAAACTTTCCTTTTTCAAACGAAATATTAATAAGCTTTGCTAAAGGGCCCAGAATTGAAGGGAATATAGCTTGCACAGCTTTAGTTTATATGTAGTCTGGGCCAGATCATGATCCACCTTTTAAACCTTGAATGTGTCTTGCCACCTCTAATTCCAATACAAGCTCTATAACAATATATTTAAGGCAAGGGAGTCCCATGAGCTTGAAATGTTGATCCTGTGTGAGGAAAATTGCGCTTCCACCAAGTCCCTTGACAGTCTTTTCGCCAACTGAAGCAAAAAATGATGCAAGGGAGTTCTTAATCTCACAAGGGCCCTCTATCAGTACCCCGTCAACATCAAGCTTCGTTGGAGTGTCAGGACTATGAGATGATGGTCTAATGACAGAGTTGATGACTTTCCAAGTTTTCTCATGTCCGTTTTGCACTCCAGAAACTTTGACGCATAATACGAGCTTTTCGCTCTGCGAATCAATGATTTGAATAATTCTTATAAGTTTTGAATTTTTGTAGGTGACGAGCTGTAGGAGAACTTTTGTATCTTTTCCATAAGTAGAGTTTGCGGCTAGAGCTTGTCAGAAGTCCTTCTTTCATCCAAGGGTTAAAAGGTTGATTTTTTCTTCGAGGCTGATTAGAAGGTCTTCTGGTGCAGCATTCTATACAACAATCTTTTACTTTAGAGTAAAATTTGTCAAAATTAGAGTTCAAGTCATCTTTTTCATCTATAAATTCCCATGAACATTCTTGCAGTTTAGTTTTTAAAGCTTCAGGGTTCTTTTCCGTAACGAAGTAAGGCGATGTTGAGAGGCTAAACCATAGAGCCTGCATATCCGGCAACAAAATATCTGATAAAACTGGGAAATGGTCAGATATATCACTAGCAATAACGAAGCTATTCTGAGATGTCAGTTACAAAAATATATTATCAATCAGAGTTGCTGATTTCTCAGTAACCCTTGTGGGTATAGTTACTGATGGTAGTAGTCCAAATGAAAGCATATCGGATTTGAAGTCTGCAGGAAACGAACCCTCGTATTCTAAGAGATTAACATTGAAATCACCCATGAAAACCGTTTTGCATGGCTGGTTCTGTATAGCTTCAAGGATTTCACGAAGGATCTGCAGAATAGTCACCAAAGAGCCACTAGGGGAACGATATACCTCTCCAATGATACCAGAGTTACCAGGATTAATTTCAACAAAAAGGGATTCTAAAACACCTTCAATGTTCTTAGAAAGATCGTGTCGGACCGTGTATGGAATCGCGTCGGAGATATGCAGTGCCAATCCTCCTTTACTCAACTTTTTCCTATGTGTTTTTTTGCAGTTGTATCCAGGTAGTTCCAGTAATAAATCCGTTCGCTCTGTAACAAACGTTTCGCAAATACCTAAAACGTCGGGACGTGAAGAATCTTCGCATATAAGTTTTAGCTGATCCAGAGATAACGAAAGGCCTTGAATGTTAAGGTGTAGAGTCCGTAGACAATCAGATCGTTTTGAAACCTTACCCAGAGTTGAACTATATCTACAATTAACTAAATTACTAATCCCAATATTACATTTATTCGGTAGACTTCTTTCTGAACTATTTAATAATTCCGATAAATCTAGGGGGCTTTTCTCAAGAACTTTAAGGTTAGAAATCATCCCGGCGGAATCCCTATGGCCAGACTGAGAACAATTAATTAACATAACTTACCAAAATTTGTGTGGGCATGGTGTGGAACTGGACTTGCACTCCGATGGCACGAAGCAGGCGAAAATGAAACCAATATCCCGACTGGCACTCGTGGTTCACTGAACCAAAAAATATACGCCAGAAACTTGAACTGCATTTTTTTGAACTAAAACTAACACACAAAAAGGAGGAACATGTGAAATGGGGGAACACTGTACTATAGAAAAAAAAAGAAAAAACATCTAAGAAACAAGATGAAAGAAAAAAACGCATAGAAAAATTCAGCATTCTTAGTCATTTTCAATGAGACAGCGAGAAAAAAAAAATCATATGGCAATGAAAGAAAAAAAAGGAGGTGGAACACGATAATCAACTTCAAGTATTGTTAATAAGGACTAATGAAGATTAGTTAATCATCACTAATGAAGATTTCAGACCAGTATTCATTATCGTTGTTCCTGTGTTCTAGTCGAAGCGAAGCACCAGCCTGCTTGAGCCGAATAAATAAATAACTGGCTTTATCTTTGCAAGGAGCTTGGCCTGCCATTTCTCAAACTAAATCTTGCTGTATCACCGTCTTCCAAAATTTCTTACATTGGCATCTCTAGATACTTTTCGTAATTATGAAAACCGTGATCTCGCTTCTCCTTTCTTTGACCAAACGATAAATAAAGGCGTATATTATCGTGGGACCACGGAAAGTTCTCCTTACGCTTATAATTTGCGATAAATTTACTATGTCGCCACTGCGATAATAATATTTATTATCAAACAGTTCGTAGTAACGAACTATAGTAAGAAGCGACCCGGCTCAATAGTAACCGAAACTCTAAAAAATGGAATTTTGATACCAATAGTTACATTAAAAGAATGATATTTTAATGCTGATTTTAAATATACAAGTTTCATCAAGATTAGTCTTACCCATCGAAACTTACGAGCCTAAGAAAATTTGCCTCATTTTAGAAAATAGGGGAAACACCCCCCAAAAGTCATAAGATCTTAACGAATCACACCATCAAATCACACCATCAGATTCAGCGTATCAGAGAACCTCATTGTAGAAGTTTCAAGCCCCTATCTACAAAAATGGGGAATTTCGCATTTTTTTTGCCAGAAGACAAATCACGGATGCCTGTTTATTTGTTTTTTTTTGTTTTTTTTCCACCAGGGGTGATCGTATCGACTAAGTGGTCCTAGAATGTCGTGAAAGGGCTCATTCTAACGGAAATTAAAAGTTCTAGTGCCCTTTTTAAGTGACCAAAAAAATTGGAGAGCACCTAGGCTCCCTCCCACGCTAATTTTTTCCCAAAAGTCACCGGATCAAAATTCTGAGAGAGCCATTTTATTCACCATAGTCGAAAAATTTAATAACTATGTCATTGGGGACGACTTACTCCCCCACAGTCCCAGCGGGAGGGGCTGCAAGTTACAAACTTTGACCTGTGTTTACACACAGTAATGGTTACTGGGAAGTGTACATACGTTTTCAGGTTTTTTTTTGGTTTGTTGGGAAAAGTTGAGGGAGGAGGGTTACCGAGGAGGATCTTTTCATGGAGGAACTTCTCATGGGGGAAGAAACTTTCAATGGAGGGGGGGGGCAGGATTTTCTAACATTATTTAAAAAAACAATGAAAAAATAAATACGAAAAGTTTTTTCTACTGAAAGTGAGAAGCAGCATTAAAACTTAAAACGAACAGAAATTATTACGTATATGAGGTGTTTACCTCCTCGTAATACCTCACTCTTTACGCCAAAGTATTTTTAGTAATTTCAACTATTTATTCTGCGGCCTTTGTGATTCAGGGGTCATTCTTAAGGGAATTGGGACAAAATTTAAGCTTTAATGTAAGGAGCGAGGTATCGACGAGGGGTGAGCCCCCTCATATGCGCAATTAAAACATACGAATATAGAAGTTCGCTACGTAATTTCCTTCGTAAGTTACGTATATTTTTTACTTATGAAAACGTTCGTCAAAAATTATAAGTTATAGTTGCCTTTTTAAGCAATTAAAAAATTGCAGGGCAACTAGGCCTCCTCCCTTGATCCTTTTTTCTCGAAATCTTCCGATTAAAACTATGAAAAAGCCATTTAGCCCCAAAAAATTATAAATTTCGTTTTAATTAATTATGTGCGGAGAGCCAAGATCAAAACGTGCATTAATTCAAAAACGTCCAGAAATTAAACAAAAAAAAATGTTTTTTAAATGAAAGTAAGGAGCGACATTTAAACTTTAAACGAACAGAAATTACTCCGTATATGAAAGGGGCTCTTCCTCCTCAACGCCCCGCTCTTTACGCTAAAGTTTTTTACTGTTTTAAAATGTAGAGTTAAGAGAAAGAGTCAAACTTTAGCGTAAAGAGCGGGGCGTTGAGGAGTAAAAGCCCCTTTCATATACGGAGTAATTTCTGTTCGTTTTAAGTTTTAATGTCGCTCCTTACTTTCATTTAAAAAACTTGTTTTTTTTACACCTAACAAGCTAAGCAGCAAACAGGTTTATAATCCAAAAGCAGAGGTATTAAATCGAGAACAACGAATTAATGATGTCCGTGCAATATCATTAATATTTATATCAGTAAGGATTATGCGTCACTATAATCCCTATAGCGATTTTTTTTTCTCTTCACAATTAAACTTAGTGAATTAATGTCCAAGCAGTAGGCAATATATATGTTCACACTTTGAACTCTGAATCAAGACTGAATTCTTTCAGTCTTGAGTGAATCAAGATGATTCATTCACGAAACAAACCCTCCTCTAAGCCAATAAGCAGCAATGTATCCAGGCCTGTGAGGTTAACAGACCTGGGTATATTGAGTAGTGGAATTGAAATGTTCCCGTTTTTTGAGTACAAAATATTTGGATATGTTGAACTAATTTGAACATTTTAGTAGGCAATTACAAAGTAACTTCGGGTAAACATTGCTTTTCGTAAAATAAGTAATTTATCCGTCAATGTTACCGAGAAATTTATCTGGAAATTGGTTATATACCCTTTGAAGATTTGTCAAAAAAGTTATTACTTTCTCCACCTTGTAATTGCCCACTAAAACGCTGCATCTAAAATTAACTCTTGCTACCATAAGTAGCACCTCTAGAGTAACTGGGCTAATCAAACCAAGCGCTTCTAGGTATTCTTGGTAGCCTATCTTCTGGTTACAAGTACATACTCTTTCTTATTCAGATCAGTATTATATTCTTAATGGTGATTGAAGCCGAAATTAGCATTATTATAAAAGGTCACACTTTCATTTTATCTCCGTTTTAGAATATAAGACTTAACTGAGAAAAGCCAGAAAAATTACGTTTATTTACCCCAAAAATTCTATAAGACTTACGGTTTGAATTTAATGTTGCCTGGTGCAATTTCCAAAACTCGCAGTTCTGGCGTCTTTTTGTTGTGATTCATGGCTGAAAAATATCGATAATGGCAGTGTTCTATTTTTACAGTTATCGTGAGACTTGTGGACTACGTTCGCCCCACTGTTAATGTTCAATGTAGTTACAAAGATGAGAAACAGCTCTTTTTCGCAGAACAGAACATAATTATCACCCAAGAGAGATTAAAAATAAAGAAAAGCATTCATTGACTTCGACATGAGGGGCATTCAAAGCTTTCGAAGCATGAGAAGATAGATGATACTTAAATTCTTATTTCAACTAGAATTACGTATGTTTGAGCAATTTAGTTATCATATAAGTAGCACAAAATGAAATATATGACCATCAGCAATGGATTATATATTGACATTGTTACATTTAAATATTGTTCTCTTGTTTCTTTTCCTTACCGAAAATTACAATTTTGTTTCTTCGAAATACAAAACGAAATACTTCTAATACTTCGTGCAACAGATTAATAGACATGTATAGGTCGTGGTGCTAAGATTCTCTTCCTTATAATGGAAGCGGAAATAAAACTGATTTTAGCAATGTCAAACAGTTCATGGTAACGAACTGTTAGTAAGGTGCGACCCCCCTCAATAGTGACCGAAACTGTAAAAAAAACGGAATTTTGATACAAGTAGATATATAAAAAGAATTGGATTTTCCTGTTGATTTTAAATATTTTAGTTCTATTGAGTTTAGTCTTACTCAAGGTTACGAGCCTGCGAAAATTTGACTGATTTTCGGAAAAGGGAATTACCTCCTAGAATTCACAGAATCTTAATGAAAATCACACCATCAAATTCAGCGTATCAGAGAACGCTACCGTAGAGACTTCTCGCTCTTAACTACAAAAATGTGTAATTTTGTATTTTTAGCTAGAAGAAAGATCATGGATGCGTGTTCATTTAAAAAAAAATTCCCAAGGATGATTATATAGACCAATTGTACCTAAAATGTCGTTAGGGGGCTCCTTATAACGAAAATTAAACGTTTTTAGGTTCGCTTTTAAGTGACCATAAATATTGGAGGCCAAATAAGCCCCCTCCCACACCAAACTTTCCAAAAATCATCCGGTCAAGATTCTGAGATTGCTATTGTTGTTGAGCATAGTTAAAAGGCTTAGCAAATATCTATTTGGAGACAGCAAGACCCCCAACAGCCCCCGAGGAAATTTTTTTTAAATTATCAAATTTCCCCTTTGTTTACGTATAGTATTTGTTATTGGGAAGTATTTATATATTTTTTGGTTGGGGAGGGGAGGACGAACTTTTTTCTGGGGTAACTTGTACGGGGAAAATTTTTCGTGGAAAAGGAATTTTTCCAGGGGGTGAACTTTTCAGGGAAAATTGTACACTGGAGCAATTCGTATACGAATTTTCTTTATATGTCTTGCTTTCTCTTTACCGACTCAATTTTACGCGTAGAGGTGGTAAGGGTAATTGTCCAAAGTAAATTTTCACAAGGATTGAATTGTTCTGAGGATATTTCCTTAGGGAGGTTTTTTTTCGTAAAGGTGGGGCCATTTCTCCTGGTTTTATTTAAAAAACAATCAGAAATTAGATAAAAAATTCAACTGAAAATAAGGAGCAATATTAAAACTTAAAACAAACAGAAATTATTGAGAGGATTGCCCATCCTGAAAACCTTGCTTTTTACGCTAAAGCATAAACTTCGTTCGTATTAGAACAGTGATTTATGTCTTTTTAAATGCCGAAAAACTATAGCGTGAAGAGTGAGGTGTTAATGAGGGGGCACCCGTTCATATATGTTATAATTTCCATTTGTTTTAAGTTTTAATATTACTCATTACTGTTAGTTGAAATCAAACTGTATTTAATCTTGGGCACTTTATATTGAAGGAGTTATCGCAGAAATTTCGAAATGGATTATTCAATTCGAAACTGAAAGGGCCAGTGCCCTTTTTAATGCTCGATTGTGATCAGAGGGCAACTAACACCCCTATAACCCCCATCACCTCCCCAAACACATCCAATAAAAGTTTTGAGATAATTTTTTCCATGTAGTTGGAAGGCCTGGAAATTGCGCTGTTGAGAATGACAACCTACCCTCCATTGGTCAAATCAAGCGTTGTAAGTTATGCCCTGGGGGAATATAAGTTTTATATACAATGGGTGATCAAAATTAAGAGGGAGCTCATTGGATCAGAAGTTATGGGGTTATTTTTAAGATTCAGAGTGATAGAAGGATAGATACACCCCCCCCCCACACGCACACACCTTGTATTTTCCCGAAATTCATCTGATAGAAATTTTGAGATGACCATTTGTTGTCGTAGAAACTTCAAAAAAGTCTCATTCGATTGGAAATTGCAGGAGCTAGTGCCTCTTTTGATAGTTGAAAGTGATTGGAGGGCAACTAAACCCTCTCACACACCCAGCTTTTCCCCAAACTCATCCAATCAAAATTATAAGATAGCCATTTTGTTCAGAGTAGTTAAAATGGTCCGGAAGTTACGTCTTTGAGGATGAAAACTCCCACATAGCCATCAAGGCAGGGGTTTTAAGTTATGCCCAGGGGGTACATAATGTTTTTGTAGAAAGGGTGGTTGTATACACTTTGGAGGGGGCTCACTGAACTGGTAATCTGTCCAAGATTCAAAGTACCCTTTCAAGATTCAAAGTGATCCGAGGGTGGATAGCCCCCCCACACACCTTGTATTTTGCCAAAATTGATCGGATGGAAATTTTGAGGTGGCCATTAGTTGTCGTAGAAATTCAAAAATGGCTCACTCGATTATAGATAGAAAGGGTATGTCCTGTGGTGGCGCAGTAGATTTGACCTTAGCTTGGTAATACGGGACCCAGAGATCGAATCACGCTGCAGGAATGCACTGCAGGCCCGACGCAGGAACCTTATTAGTCAAGAAGCGTCTTTAATTCTTAAATAAATAATAATATTTTTAATATTTAAAGTGATTAGAGGCAAACAAGCCCCCCCACGCCAACCAATGCCCGAAACACATCTATAAAAATTTTGAGATGGCGATTTTGTTCAGTGTAGTTGAAAAGTCTGTAGATTAGGAATTTGAGGATGATATCCAGCCCTCCCCCACTACATTCCTCAGTGCAGGAATTTTAAGTTATGCCCAGATGGCATATAAGGCTTTTATGAAAAGGGTGGTCATATAAAATCTGGAGGTGGCTAATTGGAATCAGGGAAACCGTCCCCCCCCCTCATGTATTATTTTACACAAATACAGCCAATAAAAATTTTGAGATAGCCATTTGTTCAAAAATTGTCCAAAGATCAGATTATAAGGCCTTTGGGATGGATAGGATCCCCTAGAATCTAGGGGCAGGGCTTGTAAGTTATGTCCCAGGTGCAAATAAGGTTTCTATGGAAGGGGTGATATTGTTAAATTAGAAGTCTCATTTCATTTCAAATATGTAGTTCTAGTTTCCTTTTAAGAGTCAAACATGACGGAGAGCAACTAGCTCCCCTTGCTGACATCCTCTTTTCCAAAATGAATTCAATTGAAATTTTGAGATACCCATTGTCTTACCAAAGTAAAAAAAATCATATAACAGTGTCTTGAGGGTGAAAACAATGCCCCCCAAGCCTATGAAAAAGGTTTGTAAGTTATACCAAGTAGTAATGCCCCTCTTCTCTTAAACGGACAGAACCATTTTCGAATTCCGATCCGGACACATTTTCTTAGAAACTACTTTGTTACGCAGGTGCATGTTACTTCATAGGGAACGTTTTCAGGTATTTGTTACATCATATGGAAATGTTTTCTAAGCAAAGCATGTTTAAAAAACGTAAAAGTGTAGAGAAAACCTTTGGGGCTTCTTTACTCCAGGATTTCTTTGGGTTTTACCTAATAGTTTCTTTTAAAACCTTCAGGAGCCCCACCAAATCAGGATATCCTTGGATGTTACGTCACAGAGTTTGATGTGTTACGTAATAGGGAATGTTAGAGTCTACTTGTCAAGCAGGGAAGTTTTGGTTGCAAGAAATTAATCATGGTCCAATACTTCGACGTGAAGGTGACGTAATCATGCATGACTTGCTGGATTTACTTCGTATTGAAAAAAAGTTCAGTGTGTCAACATCAAGGGTGTTATTCTTTAGTAACTAAAGCTTTAACTCTAGTAGACATTGAAGGCGCTAGCTTTAGCGAAACGAAAAATCTAGAGTGCCTAACTTAGCAGTAGAAACTACAAGGGGTTGCTGGCTAACCCTAAAATGAGACGAGATGTTTGCGCAATATGTAATATCATTAAGCAAATTCAAGTTGGAAAAAACAGTCATGCTTTGCAACAAAAGTAAATATCATGGATATACAAAGTGTCCGTCTTTGTACTATTGTGTAAAAATTTTAGGTCGTGGTCCAGATGGATTTGATCAATTTATTGATATATTAATTAAAACAAAACAAAGTGATTTTGTGATTTTGCTTTTAACCACTACTTAGACGGCCATTAGGCAAGGTAACACGAAATATGCCGAATAAGTTTTGTGACGTCACTCCTCCTCCTAGAAGACATTCATTTATTTATCACGAGTCAGTTTCTTTTTGGAAGTGAGACAGTTAACATTTTAATACTTTACACGTGTCCATTGTTTTTGCATGCATGGAGTAGCGGCCCAGCCTGTGAGAATTGTACTTTTATTGATGACTATACTGAAAATTGTAGACTATGCAATACAAATAAATTGCATAGGGGATATGCTGCACAAATTAAAGACAGTAATTCCAGCCTTGAAGAGATTTGTGACTATCACACCAGAGGCTTCCTATGCTCCAATTTCCACAATGGGAAATGTGATCAATGATAAAATACTTACCCTGGCATGTTTGCAAAAAACTTCGAACATGATTTTAGTTTATTGTTGAGAGACTTGTGTCGTTGTGGTTTTAAATTACTTTGGGTGGAAGAATCTGGTCTACGCTAAGAGTTCTGGAATAATAAAAGAGTCTAATTTTTACGAAATCGCTATGAAAATACCGGGTACTAAGATCATAAAGCTACTGAATTCCATTTGGAAATAAGAATGAGCGTGCGAGGGGGCCTAGGTGCTCTCCAGTTTTTTGGTCACTTAAAAAGGGCACTAGAATTTTCAATTTCCGTTAAAATGAGCCCTCTCCCGACATTCTAGGGCCACTGGATCGATATAATCACCCCTGGGAAAAAACAAATAAATACGCACCCCAGATCTGTCTTCTTGCAAAAAATGGGATATTCGAGAACAAGATTTGAGCTTTAAGTCCACCCATCACCCCTCAGAGAAAGATTTGAAAAAATACTTACAAGTTATATATTTTAATGATTCAATTATTAGCAGACTTTTTTCATAGTTGTTGATTGTTACCCAGTGCTTTCCAATTGGGCAGTAAGTTGCTCTGACTGTCCTGTTGACTAGTCGTGCTTGAAAAATAGATACTATCTATAAATTATTCATCTGAACTGTTCGGAGTCATTCCAATATGTTTCTCTATTGGTCTGAAATGAAGCTTAATTAAATCAAGCTGCGGGCGAATATAATATTATGCACACTCCACAAATTCTTTTCCATTGTCTTCGATGATTCGTCTGGAAAATGCTTCCGATACAGCCGAGATTCCTTTCTTCTAAGCTCTTCCAAGTAGGAACATCATTCTTTGTTTCTGAACAAAATTAACAGCACTGATATTGTGACATTATGTTACCATTGCTTTGTCCTTGCGAAAATTCGTCATGATTATTCAACTATATTTTTAGACAAGATGTATAGAGGGAGAAAGAGATGATGAAGAGATAAAAACAGATCTATTTTTAATATTCAAGATTTGTTCCCAAAATCTTTAAATACTAAATAAGGGAGGAGGGAGACAATTTCCAATTATCCCCATAGGTTCATACATTTCCTTAGGTCTACATTTGTGACATACATTTGCATTTCAATCACATCACGGTCTTCCTTAAGTGTATCATGGTTGCAACAGTAGCTGCATCCTAGTAAAGAGTGAACCACAGTCCATAGTAACCATAAGTTAAAAAAGACGATTAGAATAAAAACTGCCCAGTGAAAAAAAATTGTCATCTGATACTGATAGTGGAATGGTAACTATTACCTCAGTTCGTCTTAAAACATATACCTTATTGAGAAAAACAAAAATAGGGTGATTACGATAAAAGCCTGAAACCACTCGAATTGGCTCCAGATCAAAACGAAAAGAGTACCGCTGGAATCAAGACAATCGTTAGCCTTCTGGAGCGAAATTACTGTCCACTGCCTTGAACAACTAGGAAATCACTTTTGTGTGGGTAGCACTGATTTGTCCCCCGTTTTCTTCAGGGCTAGTGGTTTACCAAAGCATTAGAGAGTGATGATGAATAGCTCATTCACAAGCTATTTATTTATCATTTAAGAATTAACGACGCTTCTTGACTACTATGGTCTCTACGTCGGCCCTGCAGTGCATCACGCTGCGTCCTTTTTATAAATTTCGCCATCTGCAAGTCCTCTATGGCACTAAAAATGATACTTTTGTGCCATTTCTCAAGGGGCAGGGCTGGCAAGCTACCAGAACATCTTAGGTAGATTTTCAATAGCTCGTTTAAAAGTATTGATCATATTTATGTCCTTCGTATTAGTTCCTACCATCTACAAGTTCCAAATGGCACTAAAACAGTAGCAGGCTATCAGAACCTTTTAGAGTGATGTTTAATGACTCATTTGAAAGCAATTGCTCATATCTACGCGAGTTTTATCAATACTACCACCCGCAAGCGTAATATAGCACATAAAATAACACTTTAAGCGTTACGTTCAAGTAGAAAAGCTTCGAAGCACATATCATTGTAATAATAATGGTCCAAAATCAATGATTGGAGGTTTGGAAGAATAACTACCATATATTCATCCTCTAAGCCCTTTTTATAAGCTCCGCAACTAATGTACAAACACCAAAATATCATATTAGATTACTAATGGCGTGGTTCTATTAGTAATGCGTCGGACTACAAATTAAAATGTCTTATGTTTGATTCTCGCTTGTTTTTTTTTTCAATCACAGTTTTGTCCCTTAAATGATTATTTTTCAGATAATTTCACACTCAAGCATTTTGATTCAAAAGGGAACAAAGGTCATCTAGCTCACGTTTTGCGACGACATTCTTTGTAGATCACTAAATCTATACCCAAACGAATGGTGTAATTTGCCAAAATCCTGTGGAGGGGGGGGGGTCAAAGTTGGAGCCAATTTTTTCTAATAATATGAAAATTCCAGAGAAAACTGAAAAACGAGCCATATAGTAGTAAAAAAAAGGTAAAGATGTAGTAAAGAAAACTGAACCTTTCAGTGGAAGGGTGGTTGCACTCCCTGCCTAATATCAAATTGCACTCCTAACTCCAACCTCTTGCCACCTAGGGGTTGGAGAAGTGCAGGCATATGTCTCTATGTAATTTATCATTTTTTTTCAGGCGAAGTGGGCCAGGTAAAAATAGCTTTTGTTCATTGAAAAACAAACGTTCTTGAAAGAAATCGTTTCAACTGCGCCTGATTTGCCTTTTTTGAGCCTTAAAAAGTACAGGGGTTGCCTGAAAAACTAAAAGAGCGCGGTCGACATTGCCTGAAAAAGCCGTCATGAAGACAAGACCTAGTTAATATTAAGGGGGCTGACAGGGGGAATGAGAAATAGGTAGAATTTGTGAAAGTCAAAATTCGGGTTTGAACCACTGAGATTATAATAGCACCCATTTCACTATTCCCAGCCTTTCTAGTCCGGAAATGGCACTCAAAGTACAATTTTTAGTGTCAAATGTCGATTATGCAATAGACTAGATGGACCTTTTTTGTGTAGGATCTTATCCTCCTCCTCCTTAAGCAAAGATCTAACACCTCTCCTTAATAATAGACCACTGAATTATGAAGGAAATCACCTCAGTTAACTAAAGGACTAAAATAAACACCTGAAAGGTTTTTGTGCAACAAGAAGGGAAATGTCATCTTGCAGAACCCTTGTGGACATTACCCATATTTTCCCACCGAAAAATCTTGCCAGACAGTTTGATCCCCGCTGAAAATTTCCACTGGAAAGTTCCACCATAATACTCTCTACATACGTAAGTTTGTGCATCCAAAAAGGAAGAAAGACAAATGGAAATAGTTGTGTGGGAGAATTCAGGTAATTCCTTCCAAAATGTTTGAAATGAAAAAAAAATCAGTTTATAATACCATTTACTGTACCTACACGAGATTTGCTGTTTTATGAAATTTCGATTCATTTCTAAGTAATGAGTGGCTTTTCTATTTAGAGACAAGTCAAATATCTCCATAAGCCCAAAGGCAAATTTCTGTCGATAAAAAAAAGGGATAAAGATCCTCCAGAGCCATTGCTGGCGCATAGGGCGTCGAATCGACGTTTCAGTTGCTGGGTGTTTTTACAGGAACAAGTAGCAAGCTTGTCGCCCAACCTTGCTGCGGCGGGGATCGAACCCTAGGCCCCGTATTGCCAAGCAGAGCACCAGTCCACTATGCTACATCAGGTTAAATTTCTGTCGAGTTCCGAAACACTACAGGTAAGTGTATTCTCTTGATGAGCCCTTGTGTTGGGTTGTTGCCTCTGAAACATTTGTCTTTACTGTTTTTATTGTTTGGTAAATGACGACTTATAGTTATTGATGACATGACTGCCTGTCCATGGATTATTCTTTATAGTTGATTGTGTATGGCTATGCTGTTTGACCTATGTGATTGTATGGATGAGTAGGGTTAAGGCCTCATTCAAGTGTTGATCTATATTAATCACTAATTTAGGAAAACAGTCTTCATTTTCTCCTTCTGTCTCTTTTTTTTTAATGTGTTTGTGCTGTTGCATTGGTGATTTCTCTTTTCGTAATAATTTTCCACGATCATATTAATATGTAAATCTGTCTCCTTAGTTGACTTTTTGTGTCGAAGCTACTTGCCTGGAGCTACTTTTTTAAGTGCTACTAAATAAAATTTTTTAGACAAAGAATTAAAGACCTATTTTTCTTTTCAAAAACCTTTTTACAAAATCAAACGGCTTTTTGTGTTTTTTTTACTCTAAACTTATTTTTCCCTTCAGTTCTTGTACGACTTCTTCGTTCAGCTACTTAATAAGGGTTGTGGTGTCTTATCTCCCATAGATTGGAGGAGATTAGAAACTATATAGAGAAAAAAATCAACCGAAACTAAGGAGCAACATTAAAAATTAAAACAATCATAAATTATTTTGTAGAAATAAAAAAGATCATGGCAATGTTGTTTCCACATTAAATTTTAATCTGAAACGATCAAAGATTAATTTTTTTTAAATATAGTTTTTCTGAGGGAAGTAAAGAGCGAGGTTGAAACTGAAAACGAACAAAAATTATTACTTTACAGCCTGTCTAATATATGTCAATAAAGCTAGCACAAGTCATTCAACTGGTGATATTTTTCTTGTGTTTTTAGGATTACAGACAACTAGCGCTTTACTGAAAATACGAAAGTCAAGTATGAAAAACAAGAAAATGGATTTAAAGTCAAAAGTAAGTACATAGCCGCACAACAACAAACTAATCTATAACGCTTCTCATAGTCTTACAGGAGCTGTGAAATCAGTAACTTTCAGTATACAAATAAAATTATCTTATATAATTAGTCATAAGAGATCAAACAGCATACGCATTAATGAATTGGTTTATCAGGTAATATCTTGGTCTTACCTAGTATTAAATAAAAAAACTAGTTTTTTTAACTGAAAGTAAGGAGCGACATTAAAACTTAAAACGAACAGAAATTACTCCGTATATGAAATGGGTTGCCCCTCCGTAATCCCTCGCTCTTTACGCTAAAGTTTGACTCTTTGCCACAATTCTACTTTTTAAAACAATTAAAAACTTTAGCGTAAAGAGCGAGGGACTGCGGAGGGGACAACCCATTTCATATACGGAGTAATTTCTGTTCGTTTTAAGTTTTAATGTCGCTCCTTACTTTCAGTTAAAAAAACTAGTTTTTTTTATTTAATTTCTGAACGTTTTTGAATTAATGCATGTTTGATTTTGGCTCTCCGCACATAAATCATTGAAATGAAATTAGTATATTAATTTTTTTTTGGCTAAATGGCTTTCTCTTAGTTTTGATCAGACGATTTTGAGAAATAAGGGGTGGGGAAGGAGGCCTAGCTGCCCTCCAATTTTTCGGCTACTTAAGGTGATTCTCCGAGGTTTGAAGCCAATGCTATTTTCCTATAGCAGTGTAATGCGTATTAACAACAGACACGAGCAGATTCTTTGATGAAAAAATTACTGTGGCTTAATTGAAAGCTTTGACATGAATAGGCCGAACAAATTTGCATTTTTTTTCTTTAGAGCTTCATAAAAAATTAATTAGTGGGGACACCTCTAATTTTTAAAAGTAGCAATAAAATTACTTTTAGAAGACGTAGAGAATTGTAAAGTAGCCTCTCCATTTGCCACAAGATTTCAAAAATTTTAGCCGTGAATTTTTTTTTTTATTATCATCAGTTTCCTTTAAAATTTGCCATTTAAGATATTCTTCCTTTACTGTTTAAAAGGGTTTTACTAATCATATAGCCTTGATTTTTGTGTCGTTTTGTAGATCTTATACCGACAAATAATCCCAAAGATTGTTAATTTTGTAGTTATAACAGATGATTTTTAGCAATAATTCTTAGTATTCAAGATTTCCTCCTTTCTCATTGGCTTAGGCACTCCT
This sequence comes from Artemia franciscana, assembly GCF_032884065.1. Lineage (NCBI taxonomy): Eukaryota > Metazoa > Arthropoda > Branchiopoda > Anostraca > Artemiidae > Artemia > Artemia franciscana. The sequence continues at coordinate 64,987 of NW_027067390.1, read as the reverse complement.
TGAGGGGTTTGCCAGAATGTCATTAAGAATGTTGACATCTCCTTAGCATTAAGACCAGATTTAAAAGGAAGCTGAAAACATGTATAATTGGCAACAACACCTTGAGGCAATATCATTTTAACACCATACGAATTGGAATTTGTTAGGTTACAAAGCAGATAACAGTTTGGCTTTACAAGTAAAGAAACACCGATTGTAGGACTATAAAATGTATGAACATTATTTTTAAAAAGAATATTATTCTTAAAAACACATCATTTTAAACATTATTGGCCTTTAAAAGTAAAGAAACACTGATTGTAGACCTATAAAATGTATGAACATTTTTTTTAAAAAAGAACATTATTCTTAAAAACACATTATTTTAAACATTATTGGCCTTTAAAAGTAAAGAAACACTGATTGTAGGCCTATAAAATGTATGAACATTATTTTTAAAAAGAACATTATTCTTAAAAACACATTATTTTAAACAATATTGGCCTTTAAAAGTAAAGAAACATCGATTGTAGGCCTATAAAATGTATGAATATTATTTTTAAAAAGAACGTTATTCTTTAAAACACATTATTTTAGACATTATTGGCTCTTAAAAGTAAAGAAACGCCGATTGTAGGCCTATAAAATATACGAACATTATTTTTTTAAATCTAAAGTTGTAGGATATTCGTCCATTTTAGTTCCACGGGATCTCATTTTATTCCTAATAGTGCCGTATCTTAGAATATTTTGGTTTTTCCCCGTCATCTCATATAGTTGATGATTTATAAGCTCGTTCATAAATGACTGATTACCCCGGTTTGGAACCGGGGTAATCATATACTTTGCTTTACGGAGTAATGCATATACTTATTAAATTAATGTCATTTAAAGTGATATGCTCCTGAAGGTACATAATAAACATTAGGCACCCTTGCCCTGGGGTCATAAATACAGGTAAGGGAGGAAGGAAACCCCTTAGGAGTATTTAATAAATTTTTGAAACTACTTATATTTATATACTATTCATCAAAAACAAGAGCTAAGAGCTCAAACGGCACTTGTGACAAGGTCAAGAAGAGCCAAGAGCTCATATGATATGAGCTCTAGCAAAATTCTAAAAATCAATAGATTGCTTTAAAAGGAAAATCAGAGGCTTAATGCTGGTCGGGATTTAAAATAAGAGCTTTGAGATACAAGGTACTTCTAAATATCAGAATTCATTCAGATCCGATCGCCCACTCGTAAGTTAAAAATACCTCAATTTTTCAAATTTTTCCTCTCCCTTCAGCCCTCAAGATGGTCGAATCGGGGAAAACAACTGTAACAAGTCAATTAGTGCAGCTACCTGACATGCCTACCAATTTTTATCGTCCTAGCACGTCCAGAAGCACTAAACTCACCAAAACACTGAACCACACCACCTAACTCCCCCAAAGAAAACGGATCCAGTCCAGTTACGTCAATTACGTATCTACGCCGTTTATAAGCGTTTTCCGAGATTTCCAGTTTCCCCCTCCAATTCCCCCTCAATGTCAAAAGATCTGGTCGGGATTTGAAAGAAGAGCTCTGAGACCTGAGTTTCTTCTAATTATAAAATTTTATTAAGGTCTGGTCATCCATTCTTAAGTTAAAAAAACCTCAATTTTTCTAATTTTCCCAAATTAACAACTTCTAGCTCCCTCAAAGAGAACGGATCCGTACCAGTAATGCCGGTCCCCCCTCCTAATGACACTGAATCTGGTAGGGATTTAAAATGAGAGATCTGAGTTTCGAGGTCCTTCTAAATATGAAATTTCATAAAGGTACGATCACTCTTTCATAAGTTAAAATACCTAATTTTTTCTATTTTTTAGCATTAACCCTCCCTCCCCAACTCCCCCAAACAGAACAGATCTGTTCCAGTTATGTCAATCCCGTTTCTAGGACTTGTACTTAGTTTTACCACCAAGTTTCATCCCGACCCCTGTACTCTAAGCATTTTCCAAGATTTTAGGCCCCCCCCCAACTTCCTCTTCACCGGATCCGGTCGGGATTTAAAATAAGAGCTCTGAGACGTGATATCCTTCCAAATATCAAATTTCTATAAGATCCAATCTCTCCTTCGTCACTCGAAAATACCTTTTTTTTTAATTTTTCAGAATTAACAATCCTCCTCCCAACTCCCCCGAAGAGAGCAGATCCGTTCCAGTTATGTCAATCTCATATCTAGGACTTACGATTATTTTTACCACCAGGTTTCATCCCGATCCCTCCACTCTAAGCCTTTTCCATGATTTTAGGTTCCCCCTCCCATCTCTCCCCCAATGTCACCGAATCCGGTCGGAATTTAAAATAAGAGCTATGAGACACGATATCCTTCCAAACATCAAATTTCATCGGGGTCTGATGACTCTTTCCTAAGTTAAAAATACCTCATTTTTTCTATTTTTCAGAATTAACCCCCCAACTCCCCCAAAGAGAGCGGATCCGTTCTAGTTATGTCAATTGCGTATCTATGACTTTTGCTTACTTTTCCCATCAGGTTTCATCCTGATCTCTCGACTCTAAGCGTTTTCCAAGATTTTAGGTTCCCCCCTCAATTCCCCCAATATCACCGGATTCAGTTGGGATTTGAAATAAGAGCTCTGAGACGCAACATTTTTCCAAACATCAAATTTCGTTAAGATCCCGTCACCCGTTCGTCAGTTAAAAATATTTCATTTTTCTATTAACCGAAATTTTTCTGAAATATTACCGGCCCCCGAAAAAATATTATTTTTCCGAATTAACCAGCCCCTACCCCCTCCAGATGGTCAGATCTGGAAAATGACTATTTCCAATTTAATCTGGTCCGCTCCCTGATACGCCTGCCAAATTTAGCTGTCCTAGCTTACCTGGAAGTGCCTAAAGTAGCAACTAAATCTCAACGTAATTAGAGTTTACTTATCAACATGGTTTGGACTTCGACAGAATGCTGAAATTTTTCAAATAGAATTTACTTACTAATATTTATATGCTATTCACCAACACTAATAGTTAACCTATAATAGTCTACTATTCAAACAACCCTAATAGGTTAAGGTTAACAATACTGCTACTAATACATTATGACCCCTAAACAATCTCTATACTATTCGCATGTCAATGAAAAATCCACTTTCAATATTCACTTTCAGTGTCGGACCAAGTAATTTTCTCACATCCACTGTCTTCTGGCTCCAAAGTCCGTTTCATTCCGCGATTTGCTGCAGCCCGGACTAAGGCAGGCTCTCTAAGTGGCATGTTCCTAATCAATCGCGAGTCTAATATCTCCGGAAGTAAACAATCGCTCCAAAACTCCTGAAGCTTTGGTAATATGGACAAAAAATATTCTTTTGATCTCGGAATAGTTAAAATTTCCACATCATGCTCATGGTGATATACCACCAAGTGACATTCTTCATGATTGGTGATTTCTAGCTGACCTTGAATTTGAGCATAGTATTTGTGATTTTTCTTTAACTCCAATTTTGAATTGTGTGACCATAGGAAAAAATTCTTTACCAATCCTTTTTGGGATGCCACTTCCCTTATGGTCATTCCTCTGGGAATATTATGGACAGTCTTCACTTCAACTGGTGTGCCGTTTTCTAAGCGACCATCAAGAGAAGCTCCAAGAAACTGGATATTTGGATGAATGAGTAGTCCCATTTGATCTCCTTTTATTAATGATACTCCCTCTCTCTGCTCGTACGCCGTCAGTGCAATAGCCTCCAGTTGAATTCCCCTAAGCATTGGAATAGATTTGAAATTAGAATTAATTCGGATATTCTTGACTATGGGTGCGGTTGGAGTATTTTTTTTGCGAGAAGCTATTCTATGAAAATAAGTGGCAGTAATCCTTTTGCTCCTCTCAAATATCCAGTTATCATTTTGCCCCATTGTGTTTACGTAGATCTCCTGCAGTTTGGCTCCATCCAGATTCATATTTTTTGCAACATAATCAGCCTTTGCGATTTCAAATTCCTCTGGATTCATATCAGTCTTGTTGCAATTTGGTCCGTAATTTTGATCGCCTTTAGGCAAACTCCGATTCTCTTTCTTTTTGGCCATATATCTCCCACCCATGGTTGCGTAATATCTTTTCAGATTTGTTTTTGTCCGTTTCCGAAGATTAGAAGTTTTCACCGTGTATTCTTTTGTTATTTTGCAAGGACTGTAGCCAAATGTTTTTTTCCATGTAGAAGATTGCCATTTCGGGCCCAAGGAGTAGGATAGGCTTGCTCCACTTATCCTAGCATGGTATGACCATCGTTTCGAGCGGCTTATTTGTTTTCCGCCTACGAATTTCACTGCAACAGACATATAATTCTCGGCAAGATTGGTCGTTGCATCGTTTCTTAATAAGTCCGCTTTTTTACAAATATTTTCCACGCCAGCTTTTACATCCTCCAAAATAGTTTTCGGAAGGTTATTATAGCGGTTCTCCACAGTTTCTAAGACCCCATTCTTTTTGGCACAGCCAGAATCACACTCTTTATGATTACCAAACACATGCTCTGGGCCTCTTCGTAAGAGTTGTCTTAGATTTTCGGCAGACCCACCATCAGCCGAGTTCTTTTTTATTGCACCTCGTAGATTTTTGGTTAGCTTTAGAATTATGTCATTTGAAAGAAATTTGCTGTGCATCCCTTTTTTTGTCTTCACAACATTATGGAGGTATTTTGTATAGTTCTTGGTCACGTGATTGGCACATTCTTCTTTTTGGATATATGATCCGTATGAAACACTTTGTCTTAGCTTGTAAAAAACACTAGAATCGCCGTCTCCGATGTATTGTAAATACTGAAGGTTATGCATGGCTTCACTTTGGCGAAAACCTTCAACAAGAATGTCGGTTTCCATGCTCTTCGAGGGACCATTGTAGTTCATAAAGCAAACATGATCTTTCACTTTCTGGTTTGCCTTCTTTGAGCTGAAGCAGAGGTAACAATATTTATTTCTTATTCCTACATATAATAATTTTTTCGTAAAGGCATCAATGATTACCCCAACACAACCTTTTGCAGTATAATCGTGTCCTTTGCTGCGTTTATTCCAGCCACCATCACAGATGACCTTAGTCCAGAAAAAATCGTTGATAAAACTGTCCTCATGAATGGCTAATTTCAAGGATTCACGACCATTTTCTTCTAAGACATCTGATAGTGCATCCATCCATGCGTTACCAACTAAGCGTTCTAAATTCATAAACGTTTTCGGATTCATATTTTTTATTCCCAATACACTTAATAATTCGTTCAAAGATGCGTAGCCTCCTCCGGTCCCCATGATACCCCATACAGCTTTCACGTTCACGTTGCCTCGTAAATTGCTGATCTTCTCTTTTTTGTTACCTAATATCTGTTCACTGAAATTTGTTAGGTATTCTTTTACAGTAGTGAGGGGGGCTTCCGGCTCACCTTCTACTCGCTTTTTCCAGCCACAGTCTTGGCAGATAACGACGAGCTTTGTTTGGAGTCCAGTGTTTTTAATTTCTTTCACGCAAAGCTTTGATTTCCCGTCCTTGCAATTGAACTGATGTTTTATTGCTTCTATAAACTCACTAAGCAGATGACGCAAGTTGACTATACAATTTACATCTGGAATTCCAGACAAATCGATTCCAAAGTGTTCTCCTGGCGAACCAAAATCGCAAGAGCTACCAGATGGCGCATTTTTACTAACCGTAGAATCATCTATAATAGTTAAAGCCGGATTCGGAGTTTCGGAAAGCCTAGAACAATTTGGAGACACTGGAAATTTTTCTTGTTCTGGTAAACTTTCTTGTTCGGGCAAGTTTTTCTTCCTGAAAAAAAAACAAGAGCTAAGAGCTCATATGGCACTTATGACGAGGTCGGAAGAACCAAGAGCTCATATGGTATGAGCTCTAGCAAAATTCTAAGAATCAATGGATTGATTGAAAAGGAAAATCAGATAATTAATGCCGGTCGGGGTTTAAAATAAGAGCTCTAAGACACCAGGTCCTTCTAAATATCAAATTTCCTTAAGATCTGATCACCCACTGGTAAGTTAAACATACCTCATTTTTTTAATTTTTCCTCTCCCTTCAGCCCCCCTCAGATGGTCAAATCGGGGAAAACGACTTTATCAAGTCAGTTTGTGCAGGTCCCTGACATGCCTGCCAATCTTTATTGTCTTAGCACGTCCAGAAGCACCGAAATCGCCAAAGCACTAGACCCCCCTAACTCCCCCAAAGAGAGCGGATCCAGTCCGGTTACGTCAATCACGTATCTACGATATTTGTTTATTCTACCCACCAAGTTTCATCCCGATCTCTTCACTCTAATCATTTTCCAAGATTTTCGGTTTCCCCATCCAACTCCGCCTACTGTCACCGGATCTGGTCGGTATTCGTAATAAGAGTGCTGAAGCACAAGATCCTTCTAAATATCAAGTTTCATTAAGATCTGATCACCAGTTCATAAATTACAAATACCTCATATTTCTAATTTTTCAGAATTACCCCCCCCCCCAACTCTCCCAAAGAGTGAGGATCCGGTCCAGTTATGTCAGTCACGTATCTTGGATGTGTGCTTATTCTTCCCACCAAATTTCATCGTGACCTTTCCACTCTAAGCGTTTCCAAGATTTCCGGTCCCCCCCCACAATTCCTCCCAATGAAACTGGATTCAGCCAGATCTAAAATAAAAGATCTGAGTTGCAAGATCCTTCTAAATATGAGATTTCATTAAGATTCGATCACTCCTTCGTAACTTAAAAATACCTCATTTTTTCGAATTAACCGTCCAATGACCCAATGACCCAAATTCATTGAACAAAGAAGGTATTGAACTGATAATCAGCCAGGTTTATGATTCAATCACGCTCAAGTTTAATCCAAAGTTTGCAAAATCGAGCAGGCTCTTGTTAGTCTGAGATTTCAAATTGAAAATTTGGAGGAGAGGATTAGTAGAATAGAAAAAAAGCTTGATAATTATGATCAGGAGTCCATGCTTGATAGCCTTGTATTTCATGGGGTAAAGTAGTTACCTGGTGTAGACACTCATACGACAATATCTAACATTATAAATAGCAAAATGTCTGTGCTGGGCCCTTTACTTTATTCAGTTTATGTGAACAAGACGCGCGTTTATCTAAAGGATACATATATTGCTAACAGTATTTGCAAAATCCGCAGATGATTTAATAGTAAAAGCTCATATTACTCTCAAAAGATTAGAGATGTTTACAAGTTTAAGTTTGCTGTGTGTGAATGTAAAGAAAAATTCTTACTGACATTTTGTAGAGTGGGTGATTCTGTTGATATAAGTAGTAAAGTTCTATTAGGTGAAAAGCTGCGGTACCTCGGCTTCCATATTGATTCAAATCTATCGTGGAAGCATCATAGCGACATTATCTCCACCAAAGTTGCACGTGGAGTTGGCATCCTCAAAAGATTGAAGCATATTCTGCCGGAATGTACTCTGCACGATATATTTTGCTATAATCTACCCATATATCATACGGATGTTTAGTTTGGAGAAGCAATTTTATGTTAATTACAAGCTAAATGGCTTTCTCATAGTTTTGATCGGACGATTTCGCTAAAAAAAAGGAAGGGGGGAAAGGAGGCCTAGTTACCTCCAAATGTTTGGTTACTTAAAAATACAACTAGATTTTTTTTTATTATATTTTTACAAACGTTTTTGTTAGTAATAAACATACGTACCTTACGAATTAGCTTATGTAACGAACTTATATATGTGTGTATTTTTATTACGTATATGAGGGAGTTTGCCCCCTCGTCAATACCTCGTTCTTTACACTAAAGCTTGAATTTTGTCCCAAATCTTTCAGAATGACCCTTGAATCACAAAGGCCGTAGAATAACTAATTGAAGTTACTAAAAATACTTTAGCGTAAAGAGCAAGGTATTGTGGAAGAGACAAACCCCCTTATTTAAGTAATATTTTATGCTCGTTTTAAGTTTTAATGTTGATCATTACTTCCATTTGAAAAAAAATATTTTCTCATTGTCTTTTTATAAATGATGCTAGAAAATCCTGCGACCCCTTCATGGAAATTCTCTTCCCTCATGAAAAATTCCTCCATGGAAAGATCCTCCCACGTAACCTGCCCCCCCGACCCACCCTAACCCCAACACAAAAAAGTCCCCCTGAAAACCTCTGTACACTTCATAATTAACAACTACTATGTGTAAACAATGGTCTAAGTTTATAAGTTGCCGCCCCTCCCCCGGGAACTGAGGTGGATTTAGTCATCCCCAAAGACATATTTATTAGATTTTTGACTGAGTTAAACAGAATGGTTATCTCAAAATTTTGATCCGGTGACCTTGGAGAAAACTGTGCGTTGGAGGGGGCCTCGGTGCCCTCCAGTTTTTCGGTCACTTAAAAAGGACACTAGAACTTTTAATTTACGTTAGAATGAACCCTCTTGCGACATTCTAGGACAACTAGGTCGATACAATCACCCCTGAGGAAAAAAACAACAAAGAAAAAACAAAAAATACGCACCTGTTATCTGTCTTCTGGCAAAAATACAAAATTCCACCTTTTTTATGATAGGGGCTTGAAACTTCTACAGTAGGGTTCTCGGATACGCTGAATCTGATGGTGTGATTTTGTTAAGATTATGTGACTTTTAGAGGGTATTTCCGCCTATTTTCTAAAATAAGGCACATTTTCTCAGGCTCGTAACTTTTGACCGGTAAGACTAAACTTGATGAAACTTATATATTTAAAATCAGCATTAAAATGCAATTCTTTTGATGTAACTATTTGTATCAAAACTTCGTTTTTTAGTGTTTTGGTTACTATTGAGCCCCTTCGCTCCTTACTACAGTTCGTTACCACGAACTGTTTGAAAATGTAACTTGTACATGAATAAAAGTAATATAATCTACAATAACGTTGGAATAGAACTTACCAATGTCTCAGGTTTTCCCATCCTTTATTTGTTCTTATTTTTTTTCTGCCCATTGTGAAAATTCAAATGCTAAACTGTTATCTGACTTGTAACCAACCAAATTTCAATGGTCAGCTGTTACCAATTAGACATGTGAAAAAAATTTAAATTCCCTTTAAATCCGATCGTAATAAACAACAGTATTTAAATATTCTGGTACAACCCTCAAGAGAGCAATTAAGCCAATGAGAAAGGAGAAAATCTCGTTGCGTATTTCAATGCTATAGGAAATAGAATTTGCTTCAAACCTCGGAGAATCACCTTAAAAAGGCTACTAAAACTTTTAATATTCAACGAACGTTTTTATTAGTAAAAAATATACGTAACTTAAGAATTAACTTACATAACAAACTTTTATGTTCTTATATTTTTATTATGTGTACGAGGGGGTTTTTACCCTCGTTAATACCTCGCTCTTTACACTAAATCGTAAGTTTTGTCCCAATTCTTTAAGAATGACCCCTGAATCAAAAAGGCCGTAGAATAAATAGTTGAAATCACTAAAAATATTTTAGCATAAAGAGCGAGGTATTTATCTCCTCCTAAATACCTCGCTCTTTATGCTAAAGTATTTTTAGAACCTCTCATATGCGTAATAATCTCTGTTCGTTTTAAATTTCAATGCTATTCCTTACTTTCATTTGAAAAAACGTTTTCATGTTTTTTTTTCATTTTTTTTATAGTAATGCTAGAAAATCCTGCGCCCTTTTCATTGAATTTTTCTTCCCCCATGACATATTCCTCAAAGGAAAGATCCTCCCACAAAGCCCTCTCCCATCAACCCCACCCCCAAACCAAAAAATCCCCATGAAAACGTCTGTACACTTCCCAATAACCATTACTATATGTAAACACTGGTCAAAGTTTGTAACTTGCAGCCCCTCCCTCAGGGATTGTGGGGGAGTAAGTCATTCCCAAAGACATAGTTATTATGGTTTTCGACTATGCTGAACAAAATGGCTATCTTAAAATTTTAATCTGTTGACTTTTGGAAAAAAATGAGCATGGGAGGGAGCCTATTTGCCCTCCAATTTTTTGGTCACTTAAAAAGGACACTAGAACTTTTCATTTCCGTTAGAATGAGCCCTCTCGCGACATTCTATGACCACTTGGTCGATAAGATGACCCCTGGGAAAAAAAAAACAAAAAACAAAAACAAACAAACAAACAAATAAACACGCACCTTCTGGTAAAAAATACAAAATTCCACATTTTTTAGATAGGAGCTTAAAAGTTTTGCTATAGAGTTCTCTGATATACCGAATGCGATAGTGTGATTTTCGTTAAGATTCTATGACTTTTAGGGGATGTTTCCCCCCTTTTTCCAAAATAGGGCAAATTTTCTCAGGCTCGTAACTTTTGATGACAAAGACTAAATTAATTGATATATATTTATATATTTAGAATCAGCGTAAAAATTCGATTCTTTTGATGTATCTTTTAGCATCAAAATTCCGTTTTTTAGAATTTCGTTTACTATTGAGCCGGGTCGCCCCTTACTACAGTTCCTTACCACGAACTGTTTGAAAAGAAAATAATTTGGTATTTCGGGGCTTCTGACATTATTACTCCTTTGCGGAAGTTAGGCTCAAAATTGAAAAAGGATTATATTTTTTCTCTGGGCCCCTTCCACCTCTTAGTTCGTTTATTTTCCCGTTAGTTTTCACCTGTTTTCGCTTTATAGTTGTGTTATCTCTTAGCAGTTCTTTCGTTAGTTGAGTTATGGCTGTGGTATATATGTTTTATCGCTCGTATAGTTGTGTTATTTTCAAATTATACTCCATAATAGAGAGGCTCTGAACACCCAGCATTGTATATTAAGCTCTTAATTTGACGTTTTTTTCTAACGTGACCAGATTCGTCCTGCGACCTTTTCATTGAATTTTTTTCCCCCATGGCATATTTCTCCAAGGAAAGATCCTCCCACATAGCCCCCTCCCTCAACCCTACCCCCAAAACCAAAAAAATCCCCCTGAAAACGTCTGTACACTTCCCAATAACCATTATTATATGTAAACACTGGTTGAAGTTTGTAACTTGCAACCCCTCCCCCAGGGACTGTGGGGGAGTAAGTCATCCCCAAAAACATAGTTATTATGATTTTCGACTATGCTAAAAAAAATGGCTATCTCAAAATTTTGATCCGTTGACTTTGGGAAAAAAATTAGCGTGGGAGGGGGCCTAGATGCCCTCCAATTTTTTTGGTAACTTAAAAAGGGCACTATAACTTTTCATTTCCGTTAGAATGAGCCCTCTTTTGACACTCTAGGACCACTTGGTCGATACGATGACCCCTGGGGGAAAAAAAAAAACAAACAAATAAACACGCACCCGTGATTTGTCTTCTGGCAAAAAATGCAAAATTCCACATTTTTGTAGACAGGAGCTTGAAACTTCTACAGTAGGGTTCTCTGATACGCTGAATCTGATGGTGTCATTTTCGTTAAGATCCTACGACTTTTAGGGGGTGTTTCCCCCTATTTTCCTAAATAAGGCAAATTTTCTCAGGCTCGTTACTTTTGATGGCTAAGACTAAACTTGATGAAACTTATATATTTAAAATCAGCATTAAAATGCGATTCTTTTGATGTAGCTATTGATATCAAAATTCAATTTTTTAGAGTTTTGGTTACTATTGAGCCGGATCGCTCCTTACTACAGTTCGTTACCACGAACTGTTTGATTACTCGAAATGAAGAACATATCAACCGTAATATGAACTCTGGAAATCCGGTTATTTCTGTGTATACCGTACAACGGAATATTCAAGTTATGATACGAATTCAAAAGCCGGTTCAAAATCCTAATTCGATCAAGATGTCTTCACTCCGAACTTGTCAGCAAAATAATCGTGAAATGTCCTTTTTAGATCCAAAACGACAGTCAATCATTGTATTGGGCTCATTCTGCAGAAGTGATGTAAAATTAAACGAAAAAAAAAAGCAACAATCTACAAATACTTTAGTTTTATTCTATTAAACGTGTCCTTAAATGGTTTACTTTTATCGAAACATAACTTCTATATTGTTTTGTGTTTTCAGTAAAGCGCTAGTTTTCTGTAATCCTGCAAACATAGGGAAATATCACCAGTTGATTTGTTTGCACTAGTTTTATTGATATTGATTGTTTTATTTTTTATGTTAGATTAGCTGTGAAGTAATATTTTCTTTGTTTCAAGTTTCATCTTTTCTCTTTACTTTCCCCGGAAAAACTTTGTTTGTTTAATTAATATAAGAAAGAGATTAACACCAATATTTGATGTACGTACCTCCAACTAATGATAAGTGACAACTCTAGATTGACAAGGGAGTGCAATTACCGGAGAGACAAATGAATCCACCTTCTTAAAAATTGTTCATTTCTTTTGTAGAACCTAAGTAAAAGAACGAATAGTTTCGGGTCACAACGTTTTCAGCGAGTAAACTTTGAGCTCATTCACAAAGAAATTTTAGTAAAACAAGATTTAGCTACCGTAATTTGAGCCTATCAGACTTTTTATGGAGTTTTTTTGACTGGCTGAAAAATTCTACCAAACATTCTGATTGGCTTAAAGAAGCACTTGCTAAAAATCGGTATTAGTAAAGTCTCACATAAATCATTGCACTTTCTGGTTGAATGGCGTTAAGACGGAGATCAGAACCGCCGATTTGGGCCTTAAGGGTTTAGTGCCGTATCCCTTACCTTTTTTAACCTCACATTAAAATCGGTATTAATTTTTCTCTGTTTGAACCCCACTCAAATCTTAGTGCATTCAAACTTAGTGTAGAAAAATTGATTAATTATTGTCAATGGTTATGACTAGTTTATTCATTAAGTATCTGATACCATGATTTTTCTTTTATTAGGCAAGTTTTAACCAAGCTGTAATAGACACGGACTTACGATCATCCCTCATTCAAAGGTACCTATAGGGGGTGGGCAGCGGGGATTATCTAGTGAAGGATGTACCCATCTTATAATGAGGAAAACCTATGAATCAAGAGGATGAGAAGATATCATCAATTGGAGCAGAAATCTCGTATCTGTTCTTAGGTGAAAAATGCCTCAGTTATGTATAGGCAGCTTCGAGATACTTTTGTTTCTCCAAGAATAACTGTGATAGGGACCATACGTCACCAGTTATTGGAGCCTTCCAAATTCTTTGCTTAATTTCATTGATTTGAAATAGAAAAAGTAAAATGTTCGACTTAGTTTGAGAGCCAATCCTAGCGTTATCAGAGAAGGCTCGAGAATAATTTATTGTTGACACACGCTTTCTAAACCAATATTTTGTCATTTTAATGTTCCTTGTGTAGTAGCATCATTCCCAAACTTTGTAACGGTCAATTCTCCTCCGGTTCTTGAGTAAAACACAAAAAGGATGAAACTTACTATTAATACTGGCAGAAATTTTCACCAATTATTTTCAAATGTGATAGCAAACTTAACGAAGAATAAATATCGCTAATAAATCTTTGGTTTTTCATATCAATAGGTGTGATTTGGACATAAGCGCTAACAATGCTTAATGTTTCCGTCCAATTTCACAGCGTTTCCATTCTCCGGAGCAACTTGGAAAAAAAGATCTGATAAGAGGTTCCGCCGGTGACATACGAAGAATTTAATCTTAAGTCCTGACTCTACCATCACTCTTGTATCAATGCTGAAGCTGTCCACGTTAAATGTAATGTATAAGACAATTTGGATGACTTTGCAAAGTGAAAAATTTCGACGAAGAATAAAACAAGTACTCTCACCACTTACCACTACTCCTACCACTTACCAGAACTTCTAATAAAACAATTAGTTTTATTAGAATAAAACACATTTCAAGCGAACACAAGCCTACACAAGGGCCTACTGTCTTTACAAAGATGGCACGCATCCTAATTGACGGCCTTGGTATTTATATCAAATGACGATACAAAAATAAGTTGTAACAGCTACAATCTAGCCCAGTTTCTAGATAGGCATAACTAGAGCTGAATTAAGGTAGAGGGGCATTGGGCTAGGCTTACTGAAAATGTCATCACATTACATAGTTTTTGGAGCCTTTTATCCACCCTTTAATTATTGTCTTCTAAATGTATAATCAGCTCGATTTGACATCTGCACAGTCATTGTCTCCAGATTTCTTGTCTTGGTTGCAATGTTTCTAGGTAAAACTTTAAAGCAGCAGCTTTTTGCAACTTTGAAGAATCGTAATCCTGCATCAGTGAAACTATATGGGTGTCTTAACCTCCGAAATTTAGAGTATCGAAAGATATTTTCTTTTTCCATCTCCATCTGTCCTGTATTCAAGGATATACAGCCAAGATTAGGATATTTTTACGTATTTTACAGTTCACACAACGACCCCTAAATGTGAGGAATGAGTAAGTACGACGTGTGGTCGTCTTCACATGTTAGGCATGATCCTATGAAAACAGGTTTGAACTGATACAAAAATTCAGCTCAGAATTCTGGATGCTGCAAATCTGTGAGCTTATAGTTCAAAAAAGAAGACTTCATACTTAACTTAAGAAAATAAAATAGAACTAAGGATGGGTATGATGCAACCTGTCCAAACAGACTCGTTCAAGCTTTAACGATAACGATGGAGTAAATTAAGGGGCTTCGAAACAACTATTCTGACACAAAATTAGATCTATCACTTGGAATTCTTAGAATTTCATTTACCCTGCGCAGAAATAACCAAGCTAGCTAGATTCAGCTCTTGTACACTTTTACGAGCTATTATGTCAAATGTTCTTTTTACTGGTTTGTAGATTCGTGTACACCTTTTCCCAACAGTTTACTTTGATAAACAGTTTAATAGGATAAACAGTTTACTTTGCTGCTTAAGATACGATTTTTAGTGAGATTTGACTTCCATCTAGTGAGACATTCAAGTGTAGCGTGGAACTGAAAAACAAAGCAAAAGGAGAGCTCACAGAGACACTCCTGTCCCCACTCAAAGTATTCAGGATTGCTGAGGAATGTCTTGCTTCAAATCGTACGATCTATTCTTTTTCAACAAGTTTTATTGTTTTGCCCTTGAACTATTTTTTGTTAGATCGATTCGGCTAGTTTTGATTGTCGTAAAGTGGACGATAATCAATAGGCTATTTCTTGCGGACTCGGAGCTGCCTAATTTTTTTGGACGTAAAGCAGGCCTTTTTAGTGACACAACCTTCAAAACAGATCAAGTTAAATCTGTCACATAACAATTTCATTTTAGAAAATAATATTTTAAGCCAGACTTCCTCTTTTATTTTCAGAACCTATATTATCAGCTATTTAGTAACGAATATCTTTTCATTCTTCCAAGTTTTCAATAATAAATTTCCGATTTTTTTGCCATGAAAATGTTTTTTTTTTCTGACTGACTGCAACCCTCTGGTTTATGGAGTGACAACTAACTTAATCACGAACGGGAGCTTGTGAAGCGAAGCCAAAGCAACTTCTGCGAAGAGGGTTTAATTTGACATCCATATTTCAAACTAAAAATCTTCTCTTTCGATTGTGTTGGCTGAACCATCGGGATGACTACAGCGTCAATTACTGGATTGAACCAAAGTCATGCAAATAGTTATACAGACAATGTTCCAGTATAATAAGGGTCAGTAATAAAGGGACCCTTTATGGGGCCCCTCCCCCCATCCACTCCAAAAAAAGTGAAAACTTTCTGTCAACAAAAACCAATAATTAAAAAAAATAATATAGTTCGAATAATAGACTTCATACAACAAATACATTTAGTTCCTTATTTTTACCTATCAAAATTTTTATTCTTTTAGATAAAGGACAGAAGCCCCTCCCCCCCAAAAAAGATATGTCTCGCTGAAAATTCATTATCAAATTAGCCTGCTTTTATGGTACCTGGTATCTACCAAATGACATATAGCGATCGCAAATTCTGTCGGTCGGTCTGTCGATCCCGGTTTTGCAAGTTCAGGCACTTCCAGCTAAGCTAGGACGATGAAATTTGACAGGCATATCAGGAACCAGATCAGATTAAATTAGAAATTGTCTTTCCCCCGATTCGACCATCTGGGCTGGAGTGGGGGGACGGTTAAATCGGAAAAACTAGAAAAAATGAGATATTTTAACTTACGAACTGGTGATCGGATCTTAATGAAATTTGATATTTAGAAGGATATCGCGTCTCAAATCTTTTATTTTAAATCCCGACCGGATCCGGACACCTGATCCGGGGTGTCTGGGGGGGGGGCTAAAATCTTGGAAAACGCTTAGAGTGGAGGAATCGGGATGAAACTTGGTGGAAAAAATAATCCAAGGTCCTGGATACATCATTGACACAACCGGAACGGATCCGATCCATTCGGGGGAGTTGGGGGGGGGGGTTAATTCTGAAAAACCAGAAAAATGAAGTATTTTTAACTTACGAAGGAGTGATCAGATCTTGATGAAATTTCATATTTAGAAAGACCTCATAAATCAGATCTCTTATTTGAAATCCCGACCGAATCCAGCTTCATTGGGGGGGGGGGAGTGGAGAAGAACCGGGAATCCTGGAAACACTCAAAGCGGAGAGATCAGGGTGAAACTTGGTGGGAAGAATAAAAACATGCTCAAGATACGTGACTGACATAACCGTACCAGATCCACTCTCTTTGGTGGAGTTGGGGGGGGGGTAATTTGGAAAAATGAGAAGAAATGAGGTATTTGTAACTTACGAACGGGTGATCAGATCTCAATGAAACTTGATATTTAGAAGGATCTTATGCTTTAGAGCTCTCATTTTAAATTCCAACATGATCCGGTGACATTGGGGGGAGTTGGAGGGGGAAACCGGAATTCTTGGAAAACTTGAAAATTGAGGTATCTTTATCTTACGAATGGGTGATCGGATCTTAATGAAATTTGATATATAGAAGGATCTTTTGTCTCAGATACTCCATTTCCAATTCAAATCCGATCCGGGGATATAGGGGGCTGGAGGGGGAAACAGAAATATTAGAAACGGGAAATCTTGGAAAACGCTTAGAGTGAAGAGATCGGGCTGAAACTTGATGCGAAGAATAGGCACAAGTTATAGATACGTGATTGACATAATTGGAAGGGATCCGTTCTCTTTGGGGGAGCTAGGGTGTGTTAATTTAGAAAAATTGGAAAAATTGAGGTATTTTTAACTTCAGAACAGGTGACCGGATCTTAATGAAATTTGATATTTAGAAGGAATTGTCATGTCTCAGAGCTCTCATGTCAAATCCCGACCAGATCTGTTGACATTGGAGTGAGTTGGAGGGGAAACCAGAAATCTTGGAAAACGTTTAGAGTGGAGAAATCGGGATGAAACTGGGTGGGTAGAATAAGCAAATGTCGTAGACATGTGATTGTCGTAAATGTACTGGATCCGCTCTCTTTGGAGGAGTTAAGGGCTGGGGTTCAGTGCTTTGGCTAGTTCGGTGCTTCTGGACGTGCTAGGACGATGTAAATAGGTAGGCGTGTCAGGAAGCGGCACAAATTGACTTGATAAATTCGTTTTCCCCGATTCGACCATCTGGAGGGGTGAAGGAAGAGAAAAAACTAAAAAAAATGAGGTATGTATAACTTACGAGTTCCGATCTTAATGAATTTTGATATTTAGAGGGACCTCGTGACTCAGAGCTCTTATTTTAAATCCCGACCCGCATTAAGCCTCCGATTCTCCTATTAAATCAATCTATTGATTCATAGAAATTTGCTCGAGCTCATACCATATGAGCTCTTGGGTCTTGGCTCTTCCGGTCTCGTCACAAGTGTCATATGAGCTCTTAGCTCTTGTTTATTATGCCACCAATTTCGTTTGGTTGTTAGTACGTGGTATAGGTTTCACTTAGTGGTAACCACGGCAATTTTGGATATTAATAAGATCAGTGAATATGACATCAGGTTTCGGAAAACAGCGCATAATTTTTGCTGGGGCAAAAAAAAAATAGTTTCGCTTCCAATAGCCATCAGTTTATTACTTGAAGTGGAATGTTTACTTTACTTAAGGTATTGTATGCTTTAGCCATTTATATAAAGGACAAGTATCAGGTTTGAAAAATGTTGCTATTTGACAACTTATTTGCAGTATATATTTACAAATATTTCAGAATGGTGTTCCCATGGGTTGGTAAAAATTTTGTAGAGGTAAGATTTTGGAAATACCATAATTCTGCTGTTACTAATAGTGTAGATCTTTCAAATATGATTGCTGTGTTTCATATAATTTAAAGTGAAAGTATGTTGAAGAATTACTTAAAAGCATGAATGAAAATGAAAAGAAAGATGAACAATGCAATGAATTGAAAATTACTACTGCTATTAACAACTCACCACAGCACCAGACGCCTGAGACCAATACAGCCACGCCTCCATCTTTACACCTTCTCGGGAAGTTCCCATTTCCTTTAAATATTTCGTTATGACACCCTCGGGTAAAAAACGTAATGAGATCTTCTTTTAGATATCTTCCTCTTACTGTCGGAGAAAAACTATATAGGATCATATTGCACCTTTTGTGGCCTGCTCTTTTTCTATTCTTTCCATTCTTGCTCTGCTAGAAGCTAGTCCCCTGTTAGTGTAATGTCAACTGCCGAACATACTTCACTAATTTGACCAGAAAGACTTTTAGCCAAGCTTTGGAACTATGTCAATAAATTATCAACTTTGAGAGACATAGGATTAAGAAATTTTAACTTTTCTTCTAACACTTTCCAACTTTGCCAATATTAATTGGGTTGCCTTTAATTGATCGTTCATAATTCTATTTCTAGTCCAGTACTTTTAGGGTTTGACCCGGACAAAATTGCAATATAAACGAAAATGGTACCAAAATGATCAGCAAAAAATTCTGTACAACGTACTAAAAGTCCCCATAAATCCGAGTGGGGTGAGTACCCGAAAAACAGGGGAAAAGGGGGAAATGCGGGGGAAAATGGGAAAAATGCCGAACATGCCCAGAAAATAGTTTAAAGTGAGTTTTCTGGGGTTTTCACATACGCTGATTACGAAATTGACATCTAAAATTCAGTATAGAAAAAGAGTACTACGGAAAACGGGGGAACAGGGGAAAGAGGGGAGAAAAGAGAAGAATATAGGGTAGGGGTAGAAAGCGGTTTGAAAGATATTTTCTGGGGTATTCCTATCTGGTGATTACGAAATTGAGAAATAAAATGATATAAAAGAATCGATTAACATAAAACGGGGAAATGGGGGGGGGAAGGGAAATATACAGGGTAGGGGTAGAAAGCATGTGGAAATGTGTTTTCTGGGGTTTTTCTATCTGCTGATCACGAAACTGACCCCTAAAATGAAGGAAAGAAAACGAGAATCATGAAAACCGAACAAAACTGGAGGAAACAACGGAAAAGGGGAAGGGAGGCCTGACTCCTGAGCCAGCTGCTAATGGCTAATAAGTAGGCCTATGGACAAAATAACTCGCTTAAGTATCAAACTTGTACTTTATTGAATCACAGACATTTCTTACAACCATTTGAATTACTAAACATAAAGAAAACAACCGCTTGGCAGTTATATATAAAATGGCTATTATATGTAAAATTTGCACTTTCGAAGGCAGTATAGTTGACTTGAAAAACACAGCATTGATATCACTAGTCGAGCTCCTCGTCTTCGACAATCTCGTTGTCCCTGTTCAAACAGTTGATACCCTGACATTCTCCGCACGCGAACGTACACGTTAAGCCATTTTTCTTGCAGCTGCATCGCGAGTTCTCGCAGCCTGTCTTACAGTTGCATCTCACGACACTCAACGACTCTCTTGCATCTCCTGTCGTCACAGGTGAGTATTTATGGTCTCTGAGGACCCAACCCCAGTCAGCCGGGTCGAGGTCAGCTGGTTCCCCTTTCCAACAGGATACCTGGAGGCGCACTCGTTGGGAGTGGAGTGAAGCTGCAGCTTCGGTTGGCGGAAGCCTTTCAGGCTTAACAAACGCCGTAGTATTAGACGAAGAAACTTTTTCCAAGAAAATTCGATGTCGCAGCTTAGTGAGATCTTCGTTTGGTCGTGCTTTATACAAGCTGAGGAGAAGATATTCACCCGCTTTCACAATTTCATCTTTGGACGATGATTCATCCAGAAACACTTTGCATTTTTTTCTGAACACTTCGCTCTTCTTCAAAAGAGGTAGCACAGCTTGCTTTCCAAGTCCGAAAACTCGTGAGGTCGTGTCACATCCCAAGAGTGCGTGCCCTACCAGAAGCAGCCTGGATACTTCTCCCATTTTTTTTTTGCACTTCGTTGAGGTACCAGAACCGTGTTATCGCTTCTTTTGCGTTCGTTGACGATTCGAAGTAAAGTGTTTTTGCATTAGGCGGGAGGTGATACAAGAGTAGAATCAGAAGGTCAGTGTCGTTGCCAAGAACTATTGTTTCAGAGTTTTCTGCTTTCGTTACGGCAGTCTTCACGATTAGATAGTCAGCATCGTCCTTCGCATGGACGACTTCAAATCCTTTGGCTCTGAGTTTTTCCCCGATGTAGCTTATAATTCGCTGTTCCTTCTTTTTCTGGAGCTTCATCCCTAAACTGAAATCGATAACTTGATGCTGGCTTCCCTTACACCGTCGGTTGTGCGTAGCATCTTTCGTGGTTGGACCAGCACTTTCTTATCGACTTCTTGAACCCCACTTCATAGTTGCAAAAAATGCAACAGACCTGCACGTTAAAGAAATCTTGAGATCTCAGTTTTCTCGGAGTCTCGTTAGGGATAGGTTCTTCACTTGTCCGTTTCAAGGAATAAATGGTACTTTGGCGGCAATAATCTTTTCGGCATGCTTTATGAACAATCTGACCTGGTTCTGCAGCAATCTGGTAGCCTCTGTCTTTGCTTGCTGTGCTCACCGATAGTGCTCCTTTCGCAGTCAGAACAACGGATGTGTCATCATCGCTTGATATGTCCTGCTGACAAAGAATGCAGAGTCTGTTGGAGCCACTCATCTTGCACTGAAAGAGAAGAGCAGCTTAGTTTCGGTAAAAATAGGACAGATACCTTGAATCTCACCTTTCCATGACATGAAAATTTTCCACTTCTGATACAGCAGCAGGGTTTCCAAAGAGCTTTATCTTTCATCAGCACCATTCGCACGGCGAACGTAACTCTCTAAATGAATTCTGAACCTTCCAAATGGCGCGCCATCTCGAAAGACCGTCTCTGAAAACAAGCTGAAAAACTAGATGTCGCTCTTGCTTAATCTTGACAAAACGCAACTAATAACCATTAATTCGGGCACCCAGGGAAAATAATGAATTAAACTTGGCTTAGTACTGAAAGAAGAGTTACCGATACGCAAAATTATGCTTGACTTAAAAAAAAATCTCGTCGTACCTTGATTCATCCTGCTACCATGTCACATGTGTAAGCATCCACGCAGACTGGGGACTATTGGCTCCGCTAGATGTCATTCCGTCAGGATAGGTTTTGTCGTCGGCACTGGAACTCCGCGGTGACTAGTCTACCTTGCTTTCTTACTGGATGTCGAATTAGAACATGATTATGTTGACGAACCCACGCGCTTGTCGATAACGGCGAGGAATACGGAATAATGTAATTTCAGTATTTTTCCGTATTTCTTTCTCGAATTTTTTTTTTGCCTTTTCCGAACCTATGGGGTAGCCGAACCTCTATAGATCTCCTGTATTTGTTCTCGAACTTTGTTTTAGATGTCAATTTTATAATCAGCAGATAGAAAAACCCTAGAAAACACATTTCCACATGCTTTCTACCCCTATGTCAATTTCGTAATCAGCGTATGTGAAAACCCCAGAAAACTCACTTTAAACTATTTTCTGGGCATGTTCGGCATTTTCCCCATTTTCCCCCGCATTTCCCCCTTTTCCCCTGTTTTTCTGGTACTCGCCCCACTCGGATATATGGGGACTTTTAGTATGTTGTACAGAATTTTTTTCTGATCATTTTGGTACCATTTTCGTTTATATTGCAATTTTGTCCGGGTTCGACCCTTTTTTGAGCTAAAAATCCTGGACTATTCAGCTTGCCTACTCAAATTGAAAAGGCCTACCTTAGAATGTGCCAGCCATATGCTCCGGCACTAGAGTTATCAAGTGGGTCCTGATTTAGACAAATCAACGTTCAGTACGCAGCATGTTAACACAAGCGGTGGTATGAAGTGAGCAATCCCTCACAACTAAATCAGCTGTTTTTTTCACAAAAAGTTAATTGCACAATCTAACACAGTACAAAAGATAATCCGATTAGGTTCAAAATATTGTTCTTTATAGTTCAAAAACTAAACTCATGCTCTTACTTTGAAATAAGCTTTAGCCTTTAGGAAAACAGGAACAGTTTTTACTTACAGACATGGAAAATAGCCTTAGATAAACATAATCAATTAGTAAGTCATTCGTGAAAATTCAACTTTCTTAACTTCACAACAAATATATCAGACTCATTGTCTACTGTTTTATTTTTTTGTGGTCTTTGACATGAGTATTCCAATATTAAAAAAAGTCATCTAGGAGGGTCTATTTATCTATGCTTTCATTGCGTGGAACATGCACCACTCCCCACATACAACATTTCCTAATCATTTCGCCTGTCATAAAACAGTCACGCTTTTTTGGATTCTGGAGACATCATTGAATGTTAACAAGCATCATTTACGGGAAACACGTACTTTTGGATTATGGCCAAGGTAAAAACAGGTCAGGAATAATGCCAGTTGTCCTTTCTTTCTCGTTATCTTTATATCGTATTCCTGCACAAGCACCTACAAAGGCTGTCATGCAGAATTATATTTACAGACTGCTCACTCTTAAACGAAGGAGAAGCTCGTACGCAGGATTTTTTTTCAGGTAGGGTGAGAGGGGTTAGTTTCCGAAAAAGCACAGCTATTTTCTAATTATGAAAATACAATTGATAATCGTAAAAATCTCAAAATTATTTTTTGCAGGCTTTTTGGCATATACAATTTGTCTGTTCACTGTTAAACTCTTTTGGATAAACAATATTTAACCACACAAGATATATTTTAAGATAAAACGATACATAACAGTTTTGCTTAAGTAATTGATAAAAGGAAATAGTGTATCTAGGGGTTCTTGAGGTGCCATATTGACACAGGGCGATCAAAGTAGTGAGCCCAATTGGAGCTGTGAATAAACTACGAAAAAGCTTAGGAAATACTCGTTGAAAAAAACAAACTAAAGAAATACACATCCTATGAGAGTTTCCAAGTGTATTAAGGAGCTCCATCGTATGAAGCAGGATATTTGATAGTATAACACCAATTGATGGAGGGGCTGCTTAGGATTGAACCAAATAGAAACAGAGTTCATTTGTGAACTTGTTCTAAAAAAAATCTTCGTTCATTTTACTAGCTTTGAATTTAAAAAAAATACTTTTTTTTTAAGGCAATGCTTTTTGTAAAATTCGGTTTTACTTTCTATCTTCTTTCTTAAAATAGTGCCAAACATCACAATCAGGCCGTGTGGTGTGTGTAGGTAGTGTTTTTAAAAAGGCAAGTTTATAAGTATACCCAGAAAAAAGGAATAATTTGAATGGCTTTTGACAATACGTCACTTAATTAAGTAAATTGAAACAAAGCACATTTTTCAGTACGGAATGTATAGGAGAATAATCCCTTTCTCTTTCCTTATTCCTAGGCAGTAGAGAGGGGAGGGTACATCTATTCCATGCCATATCCCTTATAGTACCAAAGTTATGGCCATATATGAAGACTATAACTGGAGATTATGATTAAATATAATGGCAAGGAAATAAATTTTGAAATCACGTAGATAATGCGAGTATCTTCAAATTATAAGTTCACCAAGTTGAAAGTGAAAGATTTTGTATCAGAAGCTAAGTTGGGGTTTTTGGGTTTGACTAATTTTCTTTTGTACTTGATGGTTTCTTTGCATTTTTTCTGCTATTTTATAAATACTAGTTAGATATTTTGAAGTTTGTATTAATGAAGAATACGGTACTTGTGTATTATTCAGAACACACTCAATAAGTGAAGTTAGGTTCCTTCGTGAAACAAACTACGATGCAGGTAGCCTGGTACTTGTGCATTATTCAGAACACACTCAATAAGTGAAGTTAGGTTCTTTCGTGAAACAAACTACGATGCAGGTAGCCCGGTACTTGTGTATTATTCAGAACACACTCAATAAGTGAAGTTAGGTTCCTCCGTGAAACAAACTACGATGCAGGTAGCCCGATACTTGTGTATTATTCAGAACACACTCAATAAATGAAGCTATGTTCCTTCGTGAAACAAACTACGATGCAGGTAGTCTGGTACTTGTGCATTATTCAGAACACACTCAATAAGTGAATTTAGGTTCCTTCGTGAAACAAACTACGATGCAGGTAGCCCGGTACTTGTGTATTATTCAGAACACCCTCAATAAGTGAAGTTAGGTTCCTTCGTGAAACAAACTACGATGCAGGTAGCCTGGTACTTGTGTATTATTCAGAACACACTCAATAAGTGAAGTTAGGTTCCTTCGTGAAACAAACTACGATGCAGGTAGCCCGGTACTTGTGTATTATTCAGAACACACTCAATAAGTGAAGTTAGGTTCCTTCGTAAAACAAACTACGATGACGGTAGCCTGGTACTTGTGCATTATTCAGAACACACTCAATAAGTGAAGTTAGGTTCTTTCGTGAAACAAACTACGATGCAGGTAGCCCGGTACTTGTGTATTATTCAGAACACACTCAATAAGTGAAGTTAGGTTCCTTCGTGAAACAAACTACGATGCAGGTAGCCCGGCACTTGTGTATTATTCAGAACACACTCAATAAGTGAAGTTAGGTTCCTTCGTGAAACAAACTACGATGCAGGTAGCCTGGTACTACCTTTGAATCCAAAGACTACGAACTCAAAGTCAAAAGTCTTTAAGTATCTGGTTTTTTGCTACGGGTCCCGTGACACCCAGTTTGTTCTCGAGTCACAGCTTATGCAGTTTGAAGCAAATAAGGCTGAAGCTATGAAATCTACTAGCAAGGGTGTAAAGGGAGCATTTGATGATTTTATTCATCAACCGAACATTTATATAGAACTTTGCAAAGAGAAGCTAAAAACCCATATTCCAATTCCTGGGCAACAAACTATAGCGGGATCGTCGGCTATTATTACTCGCATTTCCGCGACAGAACAGGAAATCCAAAGTGTGATGGAAAATCTTGCTAAAAAAATAGACGAAAAGCTGAATGAAAAACTAGTGGCCACTGCTGCTGGTAGGCAGTCTCTATCCAGTGACACTTTGCATGCCATAAAAGCTCAGAGTTCAACTATCGTTAGTGAAGTTTATTCAGCTTTGATTGTTGAGTTTGAACCGAAATTCTTAGCCCTCAGTAACGAGCTGAAATTCCTAAGAAATCAAATAATATTTCTTGTGGAGAGAGTTAAGAATGCAGAGCAGAAATTAGATATGTATGATCAGGACTTAAGGCTAGATAGTCTTCTTTTCAATGGTATCAAACAGCCTCCAAGTAGTGACTTAAAGTCTGTAATCGGGGGTGTGATTCGCAATAAAATGGAAATATCTGAAGTGTCTGATGGTGATATTGTGGAAGTGAGAAGATTTAAAATAAACAGTTCTACAACTCGTCAAGATGCCATAGCTCCGGTCCTGGTCAAATTCAGGTCGAAAGAAATTGCCCAAAAAGTTTTTAAGCTTAAGTCGAAACTAGTGCGCACTGGTGTATTTGTATAAGAAAATTTAACAAAGCAGAGACGGGATATTCTGAACCTAGCACGTGAAAAATACGGTAATAAACAAGTGTGGTCTGATCAAGGCCGAATTTATATACGCCTTGCGAGTGATGCTTTCCCCCGTCGCCTATGTTCGTTGCAAGATGTCGCTTAGATTTTTTTTTTTTTTTTTTTTTCCAATAGGAATCAGTACAGTTTATATTGTTCTTATTTCTTGATAATTAGTTTTGCCGTTACACCAGAAGGATCGGTTGGATGAATTAGAAAATAATGCTTTAGATGTTAATGAAATTTTAGAGTGTAAAATTGCTCAAGATAGTGTTGTAAAATGCCCTGAGCCAGTAAGAAAAAGTCAGTATGTATCATTTGAATTTCCAATACGGAAAGAAAATAAGAGTTTTCGTGTGTCTGAATGGAATTGCCATGTTACGTCATCGTCTGAAGATATTGAAAATTTTTTGTCTGCTATGAATAGTAGCATTGATGTATTAGGTATTTGTGAAACGTTTTTATCTATGGACAGCTGTCTCTCGTCTTACATTTTTCCAAGTTACCAAATGATTTCGAAGCTTAGAAATCGGATGAGACAAGGAGGTTTGTCTTTTTTGTTGAAAAATGGAATAAAATTTGAAGAAAGGGATGACTTATGCCTTTGGATTGAAGGGAAGGTGGAAATTTTTTCTGTGGAAATTGTATTTGTTGAGAATAAAAAGATAGTAATTTGTTTGGTTTATAAACCACCTAGCACTTCCTCGGTTGAGTTCCTTGATTTATTTGATGATTACTTATGTAAACTTCTGTTTTTAAAAAATGAATGCATAATCATGGGTGATTTTAATTTTGATTTGTTATGTTTGAATAGCTATAATTTTGAGTTTTTTAACTTGATGTTATCGCATGGTTATTTTCCAATGAATCGCCTTCCTTCTAGAATAACTGAACATTCTGCTACTCTTATTGATAATGCGTTTCTCCCTTCAAATTTAGTTCCTGATTCTTATTGTGATATCATGATCCATCCGGGATCTGATCATCTTCCTGTTTCATGTACGATAAAGCAACGGATCCCGACTTGCGAAAAGTCTAGGCGTAAACTTATAAGAGATCTTCGGCCGGCAAATTTACATGAGTTCCGTGAGCAAATAAGTGTAATATCGTGGGAGAAAGTGTATGAAGAACCGGATCCCTCGCGTGCCCTCAACAACTTTCTTGGGATAATTACTCCGATATTTGAGTCTGCTTGTCCCTTGAAACTTACTAGGAAAAAAGAACGAGATATCCCCCGAAAACCCTGGATTGATGATGAAATTGTTGAAGCTATAAATGCTCGTAACACTTGCTTCTTTAAAAGTTTAAATGACTCATCTGAAGAAAGTAAAAAAGAATATATTCGTCAACGAAATTTAGTGAATAAGTTAAGACGTTCAAAAAAAAAAAAATATTACATCGAAAAATTTAATGAACAAAAAGGTGATATGCGGGGCACTTGGCAGACCATTAACGGCGTGATTAAAGGCACAGGTAAACATTATGGCCTCATAAATGCTATCACTGTTGAGGGTGTTACAGTGACTGATAAGCAGCAGATTGCTGACGAGTTTGGTAAATTCTTCTCTGGTATTGAAAGTAGAATCAGGGAAAACACTTCTCACGGAGACCCAGCGAAAAGTGACACGCTCTTTGAAGATAATCGAGGTGAGCATCATAAATTTCAATTTGAAAAAGCGTCAATTGAAGAATTAACAAAAATTGTGAAGAATTTAAAGTCAAATGCTGCTGGTATTGACGGTTTGAATCTGAAAGCATTCAAAGTAGTTTCAGTGTATCTACTACCATGTCTTCTCTACCTCGTTAACCTGTCACTTGAAGTCGGCCAATTCCCTGAAGCGCTTAAGCAAGCAAAGGTCCTACCACTGTTCAAATCAGGCAATAAGCAAGATATGACGAACTATCGACCTATAAGCTTGTTACCACTATTCTCAAAGATATACGAGAAAAAAGTACATCGACAGCTGTATGAATATTTAGACAAGCTCGGAATATTAAGTGAGTCACAGTTCGGTTTCAGAACTAAACATTCAACTGTTTATGCGGCATACCATCTAATGGAGTGCGTTAATAGTGCCCAAAAAAGGAATCTTATCCCTCTTACTGTGTTCATAGATTTCAAAAAAGCATTTGATACCGTTGATTTTAATCTTTTATTAAGTAGGCTAGCTTGTTTGGGAGTCCGTGAGAAGTGTTTGGATTGGTTTAGGTCTTACTTGCATGGTAGGTCCATCAAAGTTATGATAGATGATGTGGTAGGGAAACCCTTCAATGTGAATTGTGGAGTGCCCCATCTTCGGTATTAGGACCTTTATTGTTTCTTATATACGTGGATACAATGCGTTTTTACATTCCTGGTGCCGTAGTTACATCATTCGCAGATGACACAGCGCTTACAGTGATTGGGGAATCTGTCGAAGATCTTATAGAGATAACTAATGTAGCTTTGGAGAATTTATCTCAGTTCACAAAGCATAGTTTTCTTGCAGTGAATACTGAGAAGACTAATTATATGATATTTAGTCGTATTGGTAAAGGTGTAAATAACTGTCATAGTATTCTTTTACAAGGTGTTTCCATTAGTCAGGTTTTTCAATGTAGATATCTATGATTTTATTTTGATGTAAATTTTAGTTGGATTCATCATTGCAAAGTTTTATCTTCAAAATTGGCTCGCGGAGTCGGTATTTTAAGAAGATTTCATAATTTTTTTCCTCTACATGTCCCGAAAGCAATTTATTATTCAATTGTCCATCCTTATTTAGTGTATGGTTGTTCATTGTATGCAAGTAATTTTTCTAGTCATGTAAATAGGGTCCAGATTATGCAGAATAAGGCAATTAGAAGTTTGGGTGAGTATCTTGCGTGTGGTAGTACTAGAGATAGTTTTAGAGATTTAGATATTTTGAATATTGATTTTATTAAATCTCAACAGATTTTAATTTTTGTATACCAGGTTTTAAATGGATTGTCTCCTCAATATTTTAGAAGTTTTTATCGATATAATTCAAATTACCACGATTATTCTACTAGGAGCTCTGATCAGCTGACTAGTGAAATCAGGCATACAACGCGATCTGGGTTTATGATTAAACATGTAGGTGTTGTTATTTGGAACTCAATTCCAGAGAGTGTTAGGTGTTCTGAAAATCTTATGTTATTTAAAGTAAGAATAAAAAATTATTTTTTGAATAAATTATAAATTATATTGTTTAAATTTTTATCCCTTTTTTTCTTTTTTTATGATGAGAGATGGCTGTTTAGAGATTGTATAGTGTTTCGTCTTTTTTTTTTTTTTTTTTTTTCTTTTTTTTTTTGCGTATTTCTTTGATTTTGAATGAATAGTTATCATTTATTTGTTGTAGTTTTGCTGCTGAACAGGGACATTTTAGGTCCCTAAATTGAGCAGTATATTATTGATTGTAAGTGCAATTTTAGTAATTTTTATTTGATGAAATAAAAAATAAATAATAAAATAATAATAATAAATAGGTTCCTTCGGGAAACAAACTACGATGCAGGTAGCCTGGTACTTGTGCATTATTCAGAACACACTCAATAAGTGAAGTTAGGTTCCTTCGTGAAACAAACTACGATGCAGGTAGCCCGGTACTTGTGTATTATTCAGAACACACTCAATAAGTGAAGTTAGGTTCCTTCGTGAAACAAACTACGATGCAGGTAGCCTGGTACTTGTGCATTATTCAGAACACACTCAATAAGTGAAGTTAGGTTCTTTCGTGAAACAAACTACGATGCAGGTGCATTTTATGAGAAAAGCCGGTTTCATAGCCACAAAGACAAAACTCAAAGACAAAAGGTTAGGTTAGGCTAGAATTCTAAGTTGTTATTGTACAATTTTTCTAATAAAGTACTATATTTTCATCATATTTTGTTTTATTTCATTAGATTTATCATAAGTTTGGATTATATATTTGCACATTAGAGGTGGGGGGTGGGGTGTATTATATAAAATACCTAACTTAACCTAACCTAAACACCTCTATATATAAAATATTTAATTAAATGTATCTGCATCGTAGTTTGTTTCAGGAAAGAACCTAACTTCACTTAATGAGTGTGTTCTGAATAATACACAAGTAGCAAGAATACTTTAGTGACTACAGTACAAATATGGCAAAAAAATTGCCAAGAATAGCAGTATATCATACTTGTTGTTTTCACTACGAAACACATAAAAAAGAATAGAAAAAAGGGAAGTCTTAAAAGATTATGGTGGAGGAGTAGTGAGCGAACTCTGTTAACATGAGGTGGCTTTGTGACACCTCATGCTAGCAGTGGCAATACTAGTAGAGGTAGAATCTAACCACAATAAAAAGTCAAAAGCAAAGTTTATTCTTCATTTTGGAAAGTACCTCCTTTTTTTAAAGAGTATCTAACCCTAAGAAAATGCTAAGCCACGAAAAAAAGTCAAACATACCTTTCATCATATTGGCCTGTAAAAGGTCCATTTCAAAGATTTGGGAATTTGATATTAAATAAGTGATTTGAGGCTTGAGGTTTCCTACTTAATGTAACATTGAACAAAAGTGGCTTATTATCGGGTAAATTTTACATCTAAAAGCAGCACCTGGAATAGAAATATAAATTTTGTAGAAGTTAGTAGTTCCACAATACCTGAATTTTCCAGGGTTTTTATCAAATTTCCCCAAAAGAAAATGGATCATCCGAAATCTACCCCAAAATAAACATTAAGAAGAATTACCTATTTGTATATCGTGTTAAAGCTCATGTAATTACGGACTTTAACTTCAGAAGAAATTTTAGAAAAACTTCAAAAATCGGATAGTTGAAGCACTGTCTACATGACCTGCATAGAACTCAAATGTTGCTTAATTAAGGAGTAGGCCTATACATGATTACCACGGGATAAAGAGGACATCAAGATATGAAGATATTTTTGTATACTAAGAGGCAGTCCTAAAGTGAGTCTTCAATGTCGTAATGATGGCGACTCGTAATGATGAAATGAATGAATGATGAATGTCGTAATGATGAAATGAAAATAAAGTCAAGAAGCACAAATCCACGCCACCGTTTACTGAAAATATAATCTACAAAAAATTTTCTCAAAAATGCAAAAGAGAGAATAATTGCATTGGCAACACACATGATGTCTGTGAACGTATAAAAGGCACAACCTATTCAACTAAGGTTCATTGACAGCATAAAAAAAAAACATAATTTAAAAAAAGCCACCTTAGCGAAAAATGCAGTCAAAACTAAGAAAATCATATTAATTCAGATTTAAACAACATTTCATAGTTTTACTATTATACATAAACAGTGTGTTGCAGAAAAGGGTAGAAAGAATTGATAAAAACAAAGCTCTGAGTTGTGTGACGGAGGAGGAGCGTTCGCAACTGTACTAGTATTGTGACTTGACTGTGACTGTGCCGCCTCATGCAAGCAGCAGCAGTAGAGTTTTATAGGAACTTTTAGATGGAACAAATGTTTCTTATTTAATTTTGAGAGAGTCTAGAGTTTTTCTGAAACATACAAGACGGTTAATCCCAGGCTTTTTAAAAAAAGCCCGGGAATTTCTAGTTAAAAAAAAAAAAAAAATCAGGATAAAGAAACAAGAAAAGGGGAGATCATTTATTCTTAAATCTAAGAAGTTTCTTACTAATAACCAAACAGAACTGATTTGTTTATGGGTCTTGGATATCATGCATTTTATTTTTTGTGTGTTTTTTTTTCTAAGAAAAAAAACATTACTAATACTATATGGTTCTGAATTCTTGCTCCCTTCTTTTACACTAGGACAAGACATTTACAGTAAATATCATTATTGATAACTCATGTTGTTATATCGATCACTAAGATTGAGGAGTCCCACCAACAACAATATCTAGTGACCCCATCTTTGTTTTTATCGTTAATAGGGTTTTAATCTTTTCAGTCTGATATATTTTTAAATTTATAAAAAATTATAAAAGTCTTTTCAAATTATAATTTACAAAAATTGATAAGAAAAAAAAAAGAAAAAGATAAGAAAAAGATGTTTCGATCTTTGCTTAGTTTTTCTTTGTTCTTAAAGAAGAGTATTCATTATTTAAAACTACCAATTTATAAATTTGTATATTTCTTGAAGGACAAATACTTAAGACTTATTTATAGTTTTATTATAAATAGTTTATAATTTTATTATATATTCTTGACAGCTATTATTTTATTTGTTATTGTACAATTTATAGGGAGTGAAATGAAGGTTGTAAAAGGTCAATTTGGCCAGGGAAAGTCATACTAGAGCTTATTTTTGAACGACCCTAGGGTATACTTTTCCAGATATGCTATTTTAATCAAGGGATCAGCAAAGTATACACTGAAGGCCACTGTTTAAATACCTTTTATTCAGGATTGAATACAAATAAAAGGCAATATTCATGATTTTCGTGTCCCTAGATACTACCTCTCTGCCCTCCCACTCTCCTCAGATTTTGTTAAGATACACACTCTCTGTTTTTATGATGGCGATAAATTCAAAATGTGACTACAATAGAAATTTCCCGGATGTATGAAAAGAAACTATTTTTTTTACATTTTATTTGCCCAAGAACTACAATATATAGCTGAAATTTAAATTTTTCTTTTGAATCTTAAAACAAAAACAAAACCTTTACACGTTTATTTTGTTATACGTTTATTTCTTTTCTTCCTCCACCCCAATAGGTTTAACCCGTGGACATCATTCAACGTAGTATTTAGGAGCAAATTTACGGAACTTCAACATAAGTTGCCTTAAAACGCCATTTTTTTTTTCACTAAGATAACAGGCTATATTTTATTTTTATTAGAAGCTGAAATAACACTCTTGAGGTGACTTTCTTAGGAACAGATAATCCTACGCAAACTGTAAATATATCTATAAAATGCACTCAAGTTTTGTGCTAAAGACTAACACTACTATAAAAGTACCACTTTATAAAATATTGCTTGAACGACCTGCACCATTTTGTACGCTTAATTCACTAAATTTTTGACTTGAAGAAGCTTGGTCACTTTCATCATGGACAGCAGACTCATAGGAGGGTGGCAGGCTCATTATGTCAGAGTAGCTCGGGGGTGGACCAGACATAAATGTAGTTCTGCTTATAGAAGGATTAGTCGACATAGCGATACCAGTCGCTGCTATAGGCGCTGATCCATGTGAGTATCGACTGCCAGGGGTATTTATAGGGTTTTTACGCATGGCTCCAAAATGATAACAAAGAAAGCAGATTCCGGAGACAAGAAACACTAGGATTCCTAGGATAAACTTGATAGTGTTCACCACTTGGGAATCTGAAATGAAAAATTCTGTTTTTAACAAGACGCTAGGTAACACTGCTCATCTCAGGGATCATAATACTTTTTTTTACACAAAAAAGAGGTCTTTGGCCTTGGCGTCATATATAGTCGATTGTTTTTTTTGTAATCTCATGTGTCATAAAAAGAAAAATCACCTCTTGCTTTAAAAGATTCCAACTGAGCAGTTAAAAACATAAAAAGGCACAATAAAAAGTGACCAGAAAATTGAAATTTCAAAGAAGTTTGTTTTATTTGTGGGGTAAATATCATAATTTTTTGATAGTCTCAATTTCAGAAAAATAATGAGAGCCAACGACTTAATAGTCCAGGCACTAGGCCCTAAAGATGTGGTACCCCTGTGACAGATATTTTTCAAGCGATCTGAATCCCCATCATAGCGATATCAAACCTGCTGCCTCCGATTATACCAGAGAATAGGCTCCTCTGGTCCTTAGGGATATCTGATACCAGATAGGGATATCTGGTCCTTAAAAATTAGCTAAAAAAATAAAAAGAGCTGCCAGAGGAGTTTCGTTTTCGGCCATTACATTTTGCTCATATTAAGGCTGAGCCTAACTGAGAAAAAATACAAGCAAGTTAGTGAGCCTAAAGCAAAAAAGTAGTCACCCATTTTGTCAAGTAAATTTATTCAACGAATAGAATTCAAAAACAAATTTATGGAAGCAGTTGAGAGGAATCATTTAAAATCTTCAAGAGAAGCAAAAAGTGAAAATTTAGCTATTGGAGGCCTCAAGAAGAAGAAAGAAAACCTTCCTAAATACAGAGCAAGCTACTATTTTTAACTCGTTCACAAACACAAAGAGACAAATAAAAACAATATGGCAAGATTCTATGTATCGAAAGAGGTCATCGAGGCAAGGAGCTAGTCAAGGGTATCACACCTCAGGCTACACCAAATCCTCCCCAAAAATCCCCTTGCACATTTAAAATTGACGAGCCAGAGGGAAAGTAATACAAACAAAAAGAAGGAAGAAAGAAGTAATTTTGCAATGTTCATATTGATACTCTAAAATATGAGAAGAATACCCTGTAGCGTTTGTTTTGTATTTATTTTGTATTTTTGATTCTGTTTTTGTTTTTTGGAGGGTTGAGTTATCATAGCAAAGCAAAAAAAAAAGGCTAAAGAAAAAAAGTTGATCTCTTCAACTTAAAGAAAAGAGAAGTTCTATTTAAATTTTAAATTTTTATTTTTAAATTTTACTACTTTTAAATTTAAAATTTTTAAATTACTGTTGACTTTTACTATTATACTTTTACTTTTATATACTATTTACTATTATTATATACTACATATACTATTATGTAGCATATATAAATTTTTACTACTATTTTAAATTTGTTTTGATGCAGAGTTTTACTCCATGTAATTTAAATTATATAAGCAAAAATACACCATTATAAAAAAGGGCCCCTCAAAGGTACTTCAGACCGAAAAACCTTCTCATGTACGCCTAGTGGACGCGTTTTTGATCACAAGGGATGAACTGGTATTACGTAATATAGATGTCAATACCAAACCAAGTCCAAATATTTACTCGTACCTCTATGCACTTAATCACAGGACATCCTTCTATAGGTGCATCCTTCTTTTTTTCTTCCAAAATAATAATTACGAATGAAAGCCATCTGTCTAACGGGAGTTCTGATGAACTGACGGGGAGTTTTGGATATACGCATGTAAGTTTACATTTCTTTTTATAAATATTTTTTTTGTAAATATAATTGTAAATACAATTTAAATACAGTTTGGCGTCTGAGGGTGTTTTGAAGATCATATATCCATCTCCTACCTGCTTGTAAAGGTTGAAAGCATCTGTAACTACACACCAGCAAAGACACCTACAAGTGGCCATCAATCTAAAAGAAATCTATGACACCCCTGCTTTGAAAATTCCATCCTGTTTTCCCATAAAGTTGGATGCGTTTTAGAACTTTTAAGTTAGATGTGTTTAGATTAGAACCTTTATAACTTTCGATTTAAAAAATGAAACCTTTGTTACTGAAGTCTTCAATTTTAAAATGTATTTATTTCTTTTTCAAACATTTTTTTTTCTTTTTTTTTGCAAAGGTTAGAAAACAAAGAGCCATATTTCGCGTAAATTTTTTCCATTGTAGCACTTATAGGCCATAAATTTTTTTTTTTCAAACAATCAATATTGGTATCACTATTAGCCTTTATATTCTTTTTAGATACTACTCTACTGTATTGACACATACAGGTTTGCAGTTCGTTTATAATTATTTAACTCATAGTACTTCATGACTATATGCTAGTAGTTCATTGGAGAACTGTTTCTGGTTACTGGAAAACAATTACCCTCCAGTAGGCTCTTGCAGAAGCATATTTTTGTTTAATAAAGATACAAGAAAATATCTTAAATGTTACCGGCTATTATATTATATTTTGTTAGTTACAGTAAGTAAAAAAAAAATCATAATTTGGACTTACATTGTCCACCCTGAAAATCTAGATTCTGTTTTTGTCGTAATAAGCTTAATTCTGGGCACTTCAATCCTTTTTCATCATAGGCACTAAAGGGGCAATTAAAATGAGAGTCACACTGAAGACCATCCCAAATACAAAGGCGCTTTGACTTCAAATCTGTATACAATTCACTGAAAGAAGACGTAGGACAGTGTAACAGCGAGTTTAGCTTGCAAGCCTCTCCTATGAAAAAAAAAAGAGTTGTGAAAAAATTAAAATTGTAAATAAATTTTTAGGTATATAAACTATGTTCGTGGTAACGAACGGTAGTAAGGAGCGACCCGGCTCAATGGTAAACAAAACTCTAACAAACGGATTTTTGAGACCAAAAGATATATCAAAAGAATCGAATTTTTATGCTGATTTTAAATATATAAGTTTCATTAAATTTAGTCTTACTCGTCAAAAGTTACGAGCCTGAGAAACTTTGCCTTGTTTCGGAAAATAGGGGGAAAATCACTCCATCGCATTCAACGTATCAGAGAACCCTACTGTAGAAGTTTCAAGCTCTTATCTACAAAGAGGTGAAACTTGATATTTTGTGCCTTAAGACCGATCACGGGTGCGTGTTTATTTGTTTGTTTGTTTTTGTTATTTTTTCCAGGTGTGATCGTATCGACCAAGCGGTCCTAGAATGTAGTGAGAGGGCTCACTCTAACGGAAATTAAAAGTTCTAATGCCCTTTGTAAGTGACCAAAAAAATTGGAGGGCACCTAGGCCCCCTCCCTAGCTCATTTTTTCCCAAAGTCAACAGATCAAAATTTTGAGATAGTAATTTTGTTCCTCATACTCAAAAACCATAATAACTATGTCTTTGGGACTCACTTACTTCCCTACAGTCCCCAGGGGAGGGACTGCGAGTTACAAACTTTGACCAGCGTTTGCATACAGTAATGATTATTTGGAAGAGTACAGATCTTTTCAGGATGATTTTTGGTTGGGGGGTTGAGGGGAGGGAGCTACGTGGGAGGATCCTCCCTTGGAGGAATTTGTCATGGGAGAAGAGAAATTCCATGAAGGGGGCGCAGGATTTTCTAGCATTATTTTTAAAAAACAACAACGAAAAAATAAATATGAACAAGTTTTTTCAACTGAAAGTAAGGACCGGCATTAAAAAGCAGATTATTACGCATATGGGGGGTCCATCTCTTCCTAAATAGCTTCCTCTTTACACTAAAGTATTTTTAGTAATTTCAACTATTTATTCTACAGCCTTTGTGATTCAGGGGTCAATCTTAAAGAATTAGGCCAAAATTAAAGCTTTAATGTAAACAGTGAGGGGTTAACGAGGGGGCAAACCCCCTCATATACATAATAAAAATATACGAATATGGAAGTTCGTTACGTAAGTTAATTTGTAAGTTATGTATATTTTTTACTAATAAAAACGTTCGTTAAAAATTAAAAATTCTAATTTTTAAGTAACAGAAAAACTGGGCAACTAGGCCTCCTCTCCCACCCTTTTTCTCAAAATCGTCTGATCAAAACTAAGAGAAAGCCATTTAGCAAAAAAAAAAAAAATTAATACGCAAATTTCGTTTTAATTATTCATTTGTGGAGAGCCAAAATAAAAACATGCATTAATTCAAAAACGTTCAGAAATTAAATAAAAAAAACAAGTTTTTTTAACTGAAAGTAAGGAGCGACATTAAAACTTAAAACAAACAGAAATTACTCCGTGCATGAAAGGGGCTGTTCCTCCCTCAACGTCCCGCTCTTTACGCTAAAGTTATTTGCTGTTTAATAAAGTGGAATTGAGAGAAAGAGTAAAACTTTAGCTGTAAAGAGCGGGACTTTGAGGGAGGAACAGCTTCTTTCATACACGGAGTAATTTCTGTTCGTTTTAAATTTTAATGTCGCTCCTTACTTTCAGTTAAAAAAAAACTTGTTTTTTTTTTATTAAATCTCACTTAAGAGGCTCAGTTTTGTTGATAAGGAATACAGGTGGCATCGTGAGATAGTGAGATCTAGGTCTCCCTGTTATAAAGTAGTAGTAGGGAGCTTCATTTTAAAAAATGGTGTTAAAAAGGTATAAAAGGGTTTATTTTACTTAGTATAAGTGTATTTATGATTTTTTTTAAATGCGGCTTTTTTATGTACTTTCAACAGAGATTAATATTGTTGCTCTTACATTATAAGTAAAGGTTAATATTTGATAATATTAATTATCCAATTAATTATCCAATTAAAGGTTATAATTGGATAATATTAAGACCACAGCGAATGATTTTCTTTAAACCCCTATTTGCTAATTTTAAGCTCCTCTTCATATTTGGGAGAATTGACATTGAAGTTAATTAAATCACATGGACTTTTCTCTTGACCTATCAATGTCTTCACCCATGCATTTTTTCAAATGGAAGTAAAGAGCAACGTTAGAACTTGAAACAAGCGCAACAGATCTTGTGTGTGAGTGGACTGCCATCTTTCACTCTTATCCCTTTCTCAGCAGCATCCTAACAAAAACAAGAGGGGAGGTGCAAAATATATTTTTCAGTCGAAGGGGGTGGTTGATTAATTTATTTTTTTTTGGTTTTTGGATGACAATACCAAAAAAAGGTATTTTTCAATGGAAGTTATAAAGAAGGAATTTTGCAGTATCTGAAGGGGGAAGGGCAGAAGAAACTTATCCCCTGCCCCAATTCAGACCACTTCTCCCACACTTTAAAATATAGTTTGACCTTTTCTTAAATTCTTTAAGAACTCTCTGACACAAAAGTAAGTTATGGTTTTTTTTATCACAGTGCCTCAAAAACTGAAGAGCTTATTTGTTTACAAAATTAGATATATATATATATATATATATATATATATATATATATATATATATATATATATATATATATATATATATATATATATATTTATATATGTACCTTCAGAATGAAAGTGCTTGTGCATTTTGTAGAAACAACGTAATTTTCGATTTAAACATTTTCAAATACAACTGGTAAATAGAATACTTACAACTACCATCTGGCAAAATTGATTGAACTCGAAAATGCTATCAGTCAAATACTAGCTAATTTTAGCCCTAAGAGAGGATGTTGAGGTGGTGACAGCCACCTTCATTTACAGGACAATTTTGTTCACTTTAACGTATCTCTTTAACGTGAAAAGACTTTGAAGTTTTCATTTTGTACAAAATAGTTCAAGGCCATATTCATCCTTGTAGAAAAAGTGCCAACGCTTTGCTTACCGTTCATTACCATGAATGATTTGAATAAAGTTGATTTCGAACAATACAGCTTCTTTTTTCCCGTATTTTAATATAATACTAAGGGCTATTATAATATGAGCGGATTTCCTTTCCCATCGTCGCCTGTTAGTTACAGTGAGGTTCAAGTTTTTTATAACAATATTTCGAGATAATCCTCTTTGAAACAAATTCCTGCCCTTTACTTTGTATTCATTAAAATAAACGGTTTCATCAAGATTTACCATAAATGGTTCATTAAGATCTTGTCCCTGGAGGATCATTCCCACTCTATCCACCTCTGTGCAGGTAAAAATATGAAAATAGTTTTTTATTCGTCCTCAAAACATTTCTTCAACAACACACGAGCTGTCATGCCCTTAGAATCCGCATTGTCCATTTATTCTAAACATTTTCCACTGAACGAATGCAATTTAGGGGGGAAATTCCCCTCCATTTTCAGCAAACGGACTTCACACGCACAATTGGATATTAAAAGCCTAAAAATGCGTTATTGGGGGTTGACGCAGCCTTCCCTCACAAGAAAATCCATTAATCGCCCCGGCCGGCCAATATTTTATGTTCAAGTAGGAGATACTATTTAACTATGAGGGTCACTGTATAAACAGTTGTAATAACGATTCATTTTGTATGGATCTTATGCATGATTAAATATTAAAAAAAACAAGTTTTTTTAACTGCAAGTAAGGAGCAACATTAAAGCTTAAAAAGAACAGAAATTACTCCGTATATAAAAGGGGCTGCTTCGGGCGTAGAGGAGGAAAAGCCCCTTTCATATACAGATCAATTTCTGTTCGTTTTAAGTTTTAATGTCGCTCCTTACTAACAGTTAAAAAAACTAGATTTTTTTATTTAATTCCTGAACGTTTTTGAATTAGTGCATGTTTTGATTTTTGCTCTCCGTACATAAATAATTAAAACGAAATTTGCATAGAGACTTTTTTCGGCTAAATGGCTTTCTCATAGTTTAAATCGGAAGATTTTGAGAAAAAAGGAGACGGGGAGGAGGCCTAGTTGCCCTCCGATTTTTTGATTACTTAAAAAGGCAACTAGAACTTTTAATTTTTTATAAACATTTTCACTAGTAATAAATGTACGTAACTTACGAATTAACTTACGTAACAAATTTCTATATTCGTATGTTTTTATTACGTATATGAAGGGGTTCACCCCTTCGTCAATACCTCGCTCTTTACACTAAAACTTGAAATTTGTCCCAATTCCTTAACAATTACCCCTGAATCACAAAGGCCGTAGAATAAATAGTTGAAATTACTAAAAATACTTTAGCGTAAAGAGCGAGGTTTTACGAGGAGGCGAACCCCCCATATGTGTAATAATTTCTGTTCGTTATAAGCTGCTCCTTACTTTCAGTTGAAAAAAAACTGTCATGTTTTTTTTTTCATTTTTTTTAAATAATAATAGGAAGTCCTGCACCCCCTTCATTGAAATTATTTTTTCCCATGACAAATCCCTCCATGGCAGGATCTTCCTACGTAAGCCCGCCCTCAACTTCTCTTCCCCCAAACCA
This sequence comes from Artemia franciscana, assembly GCF_032884065.1. NCBI lineage: Eukaryota > Metazoa > Arthropoda > Branchiopoda > Anostraca > Artemiidae > Artemia > Artemia franciscana. Next base: position 24,784 of record NW_027067390.1, on the reverse strand, counting down.
AAAAAATACACTTCTCAATAGCCATTAGTGTATGTAAACAACGGTCAAAGTATGTAACTTGCAGCCCCTCCCACGGGGACTGTGGGGGATTAAGTCGTCCCAAAGACATAGTTATTAGTTTTTAGACTATGGTGAATAGAATGGCTCTCAAATCAATGAATCTCAAAATTTTGATCCGGTGACTTTGGGAAAAAATGAGCGTGGGAGGGGTCCTAGGTGCCCTCCAACTTTTTAGTCACTTAAAAACGGCACTAGAACTTTTAATTCCCGTTAGAATGAGATCTATCACGACATTCTAGGACCACTGAGTCGATACGATCACCCCTGAAAAAAAAACAACAAAAAAAAACCAACAACAAATAAACACGCATCCGTGATTTGTCTTCTGGCAAAAAATACGAAGTTCCACATTTTCGTAGAGCTTGAAACCTCTACAATAGGGGTTTATGATACGTCGAATCTGATGGTGTGATTTTCGTTAAAATTGTATCTCTACAATAGGGGTTTATGATACGTCGAATCTGATGGTGTGATTTTCGTTAAGATTGTATTACTTTTAGTGGACGTTTTAATTGTGTCTGGGTCACAATCAAACAGTTTTTGGTAACGAACTGTAGTAAGGAGCGACCCGGCTCAATAGTAACCAAAACTCTAAAAAATGGAATTTTGGTACCATTAGCTACATCAAAAGAATCGCATTTTAATGCTGATTTTAAATATATAAGTTTCATTTATATATCATATATACGTTTCATTATAAATACATAAGTTAAGTCTTACCCATCAAAAGTTACGAGCCTGAGAAAATTTGCGTAATTTTAGAAAATAGGGAGAAACACCCCCTAAATGTCATAGAACCTTAACGAAAATCACACCATCAGATTCAGCGTATCAGAGAACCCTACTGTAGAAGTTTCAAGCTCCTATCTACAAAAATGTGGATATTTATATTTTTTGCCAGAAGGCAGATCAAGGATGCGTGTTTATTTGTTAGTTTATTTTTTTTCCCAGGGGTGATCGCATCGACCCAGTTGTCCTAGAGTGTTGCGAGAGGGCTCATTCTAACGGTAATGAAAAGTTCTAGTGCCCTTTTAAAGTGACCAAAAAAATTGGAGGGCACCTAGGCCGCCTCCCACGCTGATAGCCTCCCAATTCTGAGATAGCCATTTTATTCAGCGTAAGAGAAAAACCTTATAACTATGTCTTTGGGGACGACTTACTCCCCCACAGTCCCCGTGGGAGGGGTTACAAGTTCAAAACTTCGACCAGTGCTTACATATAGTAATGGTTATTGGGAAGTGTATAGGCGTTTTCAGGATGATTTTTTGGTTGGAGGCAGGGGTTGAGAAGAGGGGGATATACTGGGGGAACTTTCCATCGAGGAATTTGTCATGTGGGAAGAAAATTTCCATGAAGGGAGCGCAGGATTTACTAGTATTACTTAAAAAAAACAATGAAAAATTAAATATGAAATTTGTTTTTTTTTCAGCTGGAAGTAAGCAGCAGCATTAAAACTTAAAACGAACAGAAATTATTGTCCATATGAGGGGCTCACCTCCTCCTAATACCTCGCTCTTTACGCTAAAGTATTTTTAGTAATTTCAACTATTTATTCTGCGGCTTTTGTGATTCAGGGGTTATTCTTAATGAATTGGGACAAAATTTAAGCTTTAGTGTAAAGAGCGAGGGACTGACGAGGGGGCGAACTTATAAAAAGGCGAACTTTTACTTATAAAAAGATTCGTAAAAAAATAAAAGTTGTACTTGCCTTTTTAATTAACCGAAAATCGGAGGGCAACTAGGCTTCCTCTCCCGCCCTTTTTTTCTCAAAATCATTCGATCAAAATTATGAGAAAGCCATTTAGCCAAAAAAAATAAATATACAAATTTCGTTTTAATTATTCCTCTGCGGAGAGCCAAAATTAAAACATGCATTGATTCAAAAACGTTCAGAAATTAAATAAAAAAAACAAGTTTTTTAATTGAAAGTAAGGAGCGACATTAAAACTTAAAACGAACAGAAATTACTCCGTATATGAAAGGGGCTTTTCCTTCTCAACGCCCCGCTTTTTTACGCTAAAGTTTTTTACTGTTTTAAAATGTAGAGTTAAGAGAAAAAGTCAAACTTTAGCCTAAAGAGCGGGGCGTTGAGAAGGAAAAGCCCCTTTCATACACGGAGTAATTTCTGTTCGTTTTAAGTTTTAATGTCGCTCCTTACTTTCATTTAAAAAACTTGTTTTTTTATGTAATCAGTGATAAGGAAAGAGTTAAAGGGAGATGGGTAGAATATTTTGATAATGTGCTAAACCGTGACAGAGTTACACAAAAAGATATAGAAAAGACTGAAAAGTTTGTGTCACTTCAGATGTGAAGGAAGATTTGTTTTGTGAGGAAGAATTAGCGACAGTACTATAGTACTAAAATAATAGGGCCCAAGGTACTGATAGTGTGACAAATGAGTTTTTATGGCACTTGTTGTTTACCAAGTGACATATAGCGATTGCAATTTCTGTCCGTCGGTCTGTCTGTTTGTCTGTCTGTCTGTCATTACCAGTTTTGCTAGTTTGGGCACTTTCAGATAAGATAGGACGATGAAAATTAGCAGGCGCATCAGGGACCAGATTGAATTAGAAATAGTCTGTTCCTTGATTCAACCATCTGGGGGTGGTGCGAGCGAACAAGATAGTTGAAAATAATTTTATTTGCCGATAGACCAATGATTGTTCTTCTTAAGTGTACCTTGCTGGTCTAGGGGTATGATTGTCGCTTAGGGTGCGAGTGGTTTCGGGTTCGATTCCCGGACCACGCCAATTTTTACATGAAGAAGATCCAAACTAAATACATGATCAATATAGCGATCGCTAAAAGTTGGCAGGCGTATCAGGGACCAGACCAGATCAAATTAGAAATAGTTGCTTCCCCGATTCGACCATCTGGAGGGGGGGGAGGACGGTTAATTCGTTAAAATTAGGAAAAAATGAAGTATTTTAAACTTACGAAAAGGTTATCGAATCTTAATGAAATTTGATATTTAGAAGGACCTTGTGTCTCAGAGCTCTTATTTTCAATCCTGACTAGATCCGGTGATATTGGGGGAGTTCGAGGGAGAAACCGGAAATCTTGGAAAACGCTTAGAGTGAAGAGATCAAGTCCTAGATACGTGATTGACATAACCGGACCGGATCCGCTATCTTTGGGGGAGTTGGGAGGGGATTTGTAGTACTTTAGTGAGTTCGGTGCTTCTGGATGTGCTAGGACGATGAAAATTGGTAGGTGAGTCAGGGATCTGCACAAATTGACTTGATAACAGTCGTTTCCTCGATTCGAGTGTTAATCAATAACTCTATCTGCCGCGTCTAATTTTAGGTTCCAACCTCGTCACAAGTGCCATATGAGCTCTTGGCTCTTTCGACCTCGTCACAAGTGCCATATGAGCTCTTGTTTTAATATGGTGATTATGAAGTTAGAGATAGATTACTGAAGATTAGTAATATAGTTTTTGAAAACGGGGATGTAGGTCTACATTAGCAATATATGGTCACAGTCTATCTAACATATATCAATAAAACTGATACAAATAAACCAACTAATTACATTTCCCTGTGTTAGCAGGATGTGTAGCTGTATTTTAATTTAATATTTAGTTCCTGTTTTGGTAAGGTTAGTTTAGGTTAAAATAGCTTTGTTTAGGTTTCGCATTTAATATATGCTATGCTTAATACCCCCCCCCCCTGATATGGAAATTTATTCTGCCCAATTTTGTTATAAAAGTGAAGACACAAAAAAATTGCAGTACAATGCAGATTAGCTTCATGTACATCTTTCCTTTTGGGAAGTTCAATATCCCTTTCGTGATGCCCTGAAAGTGTCACTTTGAAATGGTAAGCCGTTCCAAAAACATTGCTGAGGTGCACTTTTGACCCTCTTTTGACGCCCTTTTCGCCTTAATACTCTAAGTGTTACAAGGAGTTGCAATTGAAGTAGTAGTTAGAGTAGTTTAATAGCAGTAGTAGCATTGATAAAAGTAGCAGTGATAGTAGTGTTAGTAGGGACATGCATATATTACTTTTTTGTCAATTGATTTAAGTTTCCATTTAAGTTTTCCATAAAGATCTAACATAATACCCAAGTCCATTGTTGAGATACACCATTTTGAAAATCTGCATGCACATTGTGTGTTTTTATTTAGTTCAAATTCCCCTCAATTTTCTGTTAAAATTTCATCTTCATACGCGTAGCCATAATTTTAGTAGTATCTTAGTTATAGTGGTAGTATTTAAGGCAGTAGTAGAAGGTACATTTTGCCTTTTGGACAACTGAACATCCCACTCATGATGCCCCTGAAGATTCCTCTTGATACGATAAGCCATTCCAAAATATTGCTGATTTACCCGTATCAGCAATCTGCATACACACAGTCTGTTTTGATTTAGTTCAAATTTTTCCTCAACGTTTCCTCAGATGTTCATTTTAATATCCTATTTAAACCTATTACTCCTTTTTGTTTTAATATCCAGGCACATTTTTCTTTTTGGTCAACTGAAAATCCCACTTATGATACTCCTAAAGTTTTCTCTTGTTTTGATAAGCAGTTCCAAAAATACTGCTGATACGCCCGTATCAGCAATCTGTATACGTATATTGTGTTTTGATTTAGTTCAACTTTCCCTTCAACGTCTCCTCAGATATTTTTTTCAATGTGCTCAGCCTTAGTAGTACTCGTTACAGAAATAGCAGCTGTAGTGATAGTAGTGGTAGTGGAAGTAGGGGTTGTGATAGCAATAGAAGCAGTGGTAGCTGTAATAGTAGTAGCGTGTAAATATTGCCTTTTTGGTCAGTTGATCATTTTCCTTAATCATTTCCTGAAAGTTAAGTATACTCATACATTCCTGAGTTATGCCCTTCTGACATCACATACGTACATAACATGTTTTGGTTTATTTCAACTCTCCCTCTCAACATTCCCTGAAAGATCGGCTTAGAGCCCTTCGAATTTTGGGAATGCAGAAGCCAAACATATATACCTATTTTCAATAACAAATACTGTATGAATGGCCGAGCCGAGTAGATTGGTGCGCTGGATTTAGGATCCTTTGTCGGAGAGGGCGATGGTTCAAATCCTACTGTATCCACTTACTTAGTTTTGGGACAGGGTCAGTGGCATGATTCTGAAAGCTCAGCCAGAGTCGACCCAGATCTAAAGGTACCTGGAGAAATCTGAGGAACGTAAAAAGTAAGGGTGTGCGAAAGATCAGGATTGTTGGCCTCCAGCCCCCCATTGCACTTCCTGGCTGAAGGGCCAAGAAATGGATATCAGCACCGCCGGTAGGGACCGTGAAGTCCAATGTAAGGTTTCACCCTATAGGGTGAGTAAGCGAATACTACTGCTTTGAATTATGGTAGCGTGTCACTAGTATTCAATGTGCGAATAGGTTCACTTTTCTATCTACTATGGCAACAGTCTATCTGTTCCCTCCTATTATAAGTCACAATCTCACAAGACAAGGAATTTTATTTTAGAAGGAGTATGTAAAAAAACAGGTAAAGAAATATAAAGTGGAAAGAAGTTGAGCTGGAGAGTTCTTTCTCGTTGATGAAAAGTCCTTGCTTGGGCGAAGAAATATAAATCTGGAAAATAAAAAAACTTACGTTAGATCTTGTAAATACACACGACAGGCTGTCCCTCGTATTAATTGAAAAGCTAGTATCCAAGAAAGAATGCTGGTCCAAGAGGAAAAACGATAAGCCAAATATAAGTAGCAGGGTTGTTATATCTATCTGTCGTCCAGAAATTTTGAATCAGAACTCCCCGAATATTGTTCTAACATTCGCTTTTAAGGGGCCCTCTCTGGTCCGGTTTTGTAATAAATTAAAGCTTTGAGTTTGACTATAGGTTGAAGGTTATCGAACGCTCAAGGTAAATACGGGCAGACAAATAAAAATGGATAAACAAGGGTTTGAAGGTCTCAGCCTGTTGAACTTGATCGTAGGTGAAGGTTACCCGTCTAAAAATAAACTGGTAAATAATGGGTAAACAAGAATTCGAGGGTGTCAGCCTGTCGTAAAATTATATGTCGTATAGCTATGGCGTATAGTGTATGTTATATTATAGAATATAATATAAGGCAATACATAAATAATAGAAAGGGACTTCTCACATACTCCCCAGCTTCGAAAAAGCACGGCTCGGTGCTACACCAACAAGCCGCCTTTGTGTTGTTGAAAACTATTCTGGTGTAATTTTGTATCATCTTGGTATCTACTATACGAGAAGAATCTGAAAAATAGAGGGTATAAAACATTGAACATTAAACACTAAAGATCGAAGTGTCTGGAAAAAAATATCTATAACACCCTAACCCATCAGGTTTCAAGAAATGAAAGATTTCATGAAAAAAAAAACAAACAGAAAATGATAAAAACACGACGAAAAAGAATTTTTTTTTGTTGATTTTTTTTTGCACATTGTCCAAGGGAATTCAATATAGTTTTGGAATAATTATAAGAGAGGTACGATGTATTAGTAAAGTGATTAAACATGTCATCACGTTTATCCATTTCTTCCCTTAATATTATTTGCTCTATAAGTTAGTCACTTTGATTTGTGTGTGAACTTATGTCAACTTTAGAATTTAAACTTGTGTCGAACAAGAACTCATTACACAGCATATAATATATGGTTATACAATGATATACCATCACTAAGGCAAAGCTATGAAAAACATTGGTTCTTGTCAATATTAGTATTGACTCGTCAAGGATTAACACTGCACAAATACATAAAGTGAACACTACTGAATCTTTGACAGAACTTAATCTTTGACATAACAAAATCTTTGACAGAACAAAATCTTTGACAGAACAAAATCTTTGACAGAACAAAATCTTTGACAGAAAAAAATCTTTGACAGAACAAAATCTTTGACAGAACAAAATCTTTGACAGAACAAAATCTTTGACAGAACAAAATCTTTGACAGAACAAAATCTTTGACAGAACAAAATCTTTGACAGAACAAAATCTTTGACAGAACAAAATCTTTGACAGAACAAAATCTTTAACAGAACAAAATCTTTGACAAAACAAAATTCTTTCACAAGGAACATCAAGAAATAATTGAATTAGATGATACAAAATCTGTTTATCCCTTGTTTCCTTTTTTTCTTTTTTCCTTGGATCGCCGGAGTTATCATTCTTTTTTCCTTTTTTTTTCTCCAGTCTTGTTTTTTTTTTCCAAGCGTTCTCCTTTTTTTTTCAGTGTCTTCTTTTTTTCAAGGGTTCTTTTTTTTCTTTTCTTTAAAATTGGTACACTACACAAATTTTACTAACGTTAGCGGTTATTCGAAGCTGAATTTTAAATGAATCTCCCTGGTGCAATACCCCAAATATCTTTACTGATATGAACTTTTCGTAAGAGTTTGAAATACTTCGGTAAAAAAAAATTTTTCTACGAATATACTTCTTTTAGTCTAGTTATGAAAATTCCCGATTGTGGTATATTTATACTTACGTACTATTCGTCAGAGTGTTGACCCTTTGTTATGTCATATAAGCTCGACATGCCTGAGCAGACAGAAGGGGTTTTATGCAAATCTGTATATGGTGTCAAAATATAGGATTGACTAACCACATATTATATCGACTCCTTTGCCGAGGGGTGCATTTTTTTTCGTTTACCAGGTAACGGTAGCACGTCCCTTTTTTACAATAAGGTTCTTGAATAACCCTTAATTGTCAACCACTCGACTTTGAAGAATGTAAATACCTCTCATGGGAAATTTAATAACTTAGGCTAAGCTATGAAGAGCAAGTAATGAATATGAAGGGGGGGGAGATAATATCGAAGTAATTGTTTTCTCTTTTCCAAATTCCTCCCTGAAACCTTATTTAATGTTTATTTATGTATAGTAGGCTCCCAGCTAAAAATTCAAATTTTTCTTCAGTTTCGATCAACCCCTTTTGAACATTTAGTCACAAGATAAATTTTTCACAAGGCTCCTTCTTCTGGAGGAATTTCTTCCCTCAGATTTTGGATAGGCATAAACATTGTATCAGAATATTTACTAAGTTCTCTGTATAAATGCAGAGATATGCACACACATAAAATAACTGCAATTGTTAATATAGTTAAGAGTATAAAAATTGGTGTTAATGACGGTGGATGAGTACTGGTTGGTTCGCCCGTCAAAAGGAGTTCGAGTGGAAGTTCAATAGTTTTGTCAATTCTATTAGTTTTTTATATTAATTTTTCTTGCCAGTACTCATTCAGTTTTTCAATGGTAAATTTTGACGTAACTTGATCTAATGGTAAAATAAGCTTTTCCACCTCTGATACGGGCGAAAAAGATTTGGCAAGAAACGAAGTGATAGGGCTATAAAAATCTTGAATTATAAAAGACGAATGACTAATTTTACACTCACTGTTGATAGAAAAAACTTGGGCTTCACTAACGTTGATTGAATAATGTTTATAAGTTTGATTAGTTAAAAATAAATTTGATTCAGGACAGACAACATTCAGGGTAACTGGTCCTGACGTAGGGCTTGCAAAGACATAGGTGTCTTGGTCTAAAACAGCTGCAAATGGCGAGGAGAACGCTGTTACCCAAATTCCTCCCTGAAACCTATATAAAAGAACACATCCCACACCAAAATTGTTCTGATCTAAACTGAAGTTAGCTTTATCAGCAGTTAGAGATTGGAAAAATAGACTTTTTTTTTATTGATTTTTATTTTAACATCAAGTGCTCCTACCCCTCAGTCTTACAATGTGATTATTGAAATTAGAAAAAGCAATTTCCACCTTGTGCGGAACCTATAGTAGTGGCATTTATTAGCAAAACAATAACATCGATCCTATTTAAGCACGTCAAAAACCATTAGCCAAGGCCGTATCCAGAGCGGGGGTTAAGAAGTTTGACCTTGTTCTCTGCTGTTCCATTCGTGGAAGGACCCCGATGGCTGGTGAAGAGTTTTTTCACCTTCAAGGAACTCATAAGTCGTTTGAAAAGACTTGAGCGGAAAGGCGCGTGACAATCTGTCAATAGAAAACGAAACATTCCAAATAAGAAATAACGCGACGCAGTAAAAATTTACAATAATCTCTGAAGTAACATCAGGTACGGGTTCTAAGACAACTAAGGAAGTACGGACATCTACGCAGACAACGACATATTTGTTGCCTCCAGACAAAGGCAAAGGATCTAAAGTGTCCAAACACCATGTTTCAAAGCTTATTTCAGCGAAGACATTCTTTTGTAGCTCGGGCACAACTTTGGGGGTAATATTTCTACGCATGCAAATATGGCAATTCTGAGCCTCATTCTTCATATGTGTCGACATCTTGTCGAAATAGCAGAAATTTCTTAGTTAGACTAGGCTTCTTTCCGCGTTCTGGTGGGCGGCCATGAGGACATGTGAATGCGACAGTTGGAAAACACCAGGAATCAGGCACCTAGGAATCAGTAGTTGTAAAATTTGCGCATTTGATTTTCTGCCTTCTTCCGGTGGCGGCATCCGATACCAAATCCTCTCCCACAAAATGAGCCTGTCAACTTCCTTCTGCAGCCATGGCACTATATTCCACTTTTCCAGTAACTTTTCAAGCTTTCCTGGATTCATTTGTGGATCTATAAATATACATTCATTTCCTTTCATATCATTCAATTTCTCATTTCTTTCCGAAGTATCAATATAATCAGGCTGGTCTTGGAGACTAGCAGCCTCTCCTAGGGAGTCATGGTCCTGTGGACTAACTGTAATATGGCTATTTTTGCCATTTCTATCTTCATTAAATCTCAACCCGGCGTCCTGGTCTTCCTGTCTTTGCAGGGCATCCCCATTTGTGCTTCTAAATTCAAATTTCGCGTAATCATTAGTCCCGTGCTGAAGCATTAGGCTTATAATTGGTGCTAATTCTACGCCATTCATCTGATACTTCTTAGTCTGTTGACCTTCCAAACCTAGAAAGTCTAAACTTCCTTTCGGCGAAGTTGAATTCATCGACGTTGGTTCTGTCTGTACCGTCGCTGCCATAAACTCTGCTTCTTCATCCGCGAGTGAGAAAGGACGAGTTTGAAGAAGCGTGTCGTCTGGTGGTCGGCTTAATACATCAACTGGGTTGAGCTTCCCCTTAATGTAGAGCCATTTTATGTTTCTGTCTGACAACATGACAATTGACTTGCTGACAAAGAAGCAAACCCTTGACACCAAGGCCCTGTCAGAATCATCGTATGAATTGCGGTTCACATTACAGTAGTTAACAATCGTAGTCCAGGTTCGGAAAACAAACCGTAAAACCGAAACACATAGTAATTGAAGATTTATGTCGTGTTTGAAATAACCTGTGTGAAATAATTGTCCGATAAAGTGAAGAATAAATAAATTTTTCTGCCAATCTTCCCTCTCTTCAAAACTTATGCTGAGACATACCATCTTTTGAATTACCTTAGCCGATTGGCATCTTTTAGTAAGCCAGCCAAGTAACCACAGCCAAGTGGCATCTGTATTGCAGAAATCAGTTTGAATCGAATAAAAATTACATTTCTATTTTTAAATTTTAATATTTATTCTTTCTTTTTTTTATTTACGACTCAAACGATGTACACGCAGTGGGTAGCAAAATTTCCATCCCCTAAACTTCTTGTTCTGACTTTCCTTCAACTTTCTCTCCCCTAGAGTTCTTTTTTCCCAATTTTCCTTCCCTTAAAGTTTGACCTTGCCTGCATCCATTTTCGTTCAACAGAGTTAAAAAACTTATATTGTATTAATAGATTTTTACGAGGGGAAAATCAAGGACCAAAGTGAAATTACAGCCGAGTGGCATCTTTTATTTCATAGAAGGTCGGAAGGACCGACAAAAACAAGATAGAAATATATTAATACTTTAAATTCAAAGATTACAAAATCAACGTGACGCATTCGTATGCGATGGCGTAGCTAAGGAATGGGGTACAGTAATCCCTGGGCAAATCATGAGTTGGGGCAACATTTACATAAGCAAGATTTTAATTTAAATACCCAGGAAATCTGGGGGGGAGGGGTTTGCATGTGTGTGACAAATTGATCCCATGAGTTAAAAAAACCTACCTAAATTTCAGCTGTTACATCGACATAAGACATGCATCCTCTCATTTTGATTTCCCTAATCTTATTCTTTTAATATTATTAATGGTTAACTCAACAGTTATCACTATAAGGTATGTTGGAGCGTAAAAGAAATTGTGAAATAAAAAATATTAACCTAAAAATAAAGTAAATTAAACTAATATAGACAAAACCAAAATAGAATAACATAAATACATAAAATGATGTAGGACAATACCTCTTTGATCAAAATGACCTCTATGGCTCTAATAATTATAACTATCTCTGGGATTTCTTTCATAATACCTCCCAGAACCTCGTAAATGCGATCCCTGTAGCCCTTGATAATCTCTATATTGAAAAAAGTATTCCCCGTATTTGAGTGCCGGGTCATCTGGCATGGACCCTGCTGGTAAGAATTGTATTGATTTGAAAAGTTATTACCACGGGCAGCCCTTCCTGCTTGCCCATGGGGAGTTCTGGTTCTATTAATATTTATTTCTGCGACCCCTGCCGTAAGATATTCAAATTGGTCCATTTGGCTGTTAGATCCGAGGCTAGATTTTACTGACTCGATAGTTTGGGCGATTTCGAGTGCTTCGTCTAGATTATCATAATCATCTTGTCTTAACCTAACCGCTTCTTGGAGCTCACTCCACAGCCCCGTCTCGAACGCTTGCAGAACAATTGAATCGACTAAGGCAAATGCATCTATACTTTTTTAGTTGTCTAACCCTTCTGCTTTACAATAATCTATCTTTCCCGTTTTTAATCTCATATAAAATTCAAAGACAGCTTCCTCTGGTTTTTGCTTCATTTCTACTATTGCCTGCAGACATTGCCGAGGGGTTTTTCTAGCACCTACATTTCTTAACAATTTTTCGCATAGGTCGTCAAGCGTAAAAGTGTTTCCCGACTCAATTATTTCGTCCACATACCGCTGGAAAATTCCTCTACAGGTGTTTGACGCCATAACTAAAGTATAATCATCGTCCCATTTTAGAGTAGCCTTCACGCTTTTAAGTTGTCTTATCCAAGTCTTTACTTCCGATGGTTTTGTTAAAGTTTGAATGTGTGAAAAAGGGTCAACTACCATCTGATGGGTTATTTGAGAAGGGACCTGTTGATAGGCTAATTGAGAATTATCTGGGATATTTGTCGGGTTACTTGAATTTCCGGTGGACATCGTAAATCTTTACAAGAAGCAATAAAATTTATTAGGAGACAGATATGCTGTGTTAATTTTATGAGTCAATGAAAATCTATTGATGTTACAGACAGTAAAGAAAATGCAAAAAAATAATCTATGGATAATGCAAAGAGACTAAACTCATAAATTAATGAGGAAAAACTTATCGTACTTGGTGAAACTAGTACATTAGTCTATAGACAAGAAAATTCTAGCTTATAGATAGGAATATGGGAATCTCCTTTGCTAAAAATGAGCCGACTCGGGCGAAGAAAAAATTGTAGGGGGAAAAATCAAATGAAAAAAATAGATAGAAAACAGTAAGAATGCCACCATAGAGCAGAAAAGAACACCGCTAGCCACCACTTTGTAAGGTTTCACCCTATAGGGTGAGTAAGCGAATACTACTGCTTTGAATTATGGTAGCGTGTCACTAGTATTCAATGTGCGAATAGGTTCACTTTTCTATCTACTATGGCAACAGTCTATCTGTTCCCTAAGTCCTATTATAAGTCACAATCTCTCAAGACAAGGAATTTTATTTTAGAAGGAGTCTGTAAAAAAACAGGTAAAGAAATATAAAGTGGAAAGAAGTTGAGCTGGAGAGTTCTTTCTCGTTGATGAAAAGTCCTTGCTTGGGCGAAGAAATATAAATCTGGAAAATAAAAAAACTTACGTTAGATCTTGACAACAATGACAAATACACTTGACAAAACTGACAAACTTGACAAGAAACTGACAAAAAAATGACAAAACTTGACAAATACACACGACAGGCTGTCCCTCGTATTAATTGAAAAGCTAGTATCCAAGAAAGAATGCTGGTCCAAGAGGAAAAACGATAAGCCAAATATAAGTAGCAGGGTTGTTATATCTATCTGTCGTCCAGAAATTTTGAATCAGAACTCCCCGAATATTGTTCTAACATTCGCTTTTAAGGGGCCCTCTCTGGTCCGGTTTTGTAATAAATTAAAGCTTTGAGTTTGACTATAGGTTGAAGGTTATCGAACGCTCAAGGTAAATACGGGCAGACAAATAAAAATGGATAAACAAGGGTTTGAAGGTGTCAGCCTGTTGAACTTGATCGTAGGTGAAGGTTACCCGTCTAAAAATAAACTGGTAAATAATGGGTAAACAAGAATTCGAGGATGTCAGCCTGTCGTAAAATTATATGTCGTATAGCTATGGCGTATAGTGTATGTTATATTATAGAATATAATATAAGGCAATACATAAATAATAGAAAGGGACTTCTCACACCAATGCCATATTCTTTACCTTTTCTTACCTTTATATGTGAATAATGAACAAATTGCCTAGCTTGCAGCCCTCACCCTGAAGTCTTGGAGGGGGGAGGGTTAACACCCCAAACGCATAATTATTTAAACAACTGTAAAAAATAGATGTCCTAAAACTATGTTTGGATGGATTTTTGGGAAATGATGTGCGTGGGGGAGAGGCTGGCTTCTTTCAAATCACTTTGACTCTTAAAAAGGACACTTTAACTTAATATTTCAAATCAAATGAGCCCCATCCAAAGTTTATACAACCACCCGTTCTAAATAAAACTTATATACTCCGAGGGTACTACTTACAGCCCTTGGTCCAAGGCTCTTGGGGGTTGCATCAACTCTGGATGCATTGTTATATGTTCTTTGGATTATTTCAGATAAAATGGCTATCTCACAATTTCAATCAGACGCACTTGGTAAAAAGAGGGATATTTGAGTGGGAGGGGGGGGGGTAGTTGACCATCATTAGACGCTTAAAAGGGAACCATAACTTGAAATTTTCAACCAAATGAGCTACCTCTAAAGTTTATACAACCATCCCTTCCATACAAACCCTATATGCCTTCTGGGCATAACTTACAACCCGTGCCTCTAGTCTCTGGTAGTCCGTATCAACATCAAAAGCTTTGTTATATAATCTTTGCACTATTTTGAATAAAATGACTATCTCAAAATTTCTATTGGAAAACACGACTTGTGGGGTGGGGGTAGCTGCCGTCTGAACACTTTGACTCTTAAAAACGGGACTAGAGCTTCTGAATACCAACCAAATCAGCCCCCCTCCGAAGTATATACAACCACCCTTTCTATAAAGCTCCCTGGGCATAAATTATAACCATTGGTCTGATGGCTGTGGGGGATGTCATCCTCAAAGACATAGTTTCTGGACCCTTAGACTAAACAAAAAAAATGTTGTCTGAAAATTTTAATTGGTTGTGTGGGGAAATGGTGGGGGAGGAGGGGAGGTGGTTGCTCTCAAATCACTTTTGACTCTTAATAAGGACACTATAACTTCTAGTTTCAAATAAAATGAGCCTTATCTAAAGTTGAAACGATCACCCATTCCATAAAATCCAATATGCCTCCAGGGCATAACTTACAACCCTTTCCCCGGGGCTCTGAGAGGTTGTGTCGACACCTCTCATGGAAACATTATTATATGTTCTTTAGTCTATTTTCAACATAATTTCATCTCACATAATTTCATAATCTCATATTTTCAATCAGGTGCGTTTGGTGAAAAGAGGGTTAGTGGGGAGGAAGAGGGGGGGCTAGTTGCCCTCCATCACTTTTGACTCTTTAAGAGTTTAACTAGAGCTTCCAATTTCCAACCAAATGAGCCTCCTCTAAAGTTTATAGAGCCATCCCTTCCATAAAAACCTTTATTGCACCCGATTCCTAAATTACAACCCCTGTTCCTAGGCTCTGAAAATTTGTTTCAACCCCAAAAACTCTGTTATATAATCTTTGGACTTATATGAATAAAATGACAGTCTCAAAATTCTGTTGGATGTATTTTGGGGAAATACAACGTGTGCGTGTGAGAGGGGGGGGGTAGCTACCCTCCAATCCCTTTGATTCTTAAAAAGGGACTAGAACCTAATATACCCCCAGGACGTAACTTAAAAACCCTTGCCCTTAGGGCTCTTGGGGGGTTGTCATCCTCAAAGACGTAACTTTCGTACTTGTCAACTACGTTGAGTAAAATAAACTATCTCAGAACTTTGATTGAATGTGGTTGGGCCATACAATGGGTGCGGGGGGCCTTCTTAGCCTTCAACCACTTTCGACTATTAAAAAGAGCACTAACCCTCTCAATTTGCAATTGAACGAGTTCTTGTTGAAGTTTCTACGACAACTCATTCTATACGAAGTGCCCTGGTCTAAAAAAAGGAAAAAAGAAAAAAATATACCAGATAGACACACAAAAGTGACTAGTGTTATGTGCAAGAATAACAAGATTGCTTCAGTTAAGGTCAGAAGTTGCTAAAATCAGGAGTTACGCAGGCTATTCCCATTTATATGGATCATTTTGATGGACTTGTCCTAAGGAACTTTCAGTTGAAGAACATTTTTGTACATTAAAAGTAGAATAGCTAAGACCCAAGGTGTGTTTTTTCATAGTTGAAATAGGAAGATAAGTCTGCGAACCAAGATTCGAATACTGGAAGCTACTGGTGGTATGGTTCTGAAACATGGACGCTCCGAAAGATAGAGGAGGATTTGCAAGAAGCTTTGCAGAGTTCCAGAAGCTTTTCAGAAGCTTTCCAAACAGTAAGCCGTACGGAAAGTGGGGTTCAATTCTGCTTTCTGGGGCTATAGTGAGAGAAAGCTCGGGATGGCTAGGGCATATTCTTCGGATGAAGTACGACGATTGCCAAACATAGTTCTTGTCGACCAACCATCTAGGGCCAAACGAAAAGCAGACCATTCCAAAATGGGACAGGAGGCTCTCGTTAGGAAATATCTAAGGGAAATCGGAACTCCTCGGGGGAAAGTAAAGAGGGAAGCTTTAAGTAAGTTGGGATGGAGCAGGAGCGTGTGTAGTTAGTTAGCCTCTTGTTAGTCTCTTAAGGCTTGGTGCCAAATTGAGTTATTATCAGTACTAGTAATAGTAGAACCTTTGAGATTAACAGTTCTCCATCTTAAAAATGAAGAAAAGTCTAATTTTAGCATGGTTAATATCTTCATTTATGTGTCCCATTTTTCTTTTTTCCGAAGAGATGATCTTACTGAGTCAAAGGTTGTAAGTAATTAACAGGGATTCATTTGAACGAAAATTTTAGAGCATCTTAAATTTTTATGCTGCTGTCTGGACAGTAATCATCTATTTGTGATTTAGTTTTTAAAAACTTAAGCACAACTTAATTTTTCTGAACATAATGGCTATCTAAAAATTCCAGTCAGGCATCACTGGGTCACCGGTGCCCAGGTTGAAAAAAGAACACGAGAAGGAGGCTGGCAGCCCTCCAATCACTTCCAACTTTTCAAAAGGGCATTGGAATTTTCAGTTTCCAATCAAAAAAGCCCCTATATTTTCAACATTTTTCTGTTTCAGCAAATATTTTTCTCATTTGGCTTTGATTTTCGGGCCAGTTTATTTCAGGGGATGGGGGGCGTTCATACCCTGGTGTAATGAACTAATGTTTCCTAAATTAAGATAATCTTAACCGAAGGACTTAACGCTGGAGGTTTTATATTGAACAAGGACAGTATTTTTGGTCTTTTTCTGGGCCCTTACCTACCTGCGTCTTTTCTCACAAAAAAATGCCTGATCCCTTTTACCCAGAAAACGATCCCTTAATTTTTAAAGTCAGCCATAAACCCAAGATAAAAAACACCCTTCCTCCTTGTTACATTATTGAACTGCTGACAAATAGACAAGCTGCCATATGGATGGTCAGTAATGGCCTCCACGGAGGCATATATATTGGACATTTTGACAAAATTGCCACCCCAAAATATTGTTCGTATGTCTTTTCAGATAGCAAAGAAAGGGGACTGGTTGCCTTCCAATCACTTTTGTCTATTGTAAAGGTAGCAAGAACTTTCAATTTTCGATAGAACGAGCCCCTTTCGAAGTTTTTATGACCGTATCTTCCATAAGAATAGAGTCAGCAAAAAACGGTAAATAAAAACTGAAGGCACTTGACTTTTTACTTAGGCAGAGCTATAGCGTTGTCTCTGATAATATATATTTAAAATCAGCATTAAAATGTGATTTTTTTTATGTAACTATTGGTATCAAAATTCCATTTTTTAGAGTTTCGGTTACTATTGAGCCGGGTCGCTCCTTACTACAGTTCGTTACCACGAACTGTTCGATAAGAAGTTTTCGAAGTAAATATTTTGCTATAGGACAATTTCTATAAGAATTGGTTTAATTGAATAAAATATGTCTCAGAACTAAGAGTTTTTCTTAGGAGAAAACTTGAATAAGATTTATTTAACTAGAAACACTAATATTTATCTTTTACCAGTGGTGCGAAAACATTTTTTTCCTTTTTAATTTGATTTCTTATAATGAAAGGAAAGTATCACTCATGCATTTCATCATTAAAAATGAACTTAATTTCCTTAAAAGGTTGTTACAAAAAACTTCCTTCATTAGAAAAAGTCTTATGGAAAATCATTTCATGTAGCAGATATTGTTTAAAAAAAATGTACTAGAAATGTCAATAATTTTCAATGTTTATCTTGTTTCCCTTTTTTAAGGGAATCATCTATCTGTCATAGTTACAAAATATTTCTAATAGTCACGCAATGTTTGTTGTATTAATGTAAGCGACATTCTAGCATAAAGATAGATAGATAGAAGTATAAGCTAAATATAAATAACAAGTTTTTTCAATAAAAGTAAAGAGCGACACAAGAACTTCAAATGAAAGTCGTACTGTTTAAAGGAAAGGCCTGT
Source organism: Artemia franciscana (assembly GCF_032884065.1). Taxonomy (NCBI): domain Eukaryota; kingdom Metazoa; phylum Arthropoda; class Branchiopoda; order Anostraca; family Artemiidae; genus Artemia; species Artemia franciscana. The sequence continues at coordinate 6,804 of NW_027067390.1, read as the reverse complement.
TAATGCGCTCTTCCAAAATGGGATGTGGTAAGAAATACTTTTTGATCCATTCCCATTGGGCTTGGGCTTGAGCAGTCATTCTGAAAGCAATGGGGACAAAAAGTCAAACTTAGGGCGTGTTGTTTACCTTATTCATTACCGTTCAATGTTTACCTTATTTCCCCTTTTTAAAAGAAATATGTACCTGTCATAGTTACAACATATTTCAAACGGTCACGCAATGTTTATAGTATTAATGTAAGCAATATTCTGGTATGAAAACAGATAGATAAAAACATACATTAAATAATAAAAACAACAATTTTTTTAAATAAAAGTAAAGAGTGACATATGAACAGAAAGTCGTACTGTTTAAAGCAAAGGCACATCAATGCACTCTTCCAAAATGATATGCTGTAAGAAAAACATTTTAATCCATTCCAATTGCGTTTGGGCTTGAGCAGTCATCCTTAAAGCACCCGGGAAAAACAGTAAAAAAGAAAAATTTAGCACAAGTAGCGGGAGGTTGAGGAGGGGGTAGTCCCCCTCACATACAGTATAAAATTATTCGTGTTAAGTTTTAATTTACATTTTACTTTCCTTTGAAAAAAAAACTTTTATTTAATTTTGTTCATTTTAATACCATACCAGGATTACCATAAATGTAAAGAGGACCATTACACCTCAACCTGACTCTTTAATCATAAGTTTAGCATTTGCGGAGCTACTTTACGAAAAAAATGCTCATTTAGTGTATGCCTTTTTTGAAATAAAGTCCAACTGTCAAAAACAAACTGTCGTCTTCGCCATAAGCTGCCCATACTTCACCGCAGCTGCGCATACTCCTCTTCGATCACAATAATCTTCAGTTTGTTATCCATAGCCTCCATTTCACATCGCCTTAATACACATTTTAATGCTTCCTCTTGTTTTCATGGGATCTATCACCCACATAATTCTTTTAGAAACCCCTCTTCCCTTCTATTAAGCACAAAACATTTTCACTAATATCCCTAGATGCGTTTCGAACTTCCTTCTTAAAGACACCATCAGCGACTTTTAGCCCTAGATACTACTAGATGGTTCTTTACTTTCAACATCAGTAACAGCATTCCAATTTACCCTAGTACCTTTTATCGATCCTGCCAGTCTTCAGTTTCCAGTAACATAATCAATAAGGTTTAGCTATTTTATCATCAGTGAACACAATATTAACTTATAGGCCATTTTATGACCAAATACGAAATTACTTATAACCAGATTGATATACCAAAAAAAATTCAGTAGTCTGTAACCACAACTGTTTTCTTTTTCTACCTCAAATTTCCCTAGGCTATGACACTATTTATCCCTATTTCCTCCGACTTGAGCTTCAAAATCTTCAAATAAAAATATCATATTTCTCCCTGGGATCCTGTCTATTTGTCCCTGTAACTTTAAGTAAAACTCATCTGAGTCGCTACTATCTTCATTAGTCGGTTCTACAGGGGCATATAATACTAAGACCCACAAAATGAGCCACTAGCATTCTACTGCAAGACCTTCCCAACCTAAACAAGACTTAGCAGCTTCCTTCTCCCCCACCCGTGAGCCCCAAAATTTCTGTCCGAATAAATAAATTCCATATCAACTAGTATCATATTTTCTACTGCTAGGATATGAGTTTCTGAGACTCCTAATAAGCCAAAGTTCGAAGCATATGAATTCGTCATTTGAGATGTCGATACGATAGTTGTCTTATAACGCTGTCACATTTCAAGCTGTGATTTTTATATTCCTTAAATTACTAAAGTTATTATGGTCTCAGGAAAAGCAATGGTCCCAGAGCCACTGCAGGATCGGAACTAATATATCTGCTCAAGTCTAAATGAAGTGCTTAAGTCAGCTTAGAACCAAAAATAAAGAAGCCCCTGGGATCTCCTGTTGAATGAAGGCTTTTTGTTATCCTACAACCATCTTGGTCCCATCTAGGATCCATGCATGGCAATGCTCATTTAACAACAAGAGTTGAAATCCTGCACAGACAAAATAAAGCCTATTACCTTAGATTTATTATATGTTAATTCCCACAAATACCATGCTAGTACGGTGAGGCAATATATAAAAGATAACTAAGCTAGGAAGTAGTTTTTTGGCCAAGGAGAGCCCAGCGAAAAATAGTAGACCCAGAAGAATTCTCTATTAGCCCAAAGCCAGTGCAAATGTTGTGTCGTTTAGTAGGTTATATTCTCGTCACAAAGCACCACTCCTCAAGGTCATCCTACAGCACAAACGATCCCAACGTAATGTTGATATTTCGTAAGAGCAGGGAAAATTGTAGTGTTTCTGGAGCTAAGATCCCAGAGACGGAGTGGATGTCCTATTTTATTATTTTATTATTTATTATTTTCCCTCCCGATTAAGTTTTTGAAGATAGGTTCAGAAAAGAACTAGAGAAAGGTCTAAAGATACCTGGCTCTGACGTTAGTTACATAAGAATAATAAATGATGTTACGGTCACGATCCATAAGCTAGGAAATTCGACTCCGAAATACATGCGCACATAACCGACTGCATATAACAACACATAAGCGAGTATAACAACATAAATATATATATATATATATATATATATATATATATATATATATATATATATATATATATATATATATATATATATATATATATATATATATATATACTAGCTGTTGGGGTGGCGCTTCGCACCACCCCAACACCTAGTTGGTGGGGGCGCTTCGCGCCCCCCCCCCAAGCCCCCCGCGCGCGTAAGTCGTTACGCGCCATAATAGTTACGCGCCATTGTAGTTGTGTCCCTATGTCCCACCTGTGAATATAGATATATATTTTTTCTTTTTAGTTTTTTTGTCCCGGTCGTCATTTATATCCCCCTGTTTCCCCCGGTGTCCCCGTTGTAGTTGTGTCCCTGTGTCCCGGTCGTCATTTATATTCCCTGTGTCCCGGTCGTCATTTGTATCCCGGTGTACCGGTCTGTATATACATTCGTTTTTTAGTTTTGTTTTTCTCCTTTATTTTTTTCCTTTTTTTTTCTTTTTTAGTTTATTTAGATTTTTAGATTTTTTAGTTTTTTTATTAGTTTTTAGTTTTTTTTTCTTTTTAGTTTTTTTGTAGTTTTTACCTTCTTTTTAGTTTTGTTAATTTTTTTTTTTACTTATGTCCTGGTCGTCATTTATACTCCCTGTGTTCGTTTTTTAGTTTTGTTTTTCTCCTTTATTTTTTTCCTTTTTTTTTCTTTTTTAGTTTATTTAGATTTTTAGATTTTTTAGTTTTTTTATTAGTTTTTAGTTTTTTTTTCTTTTTAGTTTTTTTGTAGTTTTTACCTTCTTTTTAGTTTTGTTAATTTTTTTTTTTACTTATGTCCTGGTCGTCATTTATACTCCCTGTGTCCCGGTGCTTTGTTGATTGCTAATCGAACATTCCTTTTGTCCTGGTCGCTTTCTCTTTGAGTGTCGTCATTTATTTTTTTCTTTTTTAGTTCTTTTAGTTTTTACCTTTTTTAGTTTTTTTTAGTTTTTTAGATGAAAATTTTTTTTAGTTTTTTCCTTTTTTTCTTTTTAGTTTTTTATTGGTTTTTACCTTTATGTTAGCTTATTTTTCAGTTTTTTCCTTTTTTTTAGTTTTTTTTTATTTTTTATTTTTTTTAGTTTTTTACCTTTATTTAGTTTTTTTAGTTTTTTTAGTTTTTTTAGTTTTTTAGCTTTTTTACTTTTTTTATTAGTTTTTATTTTTTTTGTAGTTTTTGCCTTTTTTTAGTTTATTCAGTTTTTTTTTTTAGTTTTTTATTGGTTTTTACCTTTATTTTAGCTTATTTTTCAGTTTTTTCCTTTTTTTTAGTTTTTTTTAGTTTTTAGTTTTTTTAGTTTTTTACCTTTTTTTAGTTTTTTTAGTTTTTTAGTTTTTTAGCTTTTTTATTTTTTTTATTAGTTTTTAGTTTTTTTTGTAGTTTTTGCCTTTTTTTTAGTTTTTTTTAGTTTTTTAGCTTTTTTATTAGTTTTTAGTTTTTTTTGTAGTTTTTGCCTTTTTTTAGTTTTTTTAGTTTTTTAGCTTTTTTATTTTTTTTATTAGTTTTTAGTTTTTTTTGTAGTTTTTGCCTTTTTTTAGTTTTTTCAGTTTTGACGTCACCTGATCCAGTTTTTTCAGGTGACGTCACCTGATCCACGATCCACAGATCCACAGACAACTTATTTTTATATATATAGATAGTTTTTTTTTTTTACTTATGTCCTGGTCGTCATTTATACTCCCTGTGTCCCGGTGCTTTGTTGATTGCTAATCGAACATTCCTTTTGTCCTGGTCGCTTTCTCTTTGAGTTTCGTCATTTATTTTTTTCTTTTTTAGTTCTTTTAGTTTTTACCTTTTTTTAGTTTTTTTTTAGTTTTTTAGATGAAAATTTTTTTTAGTTTTTTCCTTTTTTTCTTTTAGTTTTTTATTGGTTTTTACCTTTATTTTAGCTTATTTTTCAGTTTTTTCCCTTTTTTTAGTTTTTTTTTATTTTTTATTTTTTTTAGTTTTTTACCTTTTTTTAGTTTTTTTAGTTTTTTTTAGTTTTTTAGCTTTTTTACTTTTTTTATTAGTTTTTAGTTTTTTTTTGTAGTTTTTGCCTTTTTTTTAGTTTTTTCAGTTTTTTTTTTAGTTTTTTATTGGTTTTTACCTTTATTTTAGCTTATTTTTTTTTATTTTTTTTATTAGTTTTTAGTTTTTTTTGTAGTTTTTGCCTTTTTTTAGTTTTTTCAGTTTTGACGTCACCTGATCCAGTTTTTTCAGGTGACGTCACCTGATCCACGATCCACAGATCCACAGACAACTTATTTTTATATATATAGATAGTTTTTTTTTTTACTTATGTCCTGGTCGTCATTTATACTCCCTGTGTCCCGGTGCTTTGTTGATTGCTAATCGAACATTCCTTTTGTCCTGGTCGCTTTCTCTTTGAGTTTCGTCATTTATTTTTTTCTTTTTTAGTTCTTTTAGTTTTTACCTTTTTTAGTTTTTTTTTAGTTTTTTAGATGAAAATTTTTTTTAGTTTTTTCCTTTTTTTCTTTTTAGTTTTTTATTGGTTTTTACCTTTATTTTAGCTTATTTTTCAGTTTTTCCCTTTTTTTGGTTTTTTTTTTATTTTTATTTTTTTTATTTTTTTACCTTTTTTTTAGTTTTTTTAGTTTTTTTAGTTTTTTAGCTTTTTTACTTTTTTTATTAGTTTTTAGTTTTTTTTTTGTAGTTTTTGCCTTTTTTTAGTTTTTTCAGTTTTTTTTTAGTTTTTTATTGGTTTTTTACCTTTATTTTAGCTTATTTTTCAGTTTTTTCCTTTTTTTTTTAGTTTTTTTTAGTTTTTAGTTTTTTTAGTTTTTTACCTTTTTTTAGTTTTTTTAGTTTCTTTAGTTTTTTAGCTTTTTTATTTTTTTATTAGTTTTTAGTTTTTTTTTGTAGTTTTTGCCTTTTTTTAGTTTTTTTAGTTTTTTAGCTTTTTTATTAGTTTTTAGTTTTTTTTGTAGTTTTTGCCTTTTTTTAGTTTTTTTAGTTTTTTAGCTTTTTTATTTTTTTTATTAGTTTTTAGTTTTTTTTGTAGTTTTTGCCTTTTTTTAGTTTTTTCAGTTTTGACGTCACCTGATCCAGTTTTTTCAGGTGACGTCACCTGACACATCCACAGACAGACAACTTATTTTTATATATATAGATAGATATATATATATATATATATATATATATATATATATACTAGCTGTTGGGGTGGCGCTTCGCGCCACCCCAACACCTAGTTGGTGGGGGCGCTTCGCGCCCCCCCCAAGCCCCCCCGCGCGCGTAAGTCGTTACGCGCCATAATAGTTACGCGCCATTGTAGTTGTGTCCCTATGTCCCACCTGTGAATATAGATATATATATATATATATGGTTTTAACTACGTAAAACTTGCGAATATACAACATTCTTTGCTGTCCCATTGTCTTTGCATATAAATAGATTGTCAGGTTATCCCCCTGTTTCCCCCGGTGTCCCCGTTGTAGTTGTGTCCCTGTGTCCCGGTCGTCATTTATATTCCCTGTGTCCCGGGTCCCGGTCATCATTTGTATCCCGGTGTCCCGGTCTGTATATACATTCGTTTTTTAGTTTTGTTTTTCTCCTTTATTTTTTTCCTTTTTTTTTCTTTTTTAGCTTATTTAGATTTTTAGATTTTTTAGTTTTTTTTATTAGTTTTTAGTTTTTATTTCTTTTTAGTTTTTTTGTCCCGGTCGTCATTTATATCCCCCTGTTTCCCCCGGTGTCCCCGTTGTAGTTGTGTCCCTGTGTCCCGGTCGTTATTTATATTCCCTGTGTCCCGGTCGTCATTTGTATCCCGGTGTACCGGTCTGTATATACATTCGTTTTTTAGTTTTGTTTTTCTCCTTTATTTTTTTCCTTTTTTTTTCTTTTTTAGTTTATTTAGATTTTTAGATTTTTTAGTTTTTTTATTAGTTTTTAGTTTTTTTTTCTTTTTAGTTTTTTTGTAGTTTTTACCTTCTTTTTAGTTTTGTTAATTTTTTTTTTTTACTTGTGTCCTGGTCGTCATTTATACTCCCTGTGTCCCGGTGCTTTGTTGATTGCTAATCGAACATTCCTTTTGTCCTGGTCGCTTTCTCTTTGAGTGTCGTCATTTATTTTTTTCTTTTTTAGTTCTTTTAGTTTTTACCTTTTTTAGTTTTTTTTTAGTTTTTAGTTTTTTTAGTTTTTTACCTTTTTTTAGTTTTTTTAGTTTTTTAGCTTTTTTATTTTTTTTATTAGTTTTTAGTTTTTTTGTAGTTTTTGCCTTTTTTTTTAGTTTTTTGTCC